>NW_022900914.1:5772105-5788442 GCF_012274545.1 Fukomys damarensis | reverse complement strand
AAAAAAAAAAAAAAAAAAAGTTTACTGATAGTACCCAATTAAGAGATGCTTAAATCAGTGAGGTTAGAGAAAATTTCAGAAAGCCAAACTAAAGATAAAAAGTAACTCAGGAATCTTTAGAAAAACAGAGTAGTATCTCAGGGCCTGTGTGCTTCTGGTGCCTCTGCCTGTCATAGTCGTCACCAGCTCCTTGCATGCCTGGTCCCTTGAATCCTACACTTCTCAGCCTCAGTGTCATTTTTCAGAGAGGTTTCCCAGACCGCTGTAGCTAACATAGCTCCCCATCTTCTTGTTAATCTGTCACAGTTCTTTTTCCTTCATAGTCTTTCTCCTGATGCATAATTATTTCAGCTTATTTACTTACTGTTTTTCTCTTACACATAAACCCCTGGAAGGAAGGAAGGAAGTGCTTCTGCACTTCTGTACTGTAGTGTCACGAGAGGTCTTTCTGTTCCTTCACTGTGCTCAAGTGTTGTGGGTGTGTTTTGTTTTGTTTCTTGAGACAGGGTCATACTGTGTAGCCCAGGCTGGTGATCCTCCTGTCTCAACCTCCTGAGTGCTAGGGCTGCAGGCATGCACCACCATGCCCAGTTAAGTCCTTTTATGTGCCTGGCACCTAGCAGTATGGTGACCAGCTCTTCCCCATTTGCTCAATACTGAGATTTTCTGGGATGACAGTTTCAGTACTGAAACCTCAATGACCCTACCTGATACGTGGGAGATACCTGACACCTTGTACTTTTTAAAGCCTCTTCCTTCTGATCACTAAATCATCTATAAGGCAGGACAGGTGATTCAGCCCAGATCATTTTGTGACACACAAAGCAGCTGAAGCCCAGAGAGGCTAAGCTACATGAAGGTTCACACTTCTACTCTAGCTTTTTTAGTCTTTTTCCTACCCTAAGCTTTTGCCACCAATCAAGAAAATATTGTTATTGTAGTGACACAATGACATACACTAAATATATGCTTTTAAAAATTAAATCATATTGATCCCAGGTACTGAAAGAAATTACATGATAGCTATGGTACTATGCATTATAGTGCATTATGCTATAGTGATGCACACCCGCTAATCTCAGCCATTATGGAGGCTGAGTCAGGAGGTTGACAAGTTTGAGGCCAGCCTGGACAACTTAGCAAGACTCTATCTCAAAAGAAAAAGACCTGAGGGTATAGCTCAGTAGTGGAATATGTGCCTGGATTCCAGCCGTAGTACCGCAAAACTGTCAAGGTTTCTAAACTAGAGGTCAACATTCAGGGCTGGGACACTCAAGAATGGGTCATGTTGTAAGTGAGGTTGAGGCTGGGGGTTTGGCTCAGAAGTGGAGCTTGCCTAGAAATCCAAGGTCCAGGGTTCATGCTCCAGCATTGCAAAAATAAAAGGGGGTTAGGACCTCTCTAGGAAGAGGAAGAAAAGAGCCTCTTGGAGAAGGATGGATGTTCAAATGGATGTTAGCTGTTGCTGTATGCATGGCAGTATGGGAGTAAAGTGAAGTGTAAGATCAGCTTTGTCCCTAAAACACTTAAAATCTAGTTAAGTTTTTTCCTTTTGGCAGTATTCAACTTCCTTACCTGATACATCTTTTCCTTTTTTTAAGACAGAGTCTCACTGTTCAGTTCAGGCTGCTCTTGAACTCACTGTGTAGTCCAGGCTGACCTTGAACTTGCTGTGATTCTCCTGCCTCAGCCTCCCGAGTGCTGGGATTATCGGCATGCACCATCACACCCAGCAAACCTAATACGTTCTTGAGAATGATTAAGTTGTTAATAGTTAATACTGTTGCCAGGCAGTACAGAATATGATAAAGCACCTCATCAGGCTCACACAGCCTAAAAGGTTAGCTCACTCACCGGCACTGGGGCTCTGCAGTTAACCACAGTACCCGGTCCCTATTCCACCCCGCCCCCTTTTCAAATTCGTACGTTTTTATTTGTGTGTAGTATGTAATGGTTATATTCATCGTGGGAGTGGAAACGTGTACACAGCACACGTTGATCCTTTTTACATCCCCTTCTCCTCCCCTCCTTCTCCTTCCCCTCTTACAGGAAGCACAAGCTCTGAGCAGAGCCGAGGCTGGAGTCTTGTTTTAATTCTAGGCAGAGGCGCCCCTTACCATGGGTCTGCCGCCCTTCCCTCACCATGTGCAGATGACAGATGCGGAGTCCGCACTTGTGCTGTGTGGCTGAGACAGACTGAGGCAGGGCTGGGTAATACCTGTGCTACTCGAGCATGGCCAGAGTGGGCCCTCTGCCTGCCGTCCCCACCAAGTCGCTGGCTCTGTGCTGCCTGCATTTCAGTGCCCCTGTTGTGCCTCACACCTCCCTTCTTCCAGAGGCTTGCGAAGTGGAGGACGTGGCAAGGGACACCTGTACCATAAGCAGCCCCGGATCTGAGGAAGGTCTGGCTTCCGCTTCCAGCTCCCTGCCAGCATTCTGCCCTGGCTCACAGATGAGCACACTTGTGCTCCCATTTTAGCAGAAGCCCAACCCTTTTCCCCAGCTAGACGGGCTATGTAATACATGAGAGCTTGGATTAGAAAAATGAATATATGGGACCGGAGATTTAGCTCAGTGGTGCTGCGCCTGCCTCACAAGCTCAAGATCCCAAGGTCGATCCCTGATATCAAAAGAAAAGAATGTATAAGGCTTTTCTCTTGAGGGCCAGTACTTTATTTTCTCTGTGTTTTTATTTGTTTTGTTTTTTGAGACAGGGTCTCGCTGTGTACTCCAGGCTGGCCATGGACTTACCATGTTACACAGGCCGGCCTCAGACTTGAAATCCTCTTGGTTCAGCCTCCCAAATCATGGGGATGCAGGTGTGTGCCACCATGCCTGGCTTGAAAAGTGTACTTAGTAGGAGCAACTGGAAGGCTAAAGCAGTGCACATGAAGATACAGGGACAGGGCCCCCATAGGTAGGAAAAGATAGGATGAAGGCCTCATAGATCTTTGGAAGTTAGTGGAGAGACTTACTTAGGGCAGAGCCTTCTGCCTCTGCAGATTAGGCTCCAGCAATCAGAAAGACAAAGCCAAAGGAACTAAATTCTGGGAGGTCCCAAGAAGGGTGATAAACATAACCCACCAGCGTACTTAATAATTAAACCTAAGCTATTTGTCCTTAAACCCCACCCATATCAAGGGGAGAACCCAAGACAGCCAGGGAGAAATCAGGTTCCAAGGAGAAACCCAATAAAAGGTGTATTTCCCTACTCAAGTAGCTATGGGCTCTCTCTTCCCTCTTCTCCACCTTCAAATAAATCATCTTCTCTTAGTTTAAATTCCGCTCTTCCATTCTTTGCTGACGCTAGGTTTACGTTGATCACTGGGAGCTGCGTTTTCCAGCAACACAGCAGCTTACAGCTAAAGTCCAGATGTTATAAAGATGGTACCAAAATTTCAAGCTAGCTCTTTGCTTGCTGCTAGTGCTTTAGTTGTAGTTGTATTCTTTATATTCCCGATAGAACAGTAAGCTGTAGCTATGTTACTTAAATATGAAAAGAGAATTACCTCGTTCAAGGAATCACAGGGTTATCTAGCATATGTATATCTATCCATAATGTTTATTTCCTCTGATGGCTTTCACACTGACCTCAAAATATTTAAATAAAATGTATTTGACTGTTCCCAGGCTGGGCCTGGTAGTGCATGGCTATAGTCCCAACACTCAGGAGGCTGAGGTAGGAGGATCTCTGCAAGCTCAAGGCCAGCCTGAATGACGTAGTGAAACCTTGACTTAACCCCCACCAAAAAAAAAAGACTGTTCTCTTATTCAGTTATCGGTGCTTGTGTATCTTAGTTACGTTCACTTTACGTCTGCAGGGGAAACACACCTGAAACTAGAGGAACAGCCTATGTGGTCTATGAAGACATCTTTGATGCCAAGAACGCGTGTGACCACCTGTCCGGATTCAACGTCTGCAACAGGTACCTTGTGGTTCTGTACTACAACGCCAACAGGGTAAGTATCACAGTTTCTCCTCACATGCTGAGTGCATTGGAGAACCCGTGTAAAAGGAAGTGTGGTGGGGAAGTGTGTGCTGGGAGTTTCCTTCTTCGGCTGGCAGTACTGGTGAGATCCATGCAGCAACAGGTCGGGACCTTTAACCTGGGTGCTTGCCGCATTTCCAGGCCTTTCAGAAGATGGACACCAAGAAGAAGGAGGAACAGTTGAAACTCCTCAAGGAGAAATACGGCATCAACACGGATCCACCAAAATAAGTTTGCCGCATTTTCGTTTTGGACTAAAGCTCCCCTGTGACCACTGTCACTTTGCTTTCCTTTTTAATTAATACTGAATATCTTGATTTCTTGAAGTTCAAAGAAACTTAGATACATAATAGAATATATTATGTTAATAAACTTGTAACTTTCTTTTTGGTGGTACCAGGGGTCGAACTCAGGACCTTGTGCTTGAGAGGCAGGCAGCAGAACCACTGCCAAATCCCCAGCCCCAATAAACTTGTAACTTTTTGTAAAACATGTCAATGCTTTCTCTTCCCCCATGTTTGATGTCAGGAATAAAACATTTGAACCATTTGAAGGATTATAGTTGGGCTTAGACCCTGAATGTCTTGAGAGCAGATGTCTTTTTATGTACTTTAATGGCTGTAGTGTCCCATCCATTGCTTAGCCATGATAGGAACTTGTGGTCTTGCCATTTACTGAATGTCTATCCATAATGATCTCTTAATAATTTAAGTTAAGAGATTTGATTTGTTTGTTTCAGCCAAGGTCTTGTCATGTAACCTAGGCTGGTCTCAACCTGCTGTCTTCTTCCCTCAGCCGCTGGAATAGCAAGGATTACAGGTATGCACTACCACACCCAGTTCAAAGTTTAAAAATCTCCTGCTAGCCAAGTGTGGTACATCCCTCTATCCCAGCCTTCAGGAGGCTGAGGCAGAATTGCCATGAATTTGAGGCCACCCTGGGTTCAAGGCCAGCCTGAACTACATATGAGCCTTGTTTCAAAAAACAAATTATAGGGCTGGGTGGGGATTTAGCTCAGTGGTTCTGCCTGCCTTGCAAGCACAAGGTCTGGAGTTCAATCCCCAGTACCAAAAATAATAAAAAAGGCTGGGCGTGGTGGTGCATGCGTACGATCCCAGCACTCGGGAGGCTGAGGCAGGAGGATCACTGTGATTTCGAGACCAGCCTGAGCTACATAGTGAGTTCCAGGTCAGTCCCTACTACATGGTGAGACCCTTGTCTCAAAAAACCAAAAAATTAAAATAAAATAAAATAAAAAAGCATGAGTTAGTTAAGTTCATTCAAAAAATTGTATCCCATCTAGAGCCACTGGAAGAGGTGCATCCCTGTAGTCCACTGCTACTGACGATAGCCAGGAGGCGTTCTTGCCCTAGGCCAGCGGTGGCAAACCAGTGGGCTCTAAAAGATTCTCTGTCACTGCCCTAGGGCAACTGAAAGTAAAATCTCTTTGCCACATTGACCTGGGTTCTCTAACCTGTACACAACCCACACCATTAAGGGCTAATTTTAAAACCTAACTGGGGATTCATTCCCAAGTAGCTGGGAATGTTGGTGAAACAAGAAATTTGTGTAGGCTGGATGGTGAAGCTTATAATCACACCTACTTGGGAGACAGGCAGGAAGATCACTTGAGCCCGGAGTTTAGAGGACAGCCTGGGCAACATAGTGAAACTCATCCTTTTTTGACTTGTATAGAAACAAGTTCAGAATTACACATTTTTCTCAGAAATCTTACCCTGAAGCTAGAGCAGATCTAGATGAAACTAACCAGTACAGGTGGAAACAAGTTCAAAATCATAATTCTTTCTCAGAGTAACTTCCCAGCGAGACGGTATTCTAAGCCCCCGACACACTTTCACTTGTTCAGATAAAGTGTTACCATCTGGGTGAGGGGAGCTTACCGCTGTATCCCCAAGACAGATTGCAAGGTCGTCCGAGGTGTGCAGGTCCGTGTGACTGCTAGGCTGTGGGATTAGCTGCACAGGGAAGAATGCTAAGCCCATGAGATGAGTAGCAGGTAGTATCGACCTTGCAGCTTGCTTAGAGGATTGGTGGTTTTATTTAAAAGTGCACAGAGCACAATCCCTGGCGCTACATACACTAAGGCCCGGCACAGTGTTCCCACGATAGCTGTTACGTGTATTACACTCTCCTAGCCACTGAGAAGGCTCCTTTCCACATCTCCCAAAGGGCAAGTGGCTTGTGTGTTCTGTGGAGCACTTCCTTCTTACAAGGACAGACAGGAAGTTAGCAAGCAAAGAGCCTTTATTTTACATATTTCCAAAGAGGACATTGTTTAAGTGAGCAGCCAACAGAATTCATTAGAGAAAGTGACAGCAAAGGTAACTGGCTCAAGTCCCTCTGTGTGCGCCACGTACACTGCATGTCTGAGCACCTTGTGTCTGGCTTAAGTGACGGTAAGGCAGTATAGATTGTGCAAACAACTCTGTTCTGTGATCAGGAATGGCTACTGCATGCATCACACAAAATGCACAACCGGAAATGTTTCAATCTGCAACTGAAGGCTCCTCAAGCAAAGATGCGTGAGAACGTGATGAACTCATACACAGCAGCTTGGGCAGAGAAGCGAGTGACGCGTGGGGCGGTGAGGTCAGCACACTGATCAAGAGCCCCGACAGGAGCCGTCCCAGTGGAGAGCAAGCAGGCTGGAAGGTTGGGCGGCAGCCGACTCCAGCCACCTCAAGTGCCTTCCTGCCTTCACTCTAAGTTGAGCAGCTCCACGTCAAAGATGAGGGTGGCATTGGGAGGGATGACACCGGGGTGGCCCGTGGCCCCGTACGCCACATCAGGGGTGCAGGTCAGCTTCGCCCTCTGCCCCAAGCTCATCTAGCAGGGATGGGGGCAGATGGGAGAGGAGAAAGAGGACCCAGCTTGATTTAAAAGAAAAAAGAGAACTATGGCAAACATCCTGGTAACTAAAGGCCTGAAATGAACTTTGTATGTGGCACTTTGATACTACACAAAGAGCTGCCCAGTTCTGCCTTGAAAATAGGAAGAGACTTCTCTGGGACAGTAGCAGTCTCAAACTTCATTCATCCGACACTGTTGGTTATTCAGTTAACACGTGGCTCAAACATCTGCTCGTAATTCCTTCCCTTCTCCTAAAGCAGCCTAAGGAGAAGGTATAATCAGGGCTTTACCCACTTAAGGTGATGGGGGCTGAGGCTCAGTCACACAGAGCAGGAGCCACAGCAAGGTGGGGAGGGCGAAGGGACCTAGTGGCCTGGAGCACCTGTGACTGCACAGAGACCACGGAGAAAGCACTCAAACCAGGGCTCGGCACGGCACACACCTGTCAGGAACCTAGTGGGACAGTTGGTGAAGTCTGAATAAATCAACTGTTGAATTTCAAATAATTAAAAGACTTGAATTGATTAATGATATTCTGTCAGTGTTCTGGTTTTGATCAATGTGCTATAATTATATAAGATGTTAACATCTGGGGAAGCTGGGTAAAAACAAGAATTTACTATTTTTATATGCCTAATTTTTTTTAAGGTTTTTTTTTTTAAACCCTTCTTGGCTTATCCCACTCTTACTTTTCTGCTGCCCCAGGTTCGGGCAGCTGGTCGGCCTCCCACGAGTTCCAAGCAATTCTGAGGGGCTGTGTCTGGCATGGGGCCCAGGTGACAAAGGCATGCGGCCAAGGGGCAGGGACGCAGGGCCAGGAGTGAACACTAGGTGGCGTCGCCATGCACTGGCCCATACAGCGAAAGCAGAAGTGGCCTACCAGAGGGTGAGGGTGGAGGTGGACGCCCAAGTGCTGGCCCTGACCCCCAGCTCCTTAAATCCCCTTTAACGAGTACCCCCGGGTCCTACCTGGGCTGCCCCCTCTTCAAATCCTTTGATGACTTCCTGTTTGCCAATTCTGAACTTGAAAGGTTTGTTTCTATCTCTAGATGAATCGAATTTCTTCCCATTTTGGAGCATTCCTGTCAAAGCAAGAACAGGGCAGGAAAGAACTGTGGTTGTGGGTTAGCACCCAGTTCAGGTTAAACATCTAAAATGGAATTCCTCTTCTGCACAAACCTGCTCCTCTTCTGAACCTCTGCGTCCATCCTGCACTTGATCTTAGCCAAAAGGCCGGGAAGCAATTCTCTGCGTCCTGTTGCCTGCACAAGACACCTGGACTCGTCCCTCTCACTTGCTCCCACTTAAAGCTCCCGCCCGGCCCCACATCTCTGGAACCCCCTATTTTCTCCATTCCTGTTACCCTGTGACCTCGCTGAGTCACCATCAACTGCGGGGAGAAACAACCCAGCTGGTCTTTACGCTCTGCTCTTACTCCATTCCACTCTCCACTCTGCACCCAGATTTGTTTTTTCTTTAAACACAAATCAAGTCCTATTATTTCCCTGCTTAAAACACTTCAACAGTTCCCCAGGGCAGAATCCAAACGCCTATGATGTGTACAGGCGCTCCAAGGTCTACCTACTTTCTCCTGCCTGACAGCCCTCTCCCTCCTCTTTCCTTCCCGCCATATCCTCCCACATCACACCTCAAATTCTCTGCCCGGTGCAAGTGTCTTTTTTCCCCAGTACAAGTTTTACACGCTGCTTCCTCAGCCTAAACTTCTCTCTCATATTCCAGCCTCAGACTGAAACCCCACTTAAAGGCTTCCCCAAAATGAAACACCTAAAACTTACACCATCCTCCATGGCAGTGAACTGTGGGAGGTGACCCAGCCAATCAGTGGTAGCTTCCAAACCCCACTGGAATGGCTGTTTGACACTGGAACACCTAGGTGCATTCTCTAGCAGTTGGTGGCATCCCTCACCCTCTGGCTGAGGGCCTGGTCCCACTGAAGCCATCTCAGCCCAGCAGCCCAAGCCCAAGAACGGTTTCTATTTTCTTTTTTCTTTTTGGTACTGGGGTCCAAAACTCAGAGCTAAGTCCCTGGCCTAAACTATTTCTATTTTCACTTCTTATTGGTGCCTCTCACTCAGAGATCAGAGCTCCTGTAAGGGACTCTTTCACAGGTTCTTTCTGCAGCCTCTGGACCATGACAAGGTGATCTGGATCTACAGAAGACAAGGCCTATTAAGTCCAGAGACTGGCTCCTGACTTCAGTCTGGCACTAACTCATTGTGTGATGTTGAGAAAACCACTTCCTCTGTCTGGGCCTCAGATTTTCCATGTTTAAAGTAGGCTCTGCCAGCTTAGTGTCTGAGCATCTATGATTTTACTTCTAAATTTCTACAATTTCAGTGTGTACTAGAGAAACAGTCTGACTTCCCTACCTTCTGTGTAGAATAAACTGGGCTCTTGTCCTGGGTTCCAAATGAGGCAAAGGAGAAAACCCTTTTCCACAGATACACACAGATGGATACTAAGGAGATCAAACACAGACTCATACACACAGGTTGCTAAGATATTCCAATATGCAGAGACACTTACACATGCTCACATACACTTATGTACACACACTCAGGAGAAAAGCCCTGCTGGCCAAACAGATGCTCAGAAAATATTGGAATCTCCGTGCATTCCCACAGACAAGTACTTGGACAAACGCACACATGGGTGTGCATGTGCACAAACACACCCATTCGTAGCCAACTTTCTCATCCTCCAGTCTCTTCAGGTATAACCAAGTCTCCTGGATACCACATGTACAGGCAGCTGCTGCTCCAAGTTCAGCCCAACCACCTAGTCCAGAAACAGGCCCACAGATATATGGTTACTTCACTTGACAAGGATGCTACAGCAACATCAGATAAAAGATGAGATTTGGGATTAATGTTACTGCTGTACATACATAGGAGAAAAAAAAAAAAATCAAGCCTTGACCCCTGCCAAATTCACACACAAAAATCACATGCAGAGGACTCAGAGATACAAACATGAAAGATAAAATAATAAAGCTTCAGGCTGGGGTGGTGTAGCTCAGTGTAAAGGTGCCTGTCCCACATATGTGAGGCCCTGGGCTCAATCCCCAGCACTGTTAAAAATAATAGTAATCATAAAGGTTCTACAGAGTAATTACAGAAGAAAATCTTCATGACTTGGAGGACAATGATTTCCTAAACTGAACACAGAAAGCATTCCCCATAAAAACACAAGACAAGTGTGCAAGGCAAGCTAGTGTGCAAGATGTCTGGGACAGGTATAGTGACAGCAAACGATGCACACCCAAAATATACAGGGAACCCCTATGAATCAGTAAGGAAAAGAAACACATTTCAACTGTAACTTCTTTTGTTTAGGGGGTGAGGATTGAACTCAGGCCTTGTGCATGCTAAGAACACACTCTACCACTGAGCGACATTCCCAGCCCCCTTCTACCTAGGGTTTTTCAATACTAGGGACTGAACCCAGGGCCTTTGCACTGAGCTACATCCCCAGCTCTTTTATTTTACTTCTGAAAGAAGGTCTTGCTAACTAAGTGGCCCACGCTGGGTTTAAACTTGTGATCTTCCTGCCTCAGTCTCCCACAGGGCTGGGATTACAGGTGTGTGCCATCATACCTGGCTCTGATTTTTTTTTTAATGGGCAAAATTTGAGTCATCTAAAAAGGATATCCAAATGGGAGGTACACATATGAAAGGCACTCACCTTCATTACTTCTCAGGGAAATGCCCTGCAAAACCACAATAAGGTACTACCAGGCAGCTCCGGGGTGGACCAAAAGCAAAACAAAACAAAACCCTGACAGTACCAACTGTGGGTGAAGATACAGGGTAACTGCAATGTTCAAACACTGTGGACAGAAGTGGAAATTGGCACAAGCACTTGAGCAAGCTCCTTGGCAGTACTGCTAACCCAGGCAAAGGTAAAACCCTGTATGCCAGCAGCTCCACCTCTGGTTATATTCCCAACAACATATTTGTGTACATGTGTGCACTGAGACAGCTACAAGACTTAACTATAAACGATCCAAATGTTAAATATTAAAAAGGACAAATAGCTGGGCATGGTGGCAGATCCTGTAATCCCAGCACTTGGGAGGCTGAAGCAGGACTGCCGTGAGTTCAAGGCCAGCCTGGGCTACACAGTGAGTTCAACGCCAGCTTGTACTACATGCCAAGTCTGTGTCAAGAAAGAAACAAACGAGGGGCTGAGGCCATAGCTTAGTGGTGCCATGCCTGCCTGGCAAGTGCAAGGTCCTGAGTTTGATCCCTGGTACACAAAGGAACAAAAACACCAAATAATAAACAAATAAATAGGATAAGTTGTGGTGCATTCACACAATGAATTCTGTGGAGGAATAAAAAGAGCACAGCACTCTGGATAAATCTCACAGGCATAATATTAAGTGAAGTAAGCCAAACAAAAGAGTATATACTAGCATATGCCTGTTATCCTGGCACTAGGGAGACTGAGGCAAGAGGATTGTTTTGAGGCCAAATGGGCTACATAGTGAGTTAAAGGCCAGCCTGGACTACATAATGAAACCTTATCTCCAAAAGGAAAAACCAAGGGGACTGGGGATTTAGCTCAGTGGCACCGCACCTGCCTTCCAAGCAAGGTGCTGAGCTTGATCCCTGGTACCAAAAAAAGAAAAAGAAAAAAAAGAAAAACCAAAACCAAAGAGTACATACTAGCTGGCTACGGCAGCACACATCTGTAATCCCAGCTACTCAGGAGGCTAAGGCAGGATTGCCTCCTACCTCCTGAGATCAGGCAGATTGGGTGTGCTCAGGGTTGTGTGGCCGTAGATAAGGCAGGACTGCAAGTTCAAGGCCAGTCTGAGCAATTTAGCAAGTCCCTCTCTTAAAAAAGGGCTGGGGATGTAGTTCAGTGTGCCTTCCTTGCCTACCATGTATAAAAACTTCAGTTCAATCCCCAGTACTGGAAGAAAAAAAAAAGACTACATATTCTATGATTTCACTTATATGAAGTTCAAAAACACCAGTCCATGGGGAGAAAAATTGAGTATTCATTTCCCTTAGGGGGTGGATGGCTGGGATGGCGCGTGGGGAAATTTCCCGGGGGTGCTAGGAATATTTTGTGTTTATCTGGGTGGTGGGTGAATAATTATCACTCTAAATAAAGACTCAGGGAGGCTGGCTTGTAACAGTAGTAAAGCGCTTGCCTAAATGTGTCTGAGTTTGATCCCTACTGTCCCATAACAATTACTATTATTTTTATTACTGTAGTAATACTACTAATGATAACAATGATTTTATTAATATTGTTAGGCTATACACCTTTGATTATATCCTCTGCTGTATGTATTCACGTTCCATCCCGGGACTGCAAGAAACAGTGAAAAGTGCCCGAGAGACTCCTGTTGTGTTTGATAAGACCAGAGCACTCGGAGCTGATACGAGTGTTTAACACACATTGCCTGCTCCATGGATACACTGTGAAAAGCCTTGAAAAGGCTTCAGTAATTTGATAAGTACTGGTCTGCTCGCAACATGTAGAGCAGATAAATCAATTACCCCAGCCAGAGGCCCCAGTGGCCCTATGGTAATTAGGTCACATTGCAAGGAGATAACAGCCCCAGTCCACTGACATCAGCAACTGGCCACACAACTGCTGGGAAACATCTGCACTAGCCTGCTGTTTCACGCTGGCCCCAAGAACTGCTAAAAACGGCCTGAATATGTCCCAGGAATTAAGCTGGCTTTGCTGTATGCTAAGTGGCTGTCACCCACCAAGTTTGCTACATTAAGAAGCAGGTCACAAGGCAGAGCCCTCATCTCCCTTGGAACGGACGCTTGCTCGTGCTCTTCCTGCCAGCTCATTTGTGATGTCCCTGGCCCAGCCAGACATCAGATCCCGGAGGGGATGGCAGAGACATGGGACCTTCTTTGGGCTCCTCCGGCCCCAAACACCAGCACTGCCGTCTCCCCAACCCTCCAGGGGCCCGGTCTTGTCCTCTCCCCTTCCCCTCCCAGAGCCCCAGGAAGGTAGGGGTCTTGTGATCTTGTCTCTGTGTCCCCAGTGCCCAGCAAGGCATCTGGCACAGTTGGCACCCAAGAACAGCAGGTGGAAATGAAACAGTCTGTTTCTGAGAGAAGAAGGAAATTCTGAGAGTCAACCTCCTCGAAGGACACAGTGGGATGAAAAGAGCAGCTACTGGGAGGCAGAGGGTCCATGGAGCTTTCAGAGATTTCCAAACATCAAAAGCAGGAGGGCCAGGGCACCACGCTGCCCGCATGGAGGGGTGGGGACTGGATATGATTACTTCAACTGGAGGCAGCCACCAGGAATGGCCTCTGTGAGGATGGCGGGCAAAGGGGACTGGGCTTCCAGTCTGATCTGGGGACAGGCCCGCCTCCGGAGGGGCGGGGAGGGGAGGGCGAGGGCCTGGGGCAGGCCTACCTGTGTAGTGCACCACGCACGTCTGGCCCTTCTTGGGGAAGGTCCTTCCTGCAGGGCGACACAAGGGAAATGAAGGGGGATCAGAGAGACTCACCAAGTCATTCAGTGGCCGTGACCATGAACTCAGGACACATGCTTTGTGTGTGGGAGGAGGGTAAGACAAGGTCTCACCATGTAGCCCAGGCTGGCCTTCAACTTGCAGTGATCCTCCTGCCTCTGCCTTCCAAGTACTGGGATTACCACCACGCCCGCTGGGCACACACTCTTGTTCATGCCTCAGAGATGCCCGTGGCCACTGTTCTGGCTCTGTGCCTCGCCTCGTATGAACTAGTCACACCACTCTCTGGCCTGGATTTGAACTTTCTGTCCTCAACCTCAGCCCCCCCCACCTTTTTTTTTTTTTATCTGTTTCACAAATATGTAAGCATGGCCCATCATATGCCAGGCCCGGACTTCCAGAGGTACAGAACAATGTATGGACTCATGAGGAAGTTAGAGAAACAGACACATAAATCCCAGATTATAATGCAGAGCGAGGGCTGCTACCAAGGGCAAAGAAACACAATCACTTGTAACTACTTACTGGGTTACTCTGCAGCAGACCTGACACAAGGTTACAGCAGTAACCAACATAGACAAGTTTCCTGCTCTTTTGTGGTTTACATTCTAATGAGAAAGACAAACAATACTCAGACAAGATAATTATAGAGTGTGGTAAAGCCTCTAAAGAAAATACACTCTGGGAGGATGAGGCAGGAGGATCAAAACTTCAAGCCCAGCCTGGGAAATGTATGACTTAGCAAGATCCTCTCTAAAACTAAAAATGAAAAAGAGCTGGGGATGTAGCTCAAGGCAAAAGTTTTAGGACTTTAATCAGCGAAAGAGAGAGAGAGAGAGAGAGAGAGAGAGAGAGAGAGAGAGAGGGAGGGGAGGATGGGGAAAGAAGGGGACAGAAGACAATTGGAGTTACGGTGGAGAGAAAAATTTAAAAAGTGTAGTCCAGGAGGGCCTCTTGGAGGAGGTGACATTTGAGCTGGGACCTGGAGAAGAGGGAGGAGCCAGTGCACAGATCTTGAGGCTGCAAAGGATGTGTAGAACAGAAAGGAGGCTGGGATACCAGGCATGGTGGTACATGCCTGTAATCCCAGCACTTGGGAGGCTGAGGCAGGAGGATCGCTGCAAGTTCGAGACCAGCCTGGGCTATGTAGTGAGTTGCAGGTCAGCCTCAGCTGCATAGTAAGACCCTGTCTCAAAAAACAAAACAAAACAAAAAAAAAACAAAAAAAAAAAAGGAGGAGGAGAAAGAAAAAAGAAAGAAAGAAAGAAGGCTATGAGGTGACCAGAAAGGATGGAGGGAGGAGTGGGAAAGAGATGGCTGGTGCAGGGCTTGCGGAGCTGGGTGTAATACTAAGTGCACCAGGAAACCACAGGAGGGTTTTAAGAGAATGACCTAATCAGAATTAAGATTTTATAAGATGACTCTGGCTGCCCCATGTGCGATGGGCAGTTAGGCGTCTGCTGCGATAATCCAGACAGGAAATCGATGATGGCTTAAATTAGGTGGGGGCAGCAAGGAGAGAGCGAAGTGGACTGTGGGTATGTTTCAGAATGAGGGCTGACAGCACCTGCGAGCGAATGGGAGAAGGGGCCAGGGAGAGGGCAAAGGCAAAGGCAGCAGGTGCCTGGGTGTTCGGTCTGGGGTCTGAGCCACCGGGATGGGTGGCGGACGCTTGTTCAATGCGGGAGCCTAGTGGGGCAGATCTGTGGGGGTGGCAATTCCAAGGTGCCTGTCAGACATCTGAGCTTACACTGCAAGTGGGCAGATGCAGATTTTGCACCAGAGGCATAAATCTGGGTGGAATTCAAAGGCTGGTTAGAGGCCTGGGCCAGGCAAGCCGATGGCACAGGACTGTAATCACCACACCCAGGAGGCTGAGGCAGGAAGATCAAGCGTTAAGGCCAGTATGGGCCACAAGGCGAGGCTACAGACCTAGATACATTTAGGGGAGTCTGTAGGAACCCTGTCTGGTTACTACTGTAACCCTGGAGCAACATGCGCACAGAGCATGCAGAAAGGGTGGTGCGTTTAGTGACTTGCAGGCAGCTTGGCAAAGCTAGAGGAAAAAGTAGGTGGTGGGCAAGGGGCGGTCATGAGATGGAGCTCCAGGGTGGAAGGTCAGAAGAGCCCACATCTGCCTGCGGGAGGCCCCTGGTCAGATAAGCACTTGATTGAGTCCTCAGAGGTGGGGAGGCGGCAGAAGGTACGTTAGACTGCAGGTTAGAGCTCAGAGGCTGGGGCCGGCCCCTGGACTCCAGCTCCAAGGTTCCCTACCTGGGCGAAGAGGCCTGTATCTCTAGGGTAACCTAGGTAATGGCTGGGACTCCTAGGAACCACTGCTTTTCTGCAAGGAGGGTGCGCTGGGTGTGGTGGCGCTTGTAATCCAGCACTGAGGGAACAGCTGAGGCAGGAGGATCCCCCTGAGTTGAAACCAGCCTGGGCAACCTAGTGAGTTCAAGGCCAGCCTGAACCACATAGCAAGGCTGTCTCAATAAACAAAAACAAACAAACCAAGGAGAGTGGCTGAAAGCAAGCAGCTCTCCAAGTATGGTGTGAGTGTGTGTGTCTTAATATCTAATAGGAAGTCTGCTTGTCAAACTCCTCAGGTATGGGGGCTTTGGGTATACATTCAATTTTACACACTTATTGGGCGCACGCCCGGACCCCCATCATTCGAGGGCCTGGGGAGTGAGTGAGGCCGGTCCCCCAGGGAGGAGGGAGCAGGGAACCCAGAGGAGCGCTGGCCACTGGCGGTGGGCAAGATGGGAAGGGGAGCTCTACTCTGGACTTCGGGCTCCCAGGACTTGGGTCGAGGTCTCGTCCAGGCAGGTAGAGCAGCGAGCGGGTCAGGGCCTGAGCTTTGAGGTTAGCAATGGGAGGCCATGGGGGTGGATGGGACGGCCACGACCTAAGGACTGCAGAAGCTTCCCTTCCCCTCGGGGCTCGGTCCCCGCCGCCGGTGGCTGCCAGCCCGGCGTGAGGCCCGGAGGAGGGCG
>NW_022900914.1:5766110-5771504 GCF_012274545.1 Fukomys damarensis | reverse complement strand
GAGCCACCCGTCCGCCCCATGCGGATCTCCGGGCGCCCTCTGCGTGCGAAGCCTGAGTCGGCCGGGAGCTGCAGAACTGGACAGGGCTGGTAGTGAGACGAACGCTTCGCGCCTGTGCTCAGCGCCTTGGAGTTCAGCACCTGCCCTGGCCGGGCCCGGCGCGCGGAGAGAGGATGCGGCCTCCCCCACTCCGGCGCACGTATTAGGTTCTCCCTTTTCAAGGAAAAGAACTGTGCCTGGGACATCAGCTGAATTGCAACAGGATCTCTGTCCTGCCCAAATGATTCGGGCTCTCTGAAGATAGGGTACGGTATGACTAGTGCTGCGGAAATAATGACAGAATTTTTTTCTTCATTTCCGTCCCCAAAAGATCCAGGAATCTAGGGAGATAGCCCACCCAATAAACTTGGAGTTAACATTTGCTGGAAGGCTGGAGATTTTTCTTTAGCGTTCTCTTTTCTGACTCTCATTCTTAGCTACGTTGTTCCAAAGACTGATAGAAAATTAATTCTCATAAGGGGTTCTGGGAGGTATCCACGCGGGGAAAGGCCTGAGCAAAAGTACCCAGAACAGGCTGTGGAGGGGTTCTTCTTCCACGTATCCACTCCGCACTGTCCCGCGTGGCCAGGTCACAGACGAGGAGGGGGCCTGGCTTTGATGTCCAGCAATGGTGATGGTCAACCGCGCAGGCCAGGATCACTCACGCGTGAACACACACACACACACACACACTCGCAATGGAATTTCTCCAAGGCACATCCCCAGAAGCTTCTGAGACTAAAGAAGCCTGAAGAGCCCTGCATGGTGAAGTCTGTAATCCCAGCACTCGGGAGGCTGAGGCAGGAGGTTCGCTGTGAGTTCTAGACCAGCCTGAGCTACACAGTGAGATCCAGGTCAGTCTCAACTACATAGTGAGACCCTGTCTCAGAGATAAGCCTGAAGACGAGCTAGCTCCATGTGTTATGGCTATAGGCAGGTACGTTCTGAGTAGGTGTAGAACAGGGATTTGTAACCTGGGTAGTCCTATGAGACGGCTTCAGTTGAATGCACAGTATTTTATGGAGAACACCATTTTTCTTGGGGAGATTGCATTGAACTTTCAAGGGGTCCCTGATTCCCCTACCCACCACCTCAAAGAAAAAAAGTTTTTTTAAAAAACCATGTCTACCCTAGGACTTCGACTTTTTCTTAGACTAAAATAACTGTTGAGAAATGGGAGGGCTAAAGCGAAATTAAGAGAAATTGTGGTCCGTTCACTCGCAGTTGTTTCATTGGGACCACAACTCCCAGTGACCCTTGCGGCAAAATCCGCGTTATTGGCCAATGGGAAGGACTTTTCCTAACGTGACACATGGAGTAGCCAATAGACAGAATGGCAAGCGTGCTCAGCTTCTGCTCACCTATCAGGGACTGTGGGCCGATACTTCCGGTAGTTGCGCAGGAACTCGGCTCCAGGTAACTTTGGATGGGGGGTCACCTCCAGGGAAGCTGGATTTATGTGGGCCCGGAAGACTAAAGATGTTTTGTCTTCAGTTAGCAGCCGTGGCGGGTGTGGGAGGCTGGGAGTGAGGCGAGAGGGAGGTGGACAGCGCTTGGGGGGATAGGTTAGGGAGGTGGAGATGCAGGTGTGGGGAGGTGTCTGAGGAGAATGCGGCGGGCCCACGTGTGAGGGGTTGGAGGATGAGGACTGGGTCACGGGTGAGTTTGAAAGAACGAATATGTTTCTCGTGGCTCACGGGTGATACTTTAGGGAGTATGTCTTAAAGAGGTCATCCAAAGAAAAGGAAATGTTTGATGTGTAAAGGGTTTTATCACAGCGTCATTTACAGGAGAGTAAAGTTAGCTACAGCCAGGTGTTTGGGAGTAAATTCAGTAAATTATGTAATTTCACTGTTTATGAAGTGACTTCTAAAAGTAATTTATAAAAATTCTAAGTAACCGGAACATGCAGGGCCGAAGATGTAGCTCAGTGGCGCTGCACGTGCCTCGCAAGCACAAGGTCCTGAGTTTGATCCCCGGTACAAAAAAAAAAAAAAGGAAAATAAAATTAAATATGTAATTATAAGTGAAAATATAATGGTGTAATATACCAAGTTGTACAGTGTTAAAATGTAGGAAGCGATTGACTTAGACTAGCTCCTGCACTAAGCCCATCAGACCCAACCAATATAGAGTAATCACAGCAGCAGAACATAATTGCTCAATCTATTACATTTATTTTCCTTTTTTAACAACATTATGAAAAAGTTTTAATTCCCAAACTGTAAAGTCAAAGTCTGAAAAGTAGTGGTCATAATTTTCCTTGAGGAATGGTTTTTGGTGAATTTCTCTTTAATTTTTTGTACCTTTTATGTGTTTGGTTTTTTTTTTTTCTAAATGTAGAGTTTGAATTTATTTTAGAGTGTAAATGCAATAAACTTGGCGGTTGTGTACCTGTGTTTAAACTTTCTGGAAATGCTCCATTTCACCTAAATCCCATGGTTCTCTCTCACGAGTTCCCTTAAGAGATTAAAAACAAGTGATCATATGCTCAGCACCTGGTTCTGATCTTTTCTCTCTTTAAAATACTCAGGGCTCTTGATTTCAGAAAGTTTATAGTTTGGGGATTGAGAGATAATGGTACAGGTATTCCTCGCTTAAAGACCTACCTGTTTAATGACTATTTGGACTAATGACCAAGGCATGCTGTCTCTTTGGAACTTACAATATAGGAACATAAGTGGCATTGCAGCCTTATGGTGGCTTCTTGTGTGTGAAAACTTGTGGATTCTGTGTGTGAAAACTCCACACAGATTTCTTTGTGGGTTTACTGACTACAGTACTGTATGGACAGTACTGTATCTTTGCAACACTTCTATACAGTACAGTACTGTACAGTATGTAATGATGTGGCAGCCATTCTGCTGTTTTTCTGATGTCTATTTCAGGTGTGACAATTATAGTGTGACAATGTATAATACTCCTTTTTTTTGAATAGTAGTATCATGAGATCTGGGTACCTTATTCTGTATTGTACTTTATTGTGTACCCCTTAGTAGAAGATGTCATCAGAACGGAAAAGCATGAGTTCACCAGGCGAAACAAAAGAAGGCTATCTATCTTGACATGAAAATGAAGTTCATACAAGATTTTGAAGCTGGTAAAAAAGTTAAAGCAAAAAACACAGAACTAGAATCTGGTGCATTGAACCATTTCAATAATCCTCAAGGATAAAGATAGTGAAAGAAGCAGTGAAAACATCAATAGGATTTAAAACCATAACTTTGCAGCAGAAAGGCCTCTTTCATGACATGGAAAAATTATTGGCCATCTGGTTTGATGACCAGATATAAAAAGAATGCCAATGAGTCTTTCAATAATTCAAACCAAACACTCACTATCTTCAAGACTTTGAAAGAACATAAAGGTGAAGAATTGATGGAAATTTTTACATCCAAGTCATGTATGGTTTCAGCAGTTTTGTGGAAGATTCAACCCGTATAGTTGGCGTGTCAGTGACAAGTGCAGACATAGAAGCAGCAGAAAAATTCCTTGACCAATTTGATAAAATCAGAAAGGCAGCTACTGCCCAGAAAAAATCTTCAATGTGGGTGAAACCAGACTTTGTTTTGGAAGAGAATGCCTAAAAGGTTCTACATACACAAGTTAAAATAATGCCCAGCTTCAAGGCTTTCAAGGACAGTCACACTGTTGGGAGGAAATGTTACTGAGTTCAAATTGAGGCCTTTCCTCTACCACTTGAAGAACCTCCTTGTATTGAAGCAGCTTAGTAATCATGTGCTGCCTGTTTACTATCAAGTGAGTAACAAGGCTGGGATGACTTAAGCTTTCTTTGAAGCTTTGAAGACTGGTTCATCAACTGCTTTATACCCCTGGTGAAGTACTACTGTCTGGAAAAGGGCATTCCCTTTAAAATTATCCGCCTGCTTTGCATCAGGAGGCCACCCCCAGCATCTTGATCTACAACCAGATGTAAGGGTAATGTATCTACCTAAAAATACAACTGCTGTCTTGCAGCCCATTAATTAGGGAGCTATAGCTACTGTTTGCATTCAACTTTTAGCAAAGCTGTAGCAGCAACAGAAAACATGAATGATTATGTTACCTTAGTGATTTCTGGAAATCATACATTTTAGGCTGCATTAAGAACCCTGAATCAGCTTGGGAAGGAGTGAAAGAAAAGTGTATTTAAGGCATATGGGGAAAATGCCTAAAAAGTTCATGCATAATTCAGAAGCACTTGACAAAGATGAACATGTCATTCTCATAAAGGAAACCACTGTGGAACTTGCTAACATGCTTAATTTGGAGATTGAAGTGCAAGGTATTGAAGACCTAGTGAAATATACTGAGAGAGAGCTAAGTACAGAAGATTTAATAGAGTTGGAAACACAGCACCACTTAGAAGAGGAGGAGGAAGAGGAAAGAATTGAAGTACTGTACCAGAGAAGTTCACTGCAAAGGGATTAGCAGGTGTGTGCTCAAAAGCCAATGCAGCTGTGTTAGAATTAGAGGCTATGGATCCAAATGTTGAATGGTTTGTGAAAGTGGAATGGCAAATGAGTAAACTTTTCATGGTATTGTGAAGTTTATGAAGTAAAAAAAAAAAATATGACAAAACAGACCACGCAGAGATTCTTCACAAGAGCTACACCCAAGACCCATACTATGAGTTCCATTTCAACTTTGTTATCTCCCTTACTTGGGCCTTCTGCATCTCCTGATCATAATTCTGATGATGACACTGGGGAGGACTTTGAAGGATTCCATGACTGAAATGTTAGCTTGAGTGCCCCCATACACACATACACACACTTTGCACTTGTGTGGCCAGCGTGGCACCACTGAGCTAAATCCCCCCTCCAGAATGCCGCTTTTTTTTTTTTTTTTGACAGTTCTATATATCTTGCTTATAAAACCTTAATATATTTTTTTGTATGGCACACTTTGGTACAGTACACTTACAGTACTATAATTTTTGCTGGTTATATTGTACAGTACAGTTTTGTATATTTATGTCCTGCTATACTTGTTTTTTGAGACAGTTTCACTGTGCAGTGCAAGGTGTACTTGAATTCAGTATGTAGTCCAAGCTGACCTTAAACTCTTGGCAGTCTTCCTACCTCAGCCTCCAAAACTCTAAGATTATAGGTGTGTGCCACCATGCCTGACTGTTCTGTTATATATTATAGTACCGCATTAAGAGTTACATAATTTTTTTAAAAAAAGAGTTATATAAGTAGCCAGGCGTGGTGGTGCACGCCTGTAATCCCAGCACTCGGGAGGCTGAGGCAGGAGGATCGCTGTGAGTTCAAGACCAGCCTGGGCTACATAGTTCCAGGGCAGTCTCAACTACATTGTGAGACCCTGTCTCAAAAAAACAAAACAAAACAA
>NW_022900914.1:5761192-5766097 GCF_012274545.1 Fukomys damarensis | reverse complement strand
AAAAAAAAAAAAAAATGTATATATATATATATAAAAGCAAAGTCCAGTTGGAGTTTCCTTTGACCATTTCTTTGTTTTGAATATTATAATGTGCATACTATATAAAGTTCCTTATTTAGTGACCAATTCATTTCACTGCTTAATTGTAGGCCTGTAGTCTCATCATTAAACAGGGAGTGTTGTATACATTAGTTTTGGGCAAAAGGTAATTTTTAATTTTTTGTAAAAGATAGCAAATAATTGGATGCCTAAATAGCATCTGAGTCTGGTCTCTTTGGCCTGTGTGTGTGTGTGTGTGTGTGTGTGTGTGTGTGTGTGTGTGTTTTGCTAGGATAAAATTCAGGGCCTTCACACTGAGCTACATTCCTCCCCGCCTTCTTTTCATTTTGAGACAGGTTCTCACTAAGTTGCTAAGTTGCTGAGGCTGCATTCAAACTTGCCATTCTCCTCTCAACCTGCCAAAGTGCTGGGATTTTTTGTTTTGTTTTGTTACCAGGGATCAAACTCGAGACCTTGTGCTTGGGAGGCAGGCTGCAGAACCACTGAGCTAAATCCCCACCCTGGGATTTTTTTTTTTTTAAGAGTAGGAAACATTGAAAGAGAAATAGCTTTTTTGTTTTTTGAGACAGGGTGTCGCTATGTAGTTGAGACTGACCTGAAACTCACTATGTAGCCCAGGCTGGTCTTGAACTCACAGCAGTTCTCCTGCCTCAGTCTTCCAAGTACTGGGGTTACAGGCATGCCCACCCTGCCTGGTAAGAGGGATAGCTTTTAAGAGAAACAGTAGGAGGACTGGAAAGTGGATTGCCTGCCCACCCTGCTTTTCAAATGTGTTTTATAGGGCAAAGCCATGAGCTGAGGTGGGTACAAAGTGGGATAAAACTATAAGACCCAATGGAAAATTACAAGGTGGGCATGAGGTGGGACAAAACCATGATCAATAAGATTGCAAGTACAGTCACCCCTTAATATTGATTAAAAGGGCATCAAATGGGAAAACATTGTGTACAAAGAATTTCCTGAAAGGAAATGGCCTAGGGAGATTGATGCCTATAGAATATCTATCACTGTTACTCATCTCTAGCGGAAGTAGTTCCTGTCTTCTTTCTGTAATGCTAACCACTTTATAATAGTTTCTAACTAACTTAGCTATCTGCGGTATTCCCCCCTCTGAAGAAGTATCCTTGGTGAGGGGGAAAAGGGTGTAGTTTTTATCTAAGTGCTTTGAGCTGAGAAGGGTCAATGTAAAGGAGACCAGAGTTAGGGGCTTTCTCCAGAGCTAACTGAATGGGCCCTAGATAGAAATCATATTGTAGTTTAGCAGTTTTGACTTAGAAAAAGTCGATCTGGTGGATCCTGGTAAAAGGAGTCTTAGCACATTTGTCTTTGGTTACATCCGTATGACCGCTTGGCGTTTGGCAGACTCTAAGCTTAAACAGTTTTTAAGAAATTACAGCGTGTGTGGGGCAACCCATTTTATGGTGCCTCTTCTTGTCTCGCTTAGAAGCTTTCTTTCACTAAATTTTTCCTACTCTTAAAAAAAGAAAAATGGGGCCGGGGATTTAACTCTGTGGTTCCACCACCTGCCTGGCAAGCACAAGTTCCTGAGTTCTAGCCCCAGTACCAAAAAACAAAAAAAACTTAAGAGTAAAAATACCATTTCAACACACGCTTTCATAAAAGTGAAAAGAAAGGAATACAGCTAATTGGTTTTGTGATGTCAGCATAATCACAGTACCGAAACCACATGATGACATTAAAGAAAATAAAACCACAAATAAATATTCCCAAAGAACATCAATACAAACATTTTTAGAAAATTTTTATCAAATAAAATAATAAAAAAGAAATTGGAGTGTGTATAATCTAAGCAGGAGCACTTGAAAGGCAGGTTGAGGAAAGAGTCATACTTAGAAACTGAAACAGTGGTTGTAACTTTCTGGCTCTTAGACTCCTATTGACGGAGGTTATCTCTGGGTCTGATATTTTGTCACAAGTCTCTAGTTTTAGCTGCAAGAAGATAAGAGACAATTTGAAGGACAAATTTAGCTAAGAAATTAAAAATTTTGTTGAGCTCATATACCATAGTTTTATTTATTTATTTATTATTTATTTATTTTAATGACTCATGACAGTGGTCAGCTACCAGTGTAGCTGGAAATTGCCAGAAGGGGTCAGGGATGGGAGCCTCTTTTTAAGTCTAGCTTTATTATTATGGTCTTTTTTTTTTTTTTTTTTTTTTTTTTTGGGTACTGGGGATCGAACTCTGGTCCTTGTGCTTGCGAGGCAGGCCACCGAACCTCTGAGCTAAATCCCCAGCCCTGGTCTTGACTTAATATTTTAGTTACATTTTTCTACTGGGTGTTTGGGACCAAGTGAAAGTGAGATCTGTGTCAATCTAAATTAGCCTCTTGCTGTCTATCAAGGTTGGTTAAATCTCCCTGGACATTGACTGTGGAACCAAGTATAGAGCCTCTCAGCTCTTCTGTCTGAGTCAGCCGTCAGGATGGTTTGCGGCGTTGCTTGACCAGGTTGCCTTTGGTGAAAGCAGCACTTTTCCCTACTACGGCATACTATGTTTGTTAATTTGGTGTCCAGCCATCTCCCTCAGGAGACTGGGTGACTACCAAAGAGGTAGGATCCTATAGAAAAGGATCCCTCATGTCCTGGATCTTTTTTGACCTTGGAGGGCCATGGCCAAAATACTGGCTGTTCTCTTAACATAGTTCTGGTCTTCAAACTTTCAATCTTGAACACCCAGAAGAGAAGATCGGAGACATTAGTACTGTAGTGGGAGCAATCAGCTTAACTATGATGATTTTACCTGACTGTCAAGCACCAAAGTGCAGGGATTACAGATGTGTACCACCATGCCCAGCTGGCTCTCTGATTTTTGTTGTTGCCGTTCACCATTTTCCAGGCTAAAATCTGAGTGTTGTCCTTAATTCTTCTTCCTCACCACTCACATTCTGTCTGATATCTGTCGATTCCATCTGCCTCAGCATTTCCTGAATCTTTCTTTCTCTGTTGAAATAGCTACAGCCTTGGTTCATTTTCTCATCGTGGTAGTCAGGCTATTTCACGGCCCCTTATGAAACCTGTCAGCGTTCTTGGCAGGCCAGTCCTGCACTTTGTCACATGAATGTGTGCTGCTTCCTCCATAATTCTTCCTCAGTCATTCTTTTTGATCAGAAACATAAAGTTGGAAAGGTATGGGAATCCATATTAGATGATATATGACCTTAAGTGCTGTGAATTTTGAAAGAAATTTAAATTTATTTTGGTTTTGGTTTTTGGAGGTGCATGGGATCAAATCCAGGGCTTTGTGCCTACTAGGAATTACTACATGAGCTATATCCCCAGCTCCCTCTCTTTTTTTGGAGACAAAATCTTGCTAAATCTCCCAGGTAGGACTTGAATTTATGATCCTTCTGCCTCAGCCTTCCAAAGTCTGGGATATAAGCATGTGCCGCCACATGGCTAGCTAAGAGCTTAGAGAAAATACATATGCTGAAGACCAGTGATTCGACAAAGGTTTTTGAACAGAAGAGCAGAATGATCAGAGCTGTGCTTTTTAAAATTTCAGTATTAGGAATCAAATCGAGCCCTTCCACGTGCCCATCCCCCCTTTAAAATTTTTTGAGATAGAGTCTTGCAGAGATCCGAGGCTGGCCTCAAATTTGCAGTCCTCATGCCTTAGCCACCCAAGTAGCTGGGATTATAGGTTTGTGTCAACACACCCTGCAAGAGCTGTGGTTTTTTAAAAGATAATTCTGCAATCGAGGCATGAGTGTACATTCTTGTAACTTGTACACGGTGGGAGGTTGAGGCAGGAGAATAGAGCTCAATGCCAGTCTGGGCGATTTAGCAAGGCTTTTTCTCAAAAACTAAGAGCCAGGCATAGTGGTTCATACCTGTAATCCCAGCACTTGAGAAATGAGGTAGAATCGCCATGGATTTGAGGCCAACCTGGGCTGTACAATGAGTTCGAGACCAGCCTAAACTACATATTGGAACCAGCTGAAAAAACAAAAACACTAAGAAAAGGATGAGGACGTAGCTCAGTGCAAAGGCTTTGGGTTTATTTCCTGAGACCACCACACACACACACACACACACACGGACCTTGTGCTTGTGAGGTAGGTGGCAGAACCACTGAACTAAACCCCCAGCCCTGATCTGTCTTAATAGTAAGGTCAGGACCTGGTCTAGCACTGAAGTAGAAAGAAATGGAACATATTATTAGATTTTTTTGGGGGAGGGAGTCTAATTTCTCTCTCTCTCTTTTTTTTTTTTTTTTTTTGGTCCCAGGGATTAAACTCAGGACCTTGCACTTGTGAGGCAGGTGGTGGAACCACTGAGCTAAATCCCTGGCCCAAAAAAGTCTAATTTCTACTTGTTACTAAAGAGAAACAACTGAGATGTACTCTTCTAAAAAATCACTAAACTTATTTTCATGCCTGTTTTCCCTTATTCACAAATCCCTTTTTAGTGATACAATGTCCACAATACACCCTCAATGACAGACTGAATTGGGTAGCATGAAATAAATCATATAAATTACCTTAAATACAATTGGCCCATTAGGAATTTTTCTGTCTAGGAAAATGTATCATGCATTATGTATCAATAAAAGTTTTTTAAAAGTGGGTAAGATATTAGGGGAAATCATATATTATAGAAAACCAGTGGGATAGAGGTTGCAGCTTTTGTCATTAGTAATGGCCAGGGACTTAGCTCTCCACTTAGCAAGCCACTGCGGAACCATTTAAGTCTGACCTCATGTAGAAGTGTCAGACCTTTGCTGCTTTTACACAATCCTAAAGCAAACATGAAGCTAGCAAGGAGATAGGAGATTTTCTTTCTTTTTCTTTTCTTCTTCTTCTTTTTTTTTTTTTTTTTTTA
>NW_022900914.1:5724060-5761059 GCF_012274545.1 Fukomys damarensis | reverse complement strand
GTAATCCCAGCACTCGGGAGGCTGAGGGAGGAGGATCACTGTGAGTTCGAGACCAGCCTGGGCTACATAGTGAGTTCCAGGTCAGTCTCAACTACATGGTGAGACCCTGTCTCAAAAAATCGAACAAACAAAAACAAATAAAGGAAATAAAAACAAATTGAAACAAGGCCTGAGTTGCTCAGGCTGCACTCTAACTTGTGATCCTCCTGCCTCAGTCTCCCAGAGTGTGAGGTTTACAGACATATGCCACTAAGCCCTGCCATCCACAACCCTTTTGTTTATTTTGAGACTAGTCTCCCTAGATTGCCCAGGGTGGATTTAGACTTTCAGTTCTCCTGCCTCTGTGCTCCGAGAGTGCTGGGATTACAGGTGTGCCCCACAATGCCTGGCCAGTTTTTGGTTGGTTTGTTTTTGTTTTGTTTTGGTACCAGGGATGAAGTCAGGACCTTGTGTTTTCCAGATAGGTGCAATGCCACTAAGCTACATCCTGGGCTCTTGCCTGGCAGTTTTACAGAGAATCCATTCCTTTGGATTTAGAATCTGGACACAACTTCTCAAGTTCTGTCTTTGACACTTTCTATCATTAAGTAAAGGCTAGAAAATGTCCTTTGGATTCAGTGGCAGCAGTGGCATTGGTGGCTTGGAGGGAGCTATTTTGGAGAAGAGACTGAGGAAAAAGCCCCTTTGGAGTGGCTAAGGAGTGAGTGGTAAGAACTGGACTCTGCGAGTTAAGTAATTCTTGGGTAATTTATAAAATGAAACATCACTTAATGCTTTGTTTTTGCAGGGCTGGCCACCACAGCACTCCTACACTCCCAGCTGCATTTGTATCAATCCTTACGTTGATTTTAGATTTGCCTGTTTTGGGGTGAGACTGGTAATCCCAGCCCTGGAAAAAAGGAAGGGAGAGAGAGAAGGAGGTAGGGGAGAAAGAAAGAGGGAGGAAAGGAGAAAGGAAGAAAGGAAAGCCGGCAAGCTGGCCATCGTTTGAAATTCTTTGGCCATTTAAAATTTTAGGGTACCTTTTAAAATCTAAATCTCTTTATAAAGTACTTTTTTATATTTTAGTATTTTCTTCCTATTGCAAAATGACTAAATGTGTTTATTATATTTTTTTCCCAAAGAAATACAGAAGAGAGCCCCACTCTGATGTTTACCCCTCCCCACCCTGTCTCAGTATCTCCCGTGAATTGTTGGTTTTGCATCATTCCTGATGTTTTTCTGCGTCTTTATGTAAATACAGTACACCCATGTGCACATGCACACACACACACATATTTTTATAGTCACATATTAAATGGCTTATGTGAATTTCATTATTTACTTAGGAGACAGGGTCTTGCTGTGTATTCAAACTGGTCTCAAACTCATGGCCCTTCTGCCTCAGCCTCCTGAGTGCTGAGATCACAGGCTTATGACACTGGTATCAGCTCGCTGCTTTTTTGGATACAGATTTTTCTGCACTGTGTTGCTTCCTTTTTGTTTTTGTTGTTGTTTTGGCTGTTTTTGTTTTTTGTGCATTTTGTTTAAGACTTTGCTCAAACCTGTGGGCTGGAGTGATCCTCCTGCCTCAGCCTCTTGAGTGGCTAAGATTACAGACATGCCTACCTCTTAGTTAATTATTTTCAGGTTGATGTATCAGCTTTTCCTTTTCTTTTTCCTGTCACACAATGCTGGGGATCAAACCCCGGAGCTTGTCTAGGCAGGCCCACCACTACTCAACTATCTCCTGTACTAGCTTTTTCTATTACAAATAATGTTGCTATGAACTTCTGTAAGAGTATAATATAGACCTTTTATCTTTTGAACAATCTTCTAAACTGGATTTTATTTTGTTGTAAGGTATGAAGGGCAAGTTTCTTAACTCTTTGGAACTTTCAACTTTATTATATCTGATAAAAATGGAGCCAGGCATGGTGGCGCACGCCTGTAATCCTAGCACTCAGGAGGCCGAGACAGGAGAAGCACAACTTGGAGGCCAGCCTGGACCACATAACAAGACCTTGTCCCCCCATCAAAAAAAGTTTTCTCCTTCACATAGTTGTTATAAGGATTGCATTGAGCCCTGTGTGACCAAAACTATGTATTAGCATATACAAGGCTTCTTTAGTCCCTTGTTTTCCAGGGAACCTCTGGGTCCCTTTTTGCATATTGGGTACCAGCGTTGTCCTAATTTCTTTTATTGTTACATCTTACATTTCACAGAAAGCTATTTACAGATTTCACCACCAGATTTGCCTGCAGTCAGTGAGGTGATAGCGTATCTTAACATGGTGGCAATAAAGACTTAAATGTTGATTTTGCTTTCCTTTCAGTGTTGAGAGTAAAGCAAAATAGAGCAAGAAGAATATGAATTATCTAAAGAGAATAAATAGGAAAGCTACTTGAAAGCCTTCAAAAAGGATAATTTTAAAAAATCTTGGGGGCTTAATTCTAGTAAAATATATTGCTCTTTCAAAATCATGATGGTTTTGTAATGAGATTTGGTGATTTCATTTTGTGAATTTTAATCTTTACCTACTCTTATGGTATTCATATATCACTTTTACATAATCTGTTTACGAAAAACATTTGAGGCAGCAGTCTGCTGTTAATCAGTGTTATTTTCTGCATGACTGGTAATCATTGTGTGGCTACATTCAAAGCTGTCAGTATAGTATTTTTTTTTTCATTATAGTAATTTAAAGACACCTAGGATTAGTAGTCAAAAATGTACATTTTCTGTGAGGCAAATTAAACCTCTCCTCCAAAAAATAAAAAAGCACAGGTTTTTGTTTTGTTTTGTGCTTTGTTTACCTGACTCCTGCCAGTGGCTTGAACTTTTAATCAGAGAACTGCTACCATAACATTTCTGTTATTTTTACCTATAATGCTAATCTTTGTAGGTGTGTACACTTGATCATTTCTAAAAAGGATGAATTATTTAAGAGTCTTAGATCTCCAAATGTAGTTCAAAAGGGCATATTCAGTATTTTAAGGGCCTAAAACAAGAAAAAAAAAAAGTAACAGTTTAACCTCTAGCAGTATCATGATCTAGTTAAAAACTTCTTACTTGTGTAATTGTTGCAAGGGCAGTCCATCTGAAAATATTTACTGGTGCTTTCAAAGCATCCTAGTAACAGATAGGCAAAGAAGTTAAGTCTTGTTCCTGTTCTGAGTCTTTGCCTGATCTGAGAGGATTACAGGTTTGAGCCTTGCCTGGGAAACTCAGTGATTTAGTTGAGACTCTGTCTCAAAAAAAAAAAAGCACTCAGGAGGTTGAGGCAGGAGGATCACTGTGAGTTGGAGGCCAACCTCCAATGCATAGTGAGTTCAAGTACAGCCTGAACTACATGGCAAGACCCTGTCCCAAAAATAAAGAAAAGCTGGGGATAATTCAATTCCCAGAGCCTAGATTCAAGTCTCAGTACCACAAGAAAAAGAAAAAAGCTGGGCCAGGATTTAGCTCAGTGGTTCTGCTGCCTGCCTCAGAAGTGCAAGGTCCTGAGTTCAATCTCTGGTACCAAAATAAGAAAAGAAAAAAGCCTGTTGTTCGAAGGTGAGAAAGCATAGTAGCATGAAGAAACAGCTAGTGGCTTCAGGTAGTTTGTAAGAACAGGGAGTTACTTTTAGTGGATGATGCAGGCAGACTTCTCAGAAACAATGGTATTTAAACTGGCCTTAAGCTGACTGTCATTTATTAAATGTTTTTAATGTTCCATGCAATACAATTATGGAGAATCATAAGTAGAGGGAAGTAAGGCTGGCAAGCTAGGTAGGTCCACACTGGGGAATTTAGGCTTTGTCATGTTCACCTACCACTGTGCAGCAGAATTTTCTGTGGTCATGGAAATAGTCTATTCTGGGAAGCTCAATAGGTATAGGATACATACTGGCTTCTTTTATTTTTTGTTTTTTGAGACAGAGTCTTGCTAGCCTTGAACTCACTATGTAGCCCAGGCTGGCCTCAAACTCATAGTGCCCTCCTGCCTCAGCCTTCAAACCCGGGGGTTACAGGTGTGCGCCACACACCACACCCCAGTGCCGCTAGTTTCTTGTAGCTCTAGGACCATTTAATATGGAGCCAGTGTGGCTAAGGAACCAAGTTACATAGCACACGTGTCTAGTAACTAGCTTACTGAACAGCATGGCAATAAGCAGTGAAGAAGTTCATTTTAAAGCTAATAAATGATAAAGGGAGTATTTCAAGATTGATCTTGGATTAAAAATGGCAGTGCATGCCTGAATCCTAGCCCTCGGGAGGCTGAGGCAGGAGATTTGCCCTGAGCTCAAGGCCAGCCTGAATAAATGAGAGAACCACTGTTGAAAGAGAAGAACTTTCTGCTTTTATGAATGTTAAGTTTGAAGTGAACATGGCTAGGGATGATGATGACCATAATGAAAAGTCCCAGCTGTATTGGAGCGTCACTGCAGCTCAGCAAAGAAGCCAGACGGAGAGGTGCAGATGGAGTGGATGCCAAGGGTGTGGTAGTTTCAGCCGAGCCATGGGAGTCGCCAACTGGAAGGAGGGAAAGGAGAAATGATGAGAACCGAGTGGGAGACTTTTGCTTGTGTACTCATCTAAATCACAGTAGGAGGGAAGCTGAGGTGCTCCCTGTGGAGGGGTGATAAGGTCAGTTGTGGTCCGTGAAGTACCTTGCTGCTGTTTGGGATTCCGGGCCAAGGCAGACAGGCATTACTGGCTTGGAAAAGGCACCATGACTGGAAACAGTGAATGAAAGATATGTACCGTGATTCTGGTGGTGACCAGGTCCGGCTTTGAAAGCCCCTGCCTAGTACGGGAGAGATCCCCGTGTGTGAGAGCAGTCCTGAGAAGCCACCGTACAGCGTTGGGGTCCTCCCTTACCCTCCTCTGGGCAGCGAGGGTTCAGGACCTTTAGCCTGCACCATCATGTGCGGGGACACTAAGGCTCTCAGTGGTGACAGCAGTGGTCTATTCTCCCCGCTCATTCGGTCCCTGCTTATTTACAGAGCGTGATCCTCCCACCCCACCTCATGCTAGGGATCAAACCAGGCGCAGTCTTACCACTGAGCTGTATCCTTGCAACCCTTCTGCCTCAGCCTGTTGAGTAGCAGGCATTAAAGGCATGTGCCACTGTGCCCAGCACCATTTCAACCATTTTCAAGTATACAGTGCAGTGCTGTTAAGTACATCTGTAATATTGTGCAGTCATCACTGCCATCTATCTTCATTAATTATTTTCATCTTATAAAACAAACTTTAGTGTGGCGGTGCCCACCCATAGTCCCAGCTACTAAGGAGGCTGAGGCAGGAGGGTGCCAATGTGAAGGCATCCTGGGCAATAGAGTGAGACCCTATCTCAGAATAACTAAGGGCTCAGGCTGGGGATTTAGCTCAGTGGCACCGTGCCCACCCTGGTGAGTGCGAGGTCCTGAGTTCAATCCCTGGTACCCGAAAGAAAAAAAATAATAATAAGGGCTGGGCATGTAGCTCACCACTATATACTCTCAATTCCTGGTACCCGGGTGTGTGTGTGTGTGTGGAAACTCTGTACTTATTAAAACAATAGTGCCAGTTCTTCCCCTTTCAGCCCAGCCCCTGCCCTGGCAACCACCTTCTACTACTTTCTGTCTCTGAGCCTGGTTTTTGTTTTGTTTCGCTGTGGTCTGACTGTGTAGCCCAGGCTGGCCTCAGGCTCCCTGGTGCTGAGACCGCAGGCCCGCTTCGCTGAGCTCTTAGCCAGGAACACCTTCTAAGAGACTTGCCAACCAAACGTCACCGGATTTGGAGTTGCTCACCTTCGGGAGCTGGATTCTAGGTTCTTCTCTCAAACAAAGAATTGAATGAAATGGACATGTGAAAGGCAGTGGTGAAGTTTATTTGGAAAAGGTAAAAGTGAAGAATGAGAGAGAAACTGGCTCTGCGGATTGAGCTTGGGCCTAATGAAAGAGGTCAAAAAGCAGGATAAAAATACATCCTGGAGGACACAGGGCAGGCTTGGTGAGGAAAGCTTCTGTCTGTGTCCTTTGTGTTGCCCAAAGCTGGAGGAAACCCGGCGCATGAAGGGCTGAGTGGCGGTGCTGGGAGCCAGGGCCTCAGGCAGCTGTAGGGTCCAGGCCATCCTACTGAAGACCTGCGTCGGGGGCCTGGTCATTAACCCTGACCAGTTTTGCCGGGCCCTGAGCTGTGTCCACGCCTGACTTGAGCCTGGTTTTAAGTTGCCACCTTTTTTCTTTCCTTTAAATTAGCCAGTGGGGGGTGGGGGTTTAGCTCAGTGGTGCAGCCGCCTGCCTGTCTCGCAAGAGCAAGGACCCGAGTCCAATCCCTGGTACCAAAAAAACCCCACAAAGATCCTGTAAATTAACCAGTGGTTTCTGTCGCTACCACTCATGCACTCAGACTTAAACCTCATTTCTTTGTTTAAAATAAAAAACACGGTGCTTGCTCCGGCAGCACAGGTACTAAAACTGGAACAAAATAGAGATTAGCATGGGCCCTGCACAAGGGTGGCCTGAAAGTTTGACGAGAAGTGTTTCATACTTTTAATAAATCAGATACAAGCTTAAATATTGCATGGTTTCTCTTATATGAGAAACCCCAAATATAAATAAAGGGCAAAATAAAAGATACTAGGAAGTAGGGAGGTAGATCTTTCTAAAAGGGGGAAGACATAAAAAGCTGGAGGACCAAAGGGAGGGAAAGGGATGAAAAAAGGAGTGAAATTGTGTAATGTACAAGCACTGACTCCACAGCAGGAGTGTAAACATTGTATACTATAAGCCTGTACGGATCAAGATTAAAAGCATGAAGCTGGGAGGGTTGTGCACGCCTGTGATGTTGGCATTCTGGGGGGCCAAGGTCGGGAGGCAAATTTGAGCCCAGCTTGGCAACTTAGCAAGACCTTGTCTCAAATATTTAAAAAGGCTTGGATATGGGCATGGAGGTGCACACCTGTAAACTCAGCTCGCAGGAGGCTGAGGCAGGAGGATCGCTTTGAGTTCTAGGCCAGCCTGCACTACAAAAGGAGACCGTGTTGCAGAAAACAAGGGGGGAGGGATGGGATGTAGCTGGAGTTTGAGCTCCAGTACTGCTAAGTAAATATCACGTTTGTGTAGGTTTCCCATGCTTTTATCAAGGTCCTAGATTTTCAGAAGTGGATGAAGAGGCCTTACCATGGGATACAAGAAAAGTTTGATTTGCTCTGGGCATCTTCGGTCTGCATTTCATGGAAATGAATATGTACTTCTTTAGTAATCCAGATGCCTGCAGAGCAGGGAACTTTTTCCGGAATGGAAAAGTTGTAGCAAGCACCTCCCCAACCTACTTTACATTAATGTGAAGGATTGTTGGGAAGATCAAACACAATAGGAAATGCAAAAATGTTCTTAAAATTATTAAGTGCAGTTGGGATATTATGAAGTAGAAATGGAAATAATGACTTCTTAAAGTGTCATTTCAGTAGAGAGGTAAAAGGGTTTGGAAGAAGACGTGAAGTAAGTGCCAATAAAGCCAGAGGCATGAATATCATTTATTCATTGATTTGACAGTGAAAGGCTGAATAGAAGTAGATAATGGTGCAGATTTTCTTAACTTTTTAATTTAAAACTTTTCTAACTTGAAAATACCGTAAGTGCCAATATTAGGCTAAGTCTGAATTCAGTAGTTCAACATTTTGGTACATTTACTTTCTGCCTCCCTAGATTAAAAAAAAAAATTTATTTTAATTAATTAATTAATTTATTTATTTATTGCTAAACCATTTGAAAACAACTTGCAGGCATCATAAACCCATCCCAAATATGTCAACATGTGTCTTAATAGGACATCCTCCTGCTACATATAAGCACATTGGTGGGTGTGGTGGTGCACACCTGTTATCTCAGCACTCTGGGATGCTGAGGCAGGAGGATAGGGAGTTCAAGACCAGCCTGGGCAACCTGCTGACTTAGTGAAACCCGGCCTCAAAATAAATCAGAAGAGTCTGGGCATCGGTAGTGCACGCCTGTAATGCCAGCACTTTGGGAGGCTGAGGCAAGATGAGTGCAAATTTGAGCCCACCCTGGCCAATTTAGTGACTTAGTGAGATCCTGTCTCAAAAAGGAAGGTGGAGGCCTGGGAATATTAATTGTTAGTACTACAAAAACAGAAAGCATCACTGTACACTTAGGGAAATTAATAACTCAGCAGTATCTGTCTACATGTATGTGTTGCTGGGAATTAGCCTTATACATGCTAAGCAGTGCTCTACCTCTGAGCTACTTCCCAGTCCACAATGTCTCCTGACAGTCCATATTCAGATTTCTCTAGTTCCAAAAATATCCTTGCCCTCTCCCTTTCCCTCCCTCTCTCTCTTTTTATTTCCTTTTGAGACAGAGTCTTGCTAAGTTGTCCTAGCTATCCTTAAAGTTCTGATCCTCCTGCCTCAGCCTTGCATGTACCTGGGATTATAAGCATGTATCACCCTCACCCCAGTCCTCAGTAGTCTTATTTTTATTGCTTGATTGATTTTTCGGCAGAACGGGGATTGAACTCAGGACCTTGCGCTTGCCAGACAGGTGCTGATGCCACTGAGCTAAATCCCCCACCCAAAGGGAAGGCAGTCTGTTTTGTTTTGTTGTACTTGGAATTGAACTCTTGAGAGGCAGGGGTGGCACCACTGAGCTAGATCCCCAGCCTGTGTGGTCCCCCCACCACCACCCTGGGTGATTGAACAGGACCTTCTGCTCGCAAGGCAGACACAGTGCCATTGAGCTAAATCCCCAGCCTCTCAGTAGTCCTTTAATGTGTAACGTTCCTCCTGTCCCCACAACATTATTTTATCCCTCCTCAGTATTGGCCTGTGGAGAGTTTAACTATTGACATGGCCAGCATTCTGGATTTGTCTGGTGACTGTTTTCATGGTGCAGCTCTTTTTCTTAACCATTTCAGATCATTGTTATCAGAAAGGATGGAGTTAGGGAAAGGAAGCCTGCTTAGGACTGGACTGAACGCATTGCATCAAGCCTTGCACCCGGCCCACGGCCTAGCCTGGACTGATGGAAGTCAGGTAGTCCTGACTGAGTTACAGCTTCACAGTGGAGGGGCCGAGTTTGGGGACTCCAGCGTCCTTGGTCAGTTCGAACATGTCAGGAGGGTCTCCTGGGCCCCTCCTCACCCGGCTGGCGTCCCTGCTCTGCTTGCTGTGCAGCACAAGAAGCACGTGACTGTGTGGCAGCTGTGTCCCACCACTACGGGGTCAAGCAAATGGCTGATGTCTCAGACCACCGAGATTAGACAGTCTCTCCCTGTCCTACCCCAGGGCTGTGTGTGGCACCCGAAAAACACTGTCCTAACCGTGTTAACTGCACACGATGCCTCTGTTTTCCCGGATGTTCACTGTGACAGTTCCCGGGTGAAAGTGGACATCGGCACCCAAGGCCACATTCACTGTGCGTGTTGGACCCAGGACGGCCAGAGGCTGGTGGTGGCAGTAGGCAGCAGCCTTCATTCTTACCTCTGGGACGGTGCTCAGAAGGCTCTTCGCAGGGGCTCCTTCTGCCCAGTGTTCAGTGTGGACAGCTGTGTCTGCTCCCTCAGGGCCACCGTGGACTCAGAGGTTGCTGTCACCACTGAGCTTCCACTGGACAAGATTTGTAGCTTAAATGCATCCGAACCCATTGATGCTCCAACTAATGGCGAGGACGGCCTGCATATTTCTCCAGTAGTTGGCGAGCTGTCCTCTGTGGAGGAAGCAGCCGCCTCGGAAACAGATTGTGAAATACCAGCTTCTCCTTCCTTTTCAGATCTTCTGGATCTTACTCATTTACATTTCAACCGACCTCCATCTGAGGAAAGTGCTCTTCTTTGTCTAAGAAAAAAGGACTACTTGACAGGAACTGGCCAGGATTCCTCTCACTTGGTCCTTGTTAGCTTTGGGAAGGAGGCTGATGTGACCAGAAGAGTCGCTATTCCGGGCATTCTGGTTCCTGATCTGATAGCATTCAATCACAAAACACAGGTAGTGGCGGTGGCTTCCAATACTTGTAATATAATTTTGATCTATTCTGTCATTCCGTCTTCAATGCCAAACATCCAGCGGATTCTGTTAGAGAGTGATGAAAGACCAAAAGGCATAAGTTTCATGACGGACAGATCATTACTAATTTTAGTAGGAAGACAAAAGTCTCCTGATAGGACATTTCCTCCTTCTTCAGAGTCTGATCAGTACGTCATCCGCTTGGTTGTTAGAGAAGTCATGTTGGAAGACTCTTCAGTAACATCTCATGGCAGCCAGAGTGTTGATGCTACTTCCAGTGCTCTGTTAAACAAAGCAAATGGAAAAAAGTTAATTGAAAGTCTTCCCGCAGATTTTTGTTATCAAAACAGAGAGCTCCTCTTAGCAGCAGACATCAATAGTCAGAGTGCAAAGCCCAGAAAAACTCTTATTGAAGAAATCAAAAGTCCTCTGTCCAGTATCCTGGATGGCTCTGTTGCCCTGGAAACACTGCAGAGGCCCTCCTGGGCTTGGGCATCATTGCCTGGACACGCCAGCACACCAGAACCTCCAAATGTTCCTCGAAGAGAAGACTTGGAAGAGGAAACTAACCAACAAACCAAGGGCCTAGAAATTTTATACAGGAACATGACTGAAATACAGCGATGCCTTTTTGAACTCAGAGATTTTCTGTACAATGGGAAAAACTCTCCTCCAGTGTATCCACCCTCTCGGGATGCCCCTTCTGTTCACATCATTTACCAGGTAACTTTTTTTCCTTTTCTGAGACAAGGTCTCCTGAGTGCTGGGATTATAGGCATGCACCTCCTGCCCAGCTACCAGGGAACTTCTTCAAGGAGCTACACAGTGCATAAAAGCTGCATTCGGTGGGCACTGCAGGAAGTGTGTGGGGGAGGGGGAGGCGCTGGAGTTGAGCTTCACTGACCTGGGAATGTTCGGTTTCAGGCGAGCTGATCCACCTTTGCAGACGTTGGATGTTCACCTGCCAACCAGCTGGGTGCACACACTGGTGCGCACCGATTTTATCATGTGCTTAGTGCGAAAAGTGACCACTTGCTCACTCTGGCAATTTATATTTAGATGCTGGCATGATGGCGAAATTGCAATACTCAGGAGTCTAGGGCGGGAGGATCGCCACGAGTTCAAGGCCACCCTGGGCTACACAGTGAGTTCGAGGCCAGCCTGGACTACATAGTGAGACCCTATCTGAAAAAATACTATATTTAGAAAAAACTACATTTTGATCCTGGGCATTGAACCCAGGGCCTCACCCATGCTAGGCAAGCGCTCCACCACTGAGCTGTTTACCCAACTCTTTTTGTTGTGTCTTCAGACAGGTTTTTGCTAAGTTGTCCAGGCTGACTCAAAAATTTTAATCTTGGAAACTTTCCATCTTCCTGCCTTAGCTTCTAAAGTAGCTGGGATTACAGGTATGCACCACGGTGCTCAGCCAGTAAAAAGTATATTTTTGGGCCAGGGATTTAGCTCAGTGGTTCTGCCTCCTGCCTCGCAAGTGCAAGGTCCCAAGTTTGATCCCCGGTACCAAAAAAAAAAGTATATTTTCAATTGAGTAATTTTGTTGTGTAAACCTTTTCTTTATTCAGTGGAGATTTAAATTTCAGACACAGGGAAGTTGCATTCATTTTGAATGCTTTATATGCACCTATTCAGGTATGTGCAAGGGTTCTTTATTTATATTTTGAGTCAGGGTCTCATTATATAGTCCAGGCTGATTTTGAACTTGTGGTGACCCTCCTGCCTCAGACTTCCAACTGCTGGGATTACAAACGTGTACCACCACACCCAGCAAAGATACATTATTTAAAAGGCAAAAGATTGATATGATTTGAAGTGAAAGCAGAGTACAGGATACATTATTTAATTGGGCTCATATCCTATGTGTTTTTCTCATGCATACTTGATTTTACATTGAATGTGGCCCTACCCTATCCTCCCCATAACCCACTTTAACTAGCTTACTGGATCCTTCTGTATTTTTCTCCACACTCATATGATCCAACACAGATTTTTGTATAGTAAATATATACTATAGGTATGTGTGGAGTGGTTTGACATTACTGTACAAAAGCAGACTCCTACGGTGCAGTGTCGTGTGTTGTGTGTGGCTGTTCCCTTGTAGACTGCCAGTCACTGGATTTCCAGTCACCAGCCACTCCAGACAGTGCTGAAACAGGGTCTGCCCATCTGGATTAGGCCCTTTATTTCTGTTGGATTGGTTCCCAGAAGTGGAAGCGAACTGTGAAGAGTATTTGTGTTTGTAGTTTCGATAGCGATCCTATATGCTCTTTCAGGGGTATTTTCCTTTACTTCACACACCACCAGCAAAATATGGTTGTCCTTTTCCTCACACATCACCAGTGAGGCCAGCGTGATATATTTCACTTTTATTGATTGGTGAGTTTGACTATGTTGTCCTGCTTTTCAGCCAGTTGAATGTGAGTTTCCTGTGTTCATTTTGCCCTCTTAGGTTATCAGTGTATATGCAGTTTTCAGATAGTATAGAAGTGAGCACACATATGATCTCTCGGTTTTCTTGACAGTATTTTAGTTTTTGCATTTAAGCTTTTCAGTTTTGAGGGAATGCTTGTGTAGGGATTAAATTCATCGCCACTTGACCATCAAATTTCTTCCCAGCACTTTTTATTTTTAATTTGAGATCGGGTCTTGCTTAGTTGCCCAGGTGGGATTCCAACTTGTGATCTTCTTGTCTGGGCCCTCAGTACTGGGATTATAGGCTGTGCCACTGCTCGTAGTTTACATTGAAGTTTTGAATCTTTAGGGTTTGTTTTGTTTGTTGTTGTTCGATATCGGGGGCCGGGGATCTAACACACGACCTTGTGCTTGTGAGGCAGCCACGGTACCACTGAGCTAAATCCCCAGCCCTTTAGTTTGTTTCTGTATATGACCCACTCCTATTTTCTAAGAGATAATCAACGGTCCTAGCAACACTGTTAAAAATCCATCTTTGAAAAAAAAAAAAAAATCCCATCTTTGGGGCCAGGGATTTAGCTCAGTGGTTCCGCCACGTGATTTGCAAGCACAAGGTCCTGAGTTCAATCTCCGGTACCAAAAAAAAAATCCATCTTTATCCCACGAAGTTTATTTTACCACATTTGTCATATCTAAACATGTATGCTGGAATGTGTTCTGAATCCTAGATACGGTAACTACTATCATGCTCATCTCTATATAAAATGTTATTGATACCAAATTGATTTGATGATCATGGATATATGTATTTATTTTAAAAGATATTTATAGGGTGTTGACACTGAAATCAGTAGCATATAAATTACTACTTAAGTAATAGTCAAGAAGAGGTATTTTGCTGGCTGTGGTAGTACATGCTTATAATCCCAGCACTTGTGAGGCTGATGCAGGAGGATCTCTGTGAATCTGAGGCCAGCCCAGGTTACATAGTGAGTTCAAGACCAGCCTGAAGTACATAGCAAGAACCTGTCTCAAAAAGATCAATGCCATCCCCCTCAAATGAAAGAAATGTTAACTTGCTTTTTGCAATCAGTTTAACAACTTTTGTTTTGATTTGAAGAAACCTGGTTATACAGGTCCTGTTGAAAGAAGAATGGTGCTTCTCTGCAATGGCAAACTGAGGCTCAGTATGATCCAGCAGATGTTCGGTCTCTCTCTCATTGAAATGCTGCATGGTAGGTTAAATTCAGAACCACCCCCTCCTTCCCCTATTTCGCACCTTACACTTGTAATAAGATGGAGCCGTCAGCCGGTCTGGGGAGAATGCCTGAAATCCCGCACTCTGAGGCTGCAGTGGGGTGGCAGGCTCAGGCCTAGCTTCGGCTCTTGGTAGCTCAGTGAGACCTTGCCTCAAATTTAAAATAAAAAAGGCCAGGGATGTACAGAAGGAATTGGTAAGTGATGTACACACAGAGACTCAGAATGGGAGTAAAATAAGAAAAGGTTTATTTTGTCAACAAAAGGTTGATCGCACGTAAAAAAGGCAGTGCCAGAGATCGGCCGCTCACTGGGTTACAGCTCCTTCTATTATAGGGTTTTACAGCCTTCACCCCATTCAGATGGTTACATTTCATTCTCTCAGTTTAACCCAGATGTAGCAATTCTTTGTAGTTAGGGGTTTACCTTTAAGATTAGTCTTGCTGTCTCTTCTAGCCTGCAGGAAAGGGGTGTTCAAGGTCAGGAAAGGAAAGTTAAAACAATTGTTCTCTTCATCTTGACATTTTTACAATCATGTGGCTCACAAAACTTTGGAGCTCAGAGTCTCCTGTGCCCTGTTATCTCAGGATAAGGCCAGATGTCCCATTCTACGGTTAATGCCTTCAGTGTCTGTTAATTTTGAACTGAACAAATCAGATTTCAGCTAGAAGAGCAGAAGCCATCCTACGTTTTCCTAACATTTTATAGGTCTTTGGTTATTTACAAATTTTTCTCTATCACTAGCTCAGTGCGAAGGCCCTGGATTTACCCCCAGTACTGCCAAGAAAAAGTAAACATAATAATCTGTACCAGACATTGCGTGATTTGCTGGAAACCACTCTGTAATTCACTGGGTAGTGGACAAGAATTACTAATTGGCTGTTCTATACCCAGGCCAATCAGAGGTTCCAAAACACATGGGAAATACGGGTTCTGCTCTTAGGGATTTTAGAGGGTAGATGAAACAATTAAATGTGCACTTGAAAAGACCAGGAAAGAGTCAGAGTAATAAACAACAGTGGTAAGGAGGCAGCCACATGGCTACCTCACCTGTGCCTGTTGTACTGAAAGAAAACAGCAGCGTTGCAGAATATTCCTTAAAGGAACCGTGGCTCTAATGTGGAGCGAGCATGGAGATCAGAATGACTCTCCTGCGTGGCAAAGCACCGACTGGGACCGCAGTCATCAGGCAGGGAGCATGGCTCTTTTCTTAGCCTCGTTCTTTTAGGAGTGGCCCCACATTGAACATAAAGTATTTCCTTTTTCCCCTTTAACCTTCGCTGTGGTTTATCTCTAGGTGTGTCCCACGTTCCTATGACTGAGCTGTGGAGGCACCATAGCTAATGTACCCTCCGGAGGCAGAGCCTGCTGGGGAGAGGCCACTCCCTGGGGCATGGCCTGGAAGCCACATGTCTCTCCCTTCCCTCTCTCTGCCTCCCCTTCCATGGTGCCCCTGGCCATCCAAGGACTGGAGCTTTTAAAATGTGATCCATAATAAACTGCTTCACGTTGTGGGTGTTAGGTATTTTGTCTCAGAGAAGAGGAAAGTAAGGTGGCATCGCAACATTTTTCAGTATTGACATGTACATTTATGTACAGCTTTATAATTATCATTTCATCTTATTTGCTCGCTTTGAGACAGGGTTTTGCTGGGTAGTCCAGGCTGGCCTTGAACTTTTGGCTCTCCTCCTGGTTTAGTCTCTTGAATACTGTATTATGGGTGTGCACTGCCACACCTGGGTTATAATTGCCATTTTATTTATCTATCTATCTATCTATCTATCTGTTTATTTATTTATGGTGCCAGGGATCAAACTCGGGACCTTGCACTTGCGAGGCAGGTGGTGGAACCACTGAGCTAAATCCCAGCCCCATAATCGCCATTTTAAATGAATGGGTTAATAGTCCATTCTGAGGTGTGCAGTGTTTTATTTTGCTCTATTTTTCTTTGTCACATTTAGGTGGTTTTCAGTTTTTCACCATTATAAATAACTAAGAAAATCCTCTCTGCATATTTTTATACGTTAATTTTAGGAGTGCAGATTGTGAGACGTGAAATCACAGGTCAGAAGGTAAGGCACAGCCTTGAAGGGCCAAGCCTGAGTTACACTAGAGGCCCCTAGGTCCCCTAGAACAAATCATGCAGATGTCCTGGAGCCCTGCAGGCTGCCGGGTCAGCTCAGCCTCTCTGGATGCCTTGGGTTAGTACAGATCTGCAGACCGAGGGGGGCTCCTCCACAGAATAGCATTCCCAACTGGACGGCTTAGAGGAGCTGCCGGACATGCCAGTGTGGGGGTACCACCCGTATGTGCGCTCACACACAGCAGGAGTGCCTGCCTGTGCTCCTTAGCAGTACCAAAGCGACTGACTTTGGATCATCTAAACTTATCCTTATCCTAAGTTGTGTGTTCTCTGTTTTTTGAGGCAGGGTCTTGCTGTGTATTCCTGGCTGGCCTTGAACTTACTGTGTAGCCCAGGCTGCCAACAAACTCTTGGCAGTCCACCTGCCTCAGCCTCTTGAGTTCTGGGATTATAGGAGTGTGCCACCGTGCCCACTTGACCTTACCCCAAGTAATATTCCACTCTTTTATTTCCTGCTCTCTGTAAAATCTTATGATGAGATTCAATATCAACTACCATATTATAGTAAAGTTTTTTTAGTCATCTGTTTCTTTTGCTGCCACCTTTTTTATTTTTGCAGTAATGGGGATTGAACCCAGGCCCTTTGCACTGAGCTATATGCCCGACTTTTTTATTTTTTATTTTGAGACAGGGTCTTGAGACTCTTAAGTTGCCTAGGATAGGCTTGAACTTTTTATCCTCCTGCCTCAGCCTCCCAGAGTGTGGGGATTACAGGCTCATACCACCACGCATAGCTTTTTTCTTTTGTTCTGTTTTTTGTTTGTTTTGGGGACATGATCTTATGGGGTAGTGGAGCAGGCTTGAACTTTTCTTTTTCCTCATTGAGTTTATTGGTACATTTTACATATACAGTACAGTTACATTCATCACTGGGAACTTGTACCTTTACATGACCGGTCTTGGTTCTCATTTTCCCCATACTCCTGCCCTCCCTTCACCCCCTCCTCCTTTCCCTATTTACAAAAACTTTATTTCCATTTTTTCATTTTCTTATATTTTTTTCTTTTCCCTTATTTCCTTTCCCCTACCCTTCCCCCACTTCCCCTACACCTTTAGCCCTTTTCTTCCCATTTCACATTGTCAATTATACCTAATGGATATGTATATACCTAATGGATCCTAATGGATATTATTTACAATTATAGTTTTTCACACCAGGGAAACTATTCGGTATTTACATGTGTGACTTATTTGTTTCACTTAGGAGTATATCCTCAAAATGTATCCATTTCCCTATGAATGAATCTAATTTCTCTTTCTTATGGCTGAATAATATTCCATGTTATAGAAAAGCCCCATCTTCTTTATTCGGTCTCCAGTTGATGGATGTTTGGGTTGTTTCCAAGTTTTAGCTATTACGAACTGTGCTGCTATAAACATGGGTGCGTATATATCACTATGATACGATTCTTTTAGTTCTTTTGGAAAGATACCCAGCAGAGGGATGGCTGGGTCAAATGGAACCTCCAGTCCCAGCTCTTTGAGGTATCTCCATACTGATTTCCACAGTGGTTGCACCAGTCTGCACTCGCACCAACAACGGAGAAGGGTTCCTTTCTCCCCACAACCCCGCCAACATTTGTTATTGTGTGATTTCTTGATAGCAGCCATTCTTTGTGGGGTGAGGTGGAATCTCAGTGGCTTGAACATTTTTTAGCCAAGCTTTTATCGGTACATCTTAGATAAACATGCTGATGCCACTCATCACGGGGAATTTGCATCTGGCCACGAGCAGGCGTGAAGTGATGTGTAGCCAGGCATGCCTCTACCCTGGCGCTCTTGCCTCAGCCTCTCGAGTGCTGGGATTACTGGCTTTTTTCTTTTTGTAGTCTCCTTTTCTTTATGGAGTTCATACCCTAAATGACCCAATAGTTCTTTTCTTTGCAGACTCCTGCTGGATCCTGCTTTCTGCTGACAGCGAAGGCTTCATTCCCCTGACTTTCATGGCCTCCCAGGTGCTCGTAGTGCGGGACGGCAGTCCACGCCGCTCGGAGGTCCGCAGGGCCTCTCTCTCTCACAGTGGGGACGCTGTGCCTCGGCCGGAGGGCTCCGGAGACCTTACTGCCCGGGGCCGGGACACCCCGGACTGTCCTTGACGCGTGGACAGTGTGGCCTGATGCGTTTCTGGGAGCCCGTGATGGCGAGGTCACTCTGCCTCGTAGACTCCGTGCGTCTCCAGCGTCACAGGCAGGCACCGTCGTGGTGGCCCTGGCGGGGTCCCTGGCCAAGGCAGACTGGCTGTAGCAGCACTCGGTGTCTGTGTCACATGGCTCAGAATGGGATCTTTCCGCGGGCATGACCATGGAGTTGCATCTGAGGGCAGAGCGCCTACGCTGGTACCCTGTGCCTTGCGGCCCATGGTTTCTCTGAGCTTTGTGTGCCTGGTCCGGAGCAGTGTTGCTTGTCGTGGCTCTGAGTGGAGGGCAAGGAGCACTGCTATGGGGCAGGGAGAGTGACTTATGCTGCCGCTTATTTCCAACCTCAGACCAAAGGAGGCCGAAAAACTGACTTCTGCTCCCAGGTGCTGGAGGTCTCTCCGACATTGGCCGTTCCTCCCAAGATTTAAACCCAACTCTCTTGCATCCTTAAACAATTTCTGGCCAGGCATGGTGGCATGCACTTGTAATCCCAGCACTGGAGAGGCTGAGACAAGAGGATCTCTAGGAGTTCAAGGCCAGCCTGGACTACAAAGTGAGTTCAGGGCCAGTCAAGAATACATAGCGAGGCCCTGGTCAAAACAAAATGAAAAATAGCATTTAAAATTTAAAACATATTTTGAGCCTGCTGTGGTAGGGCACAGCTATATTCCCATACTTGGGAGGTTCACGCAGGAGGATGGAGAGTTCAGTGCTATCCTGGGCTACATAGTGAGACCCTGTCTCAAAACACCTAAACCGATGAGCAAAAATGCCCCAAGCCTGTGACAGCAAAGAAATGTGGCTGACAGAGGTCTGCCTGCTGCTGACTTGGCCCTGGCTGCCCGCCCGGAATAAACTCCCATGATTTGACCCGGAGCTCCTGATGTGTCAGTGCCCTGGCTGCCACCGGTGGGCCCTGAGGAGAATCTCCTGTGCCTGCTCGGGATCTCCCTGAGATGTGCTGCTTAATGTTTTTCAGCTCTGGTGTCATGACAGCTCCCTAATAGTCAACCCTGTTAGTTAACTTGTCACGTTTTTGTGTGACCTGGGGACCAAGCCCAGGCCTTGTACGTCCTCTGCAAACGTCCTTCCACTGGGCCACACCGCTAGCCCAGCTTGTCACTTTATTTGTTTTTTTCTCTTTATTTTTGTCACTTTAATTTAGATTTTTCTCTTTCAAGTTTTAGAGATCAGTGTAAACTATGAAAGCATTTAAGAAAGTGGAAGATGTTCCTAACTCGGGTATGGCAAGTACCAGCTCGTTCTCTTTATGGCTGAAGTACCAGCTAGGTAATGAAAGAGCCCAAATCCCTTCGGACGGACGCAGTGCTCCTCAGCGCCTTGAAGAATCCCGGTTCAGGCCCCGCAGGGTGGCCAGACAGCCCATCTGCAGTACACTCTTCCTGCCGCAGATGGTCCATTAGCACCTCCCCCCTTTAAAATTGTCCTGAAAGATGATATGGGGCTCCTTTGGGAACTCCTGCCTGTCCCACAGTTTATGAAGATGGAGCTGGGCTACCTAGGAGAGAAGCGAGGGCCACTGTGGTTCAGGTGCATTAACTGCTGGGATAATGGAAGCGGAGGCTTCTGGTCTGTGAGCAGTGGTCGGAGCGTGGTGGCTGGGGACAGTCGTCTGAGGTCTGGCTCCATCTGCAGAGGAAGTGAGATCACAGTTGTATGAAGCCCAAAGGGGCTGAGGGACCTTGAGTGAGAGCGGTGTGACCGTTATGATCTCTATGGATGTTTTGGTATTTTCTGATTATTACTGGTTAGAGAAATGCTCTTGATTTCATACATGTGCATCTTGTTTTATATCTTTTTCTAGGGCACGCAGTCCAGAATACAATTTTTTTTCATATTTCATTTCAAATGGAGGGTGGTGGCACACACCTGTAATCCCACCACAAAGGAGGCTGAGGCAGGAGGATTGTTGAGTCAAGGTCAGCCTGGGCTACACAGTGAGTTCAAGGTCAGCCTGTCTCAAAAAAAAAAAGTCTAATTCTATGACAATTCATGCAGAAAATGTTTCCTTGGCCTCTCTATTAGTCATTGGGACAGTGTAAAACAATCCAGTGTTTATTGGCTGAATTCTTTAAATTATCATTTAATGTTACATTGAAAATACTTTGCATAACAAGTATTATTAACAATCCTATTCTGGGGGCCCGGGGATTTAGCTCAGTGATTCTGCTGCCTGTCTCACAAGTGCAAGGTCCTATGTTTGATCTCCCATACCAAAAAAACCCTATTCTGCACCCAAGTTTTTCTAAATTTTGAGTGGGTATACGTGCTATAGAAGAGGGTAGCCATTACAGTAGGTCCCCAACTTATGAGTAAGTTCCGATCCAGGACAACTTTTCATAATTTGGATTTTTTATAATTTGTAAGCTGACACAGTGAATCCTACACAGTACACCTCACCTCGGAAAGCTTGCAACAGGAATGATTCTAAGTCAGGACTTTCTGTAAAATGGACTACCTGTCACCTAATTTAAGAGCCAGAACATTACCAGAAACCTATTAAGCAGTTTTCCCTCTCTTCCTAGGATATTCCTCCTAGATCAGTCTCCACAGCACTGAAGATACCTAATGTCCTGATTATTGTAATTACTATTTCTGTCCTTTTCTTTATTAAAAGTTGTTCCAGGCTGGGGATTTAGCTCAATGGCGCTGCACCTGCCTTACAAGCACAAGGTCCTGAGTTTGATCCCCAGTACCAACAATAAATAAATAAATGAAGTTGTTCCACTGCTGATTTACACATTGGCCTAAGCAACATACTGTCTGTTTTTCCTTGTTTGCTTTTGTTTTCTTGAGACAGGGTCTTGCTGTGTATATGTAGTCCAGGCTAGCCTTGGACTCCCAGCAATCTTCCTACCTCCTCCTCCCTAGTACTGGGATTACACGGGTCCCGCGCCACACCACGCTTAAAATCAGTTTGTAATTGACAAACGGGATTCTATCACTTTAAAAAGCTTCTGCACAGCACTGGAAACAGCCCACAGAGTGAAAAGACAACCTACAGAATGGGAACAGATATTTTTTCCCCAGGCTAAACTATATCCACGTTATAAAGATACTCTTCATAAGAGGTTGCGGTGTTCGAGGGAGAGGTAGGCACTCCGCTGTTAGCAGTACTCGACTTTCAGACTCCCTTCTCGGAGGCACTGTGGAAGTCCGAAAGCCACTGCACAATCCAGTGAAGTCTTCGCTTGATGCTCGGAAGAGGGAAAGTTCAGCGCGAGGGCTGACACTTGGCACTTAGCATGTTGCTCAACAACTTTTCACAAGCCGACCCTGACTTCCAGGAAATGAAGTGAAAGTGGCAGAATCCCCAGTCTGAAGACCCGCGACCCAGAAGAAGAACGCGCTGCTCTCGTGGACACCACCTCAGCGTTCCCCGCCAGTCCGGGGTGCTCCCCTGGTGACGGCAGTCTGGGAGTCAGGCCCTGGTGGCTCTCTGGGCTTCAGGGAGTCAAGTCTGTGCTGGTGAGGAGAAGGAGAGGAGGACAGAAGATGAACTCCAGGCGTTTGTGCCAAGGTGGCCATGCGTGTCAGTGTCGGGGAACCCTCCTCCTGGGCGGGGAAGGCTCTGGACCAGCAGGGAGAGGCGTTTTCCCCACATCCGGCCAGCCTCGGAGACTGCATGAGTGAATATGGCCTTCTCCAAAGGAAGTGTTCTGTGTGCTGACACAGCTTTAAAAAACAGTAAGGCAAACTTAGTACAAAATAGTATTTCCAACCGTACGCTCACCCCAGGTACAGTTCTCAAAAGCGCGCGGACCTGGCATCTCCAGCACCTCTGCCTGTGCCCAGCCTGCCCCGGCTTCTCCATCTGCCGCGGGGCCCTCCCGTCCTCGCCGGCGTCATCTTTCCCTCTCTGGGCACCTTCTCCCTGCTCTCTGCGGGGGCCTTTCAGCTTGGGCAGCGGTCTGCGGACAGCCTTGTGGGCCTTCTCTGTGGCCGTCTCTCGCGCAGTCTCTCCCGCTCTGCCTCTCACGGGAGGGTGGTGACTGGTAGGAAGCAGGCGCGGGGTGCAGCGTGCGGCAGTGCACGGCTTTGCTTGGTCTGCAGGTGGCCCTCGCCGCCTCTTCACCCTGCTCTCAGGATGGGGACAGATTCTGGCCCGCTGTTCCTCTCACCGAGGACTAATACCTAGGGTATATAAAGAATTCAAAAAATTAGACCCCCTAACAACCTGAGAGAAATGGGATGTGGTTCAGTGGCGCCCCGCCTGCCTGGCAAGTGCAATGCAAGGTCCTGAGTTCTATCTCTGGTACCGGGAAAAAACAATGGGGACGTGAAATGAATGTTCCCTTCTCAATTGAACTACAGATGGCCGGTAAATGTGTGAGTACATATTTGGCATCTCTGGCCGCTGGAGAAATACAGATTGAAACAACATTGAGATTCCACCTTAAGAAAATGGCTATGATCAAATCAAATAAATGCTGGGCCAAGTGTGGTGGCGCATGCCTGTAATACCAGTACTTGGGAGGCTGAGGCAGGAGGATCATTACAAGTTTGAGCCCAGCATGGGCCACATAGTGAGTTCAAGGCCAGCCTGAACTACACAGGGAGACCCTGTCTCAAAAAAATAGAAAATGCTAGAGAGGCTGTGGGGGTAGGGGTGGGGAGGCCCTTCTACATTGTTGGTGGGAGTGTAAACTAGCACAACCATTTCGGAAATCAGGATGGAGATTCTTCAGAAACCTGAAAGTGGGAATTCCATTTGACGCAGCTGTTCCCCTTCCAGATGTCACCCTGCCAGAGTTCATCATATTACACTGATGCGTGTATACCCATGGTTATAGCGGCACAATTCATTATAGCTAACCTATGGAAGCAGCCTCTGTTTCAGCAGATGAGTGGATAAAGAAAATGTGGTATTTATACATAATAGAGTACTACTCTGTCACGAAGAAGGATAAACTTGAGTCATCTGTAAGAAAATGGATGCACCTTGAGACCATAAAGTTCAGTGAAATAAATCAGACACAAGCCTAAGTGCCACACGGTTCCTCTTAAACGAGAAACACAAACTAAAAGATTGATAATACGAAATGGGGAGAGAGACCTTGTGTAAGTGGGAAGGGGCTGAAAAAGGAATTGGGATGTGTTGTGTACCTTACAGCTCCCTGTGAGCAATGTGATTATTAAGTTCTGCCGACATGTACTTTTTGTTGTTTTTCGGTTTTGGATACAGGGTCTTGTTCTGTATTCTAGACTGGCCTTGAAAACTGTGAGGCCCAGGCTGACCTACAATTTAAGACAGTCCTTGTCTCAGCTTTCTGAGTTCTGGGATTATTGGTGTGTGCCACCACCCTGGCTTAACATGTAGTAATTTAACAATTAAAAGTGAGCAGCCGGGAATTAAGCTCGTGGTGCTGCCACCTGCCTCACAAGTGCAGGGTCCCGAGTTCCATCCCTGGTACCAAAAAAGTCAACCAAACAAATAAACACAAATAAAAACGGAGGGCCAGGGATTTAGCTCAGTGGTGCTGCAGCCTGCCTCATAAGTGCAAGGACCTGAGTTCAATTCCTGTCACCAAAAAGTTTTTAAAAAATCAGTATGTGAGGATGCCCTCACTCCCATTTATTGGCAGCATTATTCACAGAAGGCAGCAGGTGGACATTTGTGTATCAGCAGATGACTGGCTAAAGAAAATATGGCCTCCAGTATGTACACACGAGAGCAGTGCCAGCCACATGCAGAGAGAAGCCTTGTGTTTGTGGGACATGGAGGAAGCAGGAAGGCAGATAACAGGACCTCACCCGCACTGGGGGTCTGAAACAACAGATGTCTTCGTGGAGAGGACAGCAGCAGTTACTAATGCCCGGGGAGGGAGACGAGATGGGGTTAGGGTGCACAGCCACTTGGAGCAGAAAGAAATGCGGGTTTCTGTAGCGCAGAATAATTAACCATGTCTATTTCCAAAGAGCTAGAAAAAATAAAAACATGTAAGCAGAATAAAAAAAATAGAAGAGATTTTGAATGCTGTGACCCCAAAGAAATGAAAACGGTTTAAGTGATGGATGTGCCAGTCCCACAGATTTGGTCATGGCAGTAACATGATGTGTAATCCTATACATGGATCAAAGTCTCACATCACACCCATAAATGTATAGAGTTCTCAAATGTGAGACAGAGTCTCGCTTTGTGGTTCAGGCTGGCCTTGAACTTACTATGTAGCCCAGGCTGGCCTCAAACTCCCTGAGATCCTCCTGCCTGAGCCTTCTGAGTGTTGGGATCACAGGCATGCACTCTCACACCCAGAGAAACATTTTTTAAAAGATGAGTCAACCAATCCATCAGTAGGGCAAGGATGCCCATGGTCAGTGTTTCTCCTTAACGCTCCATTATGGGATCCAGCAGTACGGTAAAATAATGAATTAGTCATGTTATAAACGATAAGATTGCCTATATAGAACACTCAAAATAATCTACAAATTGTTAGAATGAGAGTACAGCAGAGTATAGTAGATTAACAAAAACGACTTGGATTTTCATATACCAGCAAGTTATAAAACAGTTTTAGTTTATTACATTTTTAAAAATGTAGTGGTACTGAGGATTGAAGCCAGGGCTTTCTCTCTAAGCTACATCCCCATTTCTTTTGTTTTTTATTTTGAGACAGAGTCTAGCTAAACTGCTAAATTGCCCAGGCTGGGCTGGAACTTGCGTTCTTCCTGCCTCAGCCTCCTAGAGTACTAAGATTACAGGCATGTGCTACCATGCCTGGCTATAAATATAATTTTTAAAATGTTAAGAGCAGGGTGCTGGGGCCTATGCCTGTGACCCCAGGTTACAGAATCTCAGAAGGCTGAGGCTGGAGGATTGCAAATTCAAGAACAGCCTAGGCAACTTAGACCCTGACTCAAGAAAATTTTTAAAAGGGCTGGGGATGTAACTAAATGGTAGGGCACTGCTGGGTTTGGTATCACAAAAAAGTCATTAGCAGTATAACAAAAAAATAGGAAGTACCTAGAAATAAATAAAAGTGGAGCAGGATTGCCTCAATGAAAGAGAGGCAGGAGGGTGACCATTAGAGGCCAAGGCTGGCCTGGAGTGAATAACAAAACTCTCAAAACAAACCCTGGAAAGATTGCTGCTTTTAGCAAGGATATAGCAATACATACAAGATCTAGCCTCCTGCCAGGCTGGGATTTAGCTCAGTGGTGCTGCCACCTGCCTCGCAGACACAATGACCCGAGTTCAATCCCTGATACCACCGCCCCACCAAAAAAGAGCCTCCTGCCTAAATTAATAAAAACAGTGGACAAATATAAAACAACACTTCTCAAAACACTGGGCAGCAAGCCAAGAAGGAACAATCCCTGGGAGATGAAGAGATGAAAAACGAGACAAAGCCAGGTGTGGTAGCACACACCTGTAATCCCGGTGCTCAGGCAGCCGAGGCAGGAGGATGGCCAGCTTGAGCTACTTAGTAAGTTCAAACCCAGCCTGAAATACATAATAAGACCCTGTCAAAACAAAACAAAAAAGTAATTCCTTGCATATTTTAGCTCAGCCCCTATCAGATGGCAGTTGCTAAATTGCCCAGGCTGAGCTTAAATTGGGATCCTTCTGCCTCAGCTTCCCAGAAAGCAGGAATTGCAGGCATGCGTCACCACACCCAGCTAATTTTATTCTACTTAATGCATGTTGATGTCCAGTTTTCCCAGCACCACTTATTGAAGAGACTGTTCTTTTCTCATTGGATACTTTGTCAAAAATCAAATATGTGGTGGTGTATACCTGTAATCCCAGTGCTCAGGAGGCTGGGGCAGGAGTTCAAGGTCAGCCTGGACTACATAGTGAGACTCCATCTGGTTGTACATGTGTGGATTTATTTCAGGGCTTTTTGAAAATAGTTTTGTTTAGTATATGTTTGATACATGATAATTAATTGCATTCATTATCACTTGGGGAATTGGTACATATACATATTGGGCCTTCTTTTGTGTTCCACTGATCTATGTGTCTGTTATATCCAGTACTGTGCTGTTTTGATCTCTATATATTGGTTTGTATAGTATATTTCAAGGTCAGGTAGTTATACCTTTAGCTTTGTTTGTTTTATTTTATTTTTTTGGCACCAGAGACCTTGTATTTGTGAGGAAAGATGGCATCACTGAGTTAAATCCCCAGCCCCCCCCCCTTTTTTTTGGTATCAGAGATCAAACTCAGGACCTTGCACTTGCGGTGGAACCACGAGGCTAAGTCCTGGCCCCTTAGCTTTTTTTTTTTTTTTTTCCCTGAGACAAGGTCTCACTTTTTAGTACAGGCTGGCCTTGAACTCACAGCAATCCTCCTGCCTCAGCCTCCTGAGTGCTGGGATTGTAAGTGTATGCCACCATGCCCATGCCTGGCACAGCTTTATTGTTTTCACTGAAGAGTTGTTTGGCTGTTGGGGTGTGTGTGTGTGTGTGTGTGTGCGCGCGCATGTGGTTACATATGAAGTCAAGCCTAATTTTTTCTAGTTCTATAAAGAATGCCACTGGTAGTTTGATAGGACTGCACTGGCTTTATTGCTCATGGTTTTGTTTTTCGAGGTGGGTTTGTGCTCAGGCCAGTTTGGCTATCTCTGGGTAGCTGAGGCTGCCCTTGAAGTCATGATCCTCTCCTCAGCCTCTGGAGTCCAGGGAGTCCAGATGTGCGCTGCCACACCTGGCCCGAGTGTCCCAGGCCATCAGAGATGTCCTGTGGGGAGAGGTGACGAGTCTGGCTTTGCTCGAATTGCTTGGAGCGCGCTCACCAAGGTAGCTGGCCTAGCAGAGCCTGAGTGGCAGTAGGGTCTGGTGGGTGAGACTGCAGTACCCGTGACACCAAGGCACATTGAGAGAGTGGCACAGGTCACCTCGGAGGTGAGGCCCGCGGGGCAGGGTTTGAGACCATGTCCCACCTAGTGCTGAGGACACTCTCACTGGTACCTGCTTGGTATCACCTCTTAACCCCTAACGCCATCCCAAAGTGTATGTAGCACATTTGTCCAAGACAAATGTCCAGGGGCCGGGGACGTAGCTCACTGGGGCTGCACCTGCCGGGCAAGTGCAAGGTCCTGAGTTCGACCCCCAGTAGCTGAAAAAAGAAAAGAAATGTCCAGCTCTTCAGGAGGCTGAGGTAGGAGGACAGTGTGGGCCCAGGAGTGTAGGGCCAGCTGGGGCCACATGGCTGCACTGTCTCAAAACCAGAGGCAGAGGCACCAGATTGTTAAAAAGTCAACCGGTCGTGTGTGGCGAAGCCAGGAGCAGCACAAACTCCTGTCTCCTTTCTCCTGGCTGGCGCCCATCCCGTCCGGCCACACTGCCTCCATGGCTGTGGTGGCCAGGGGCCAGGCTCACTGTGAGGACAAAGAGACAGGAATAGCACGGTGGGAAAGACCAGAGCTGCAGGCTATGGGGCCGAAGCTGAGGGACCGGTACAGTGGTTTTGGTTTAAGAGGCGAGTGATACAGACGTTCACTTGTTCGTTCAGCAAACATGTATCGTGCTGAGCAGTTGCTTCTGGGCCCTGAACCCAGCAGATCCTCTGCCACCTCCCATCCCCAGGCCCTCCGCCACTCAAAGCAGTGCCCGTGCCCTGGGCCCCTCTGGAGGCTCAGCTTTGTGTCTGTGCAGAGGACAGGAACCCAGCTCCCTGCTGGTGACCCTGGTCTCAGGAAGGTGCACACTGGGGCCGAGTGACCGGGGCAGCAGTGAGTTTCAGGACCCTGGACACCCTCCTCCCCTCCTCAGCAGATCCAGCGGCGGGACAAGAAGGCTGTCCAGCCACGTTCTGCAGTCTACAAGATAAACCCATTGATTTATTTTTTTCCTTTGTTTCAAAAAAATAGAGCTTAGTAGATCTTTCTTCCCCACAGACGTGGCCTCTAGAAAACCCTGGTGCCTGCTATAAGAAGACAGGGTTTCAGAGAGACACTCCGCACAGGTAGCTTGTGTTGGTGAAACGCGTGGCCTCTGGTGGCTCAGCGTCAGCCCATCCCTGATTAGAAGCAGAGCTGTCACCTCATGTGATGGCAAAAGGCCAGGAACCTCATCCCACTGCAGTGCCCTCCTTCACCAGGGCTGGTCCCTGGGTCTCTGTACCCCTCCTGTCCCCAGCATGCCATCCACCTCTGCTTCGCGCACTCATGTGGTGTCTCGGCCTCTGGGTGCTCATGTCTGCTGGAGCTTCAGGGAGGTCTGGTGTGTCTGTCTGTCCTTCCCTAAGGGGAGCCTCTGGGCAGGCCGGGCAGGCAGACACTTCCTGTTGGCAGGAAGATTGCCACCGGGATGCTTTTGTGCTGCAAAGGCTGTCAGGAGCTGGTGTGGCCGGGCACGGGCCTGAGATGCTGTGTGATCCATGGGCAGGAGAGGTCAGGTGGGCATCCTGGAGCCAGGCTAGGCCCATAGGAATCGTCACTGGAGATGCCCACCTGGAGGACAGCGCCCCGTGCTAAAATGTGGGTAAGGTGAGGTGCAAAAGGGCCGAGAACAGGGACTCCGGGGCTCCTGCTGTTCTGCTCACAGAAGTCCTCTTGAATTTGAAGCAAGGCTGAGGCTGCTCTTCCTGAATGATGAGAAGGAAACAAAGGGAAGGTGGGGGTGAGATGGGGCCCCTGCCCTGCCACAGAGCCCCGTGGTATTTTCAGCAGCTGTCTCGCAGGTTTGGGCTCCGGGGCAGAAGATGGTTTCATTCACTGAGGGTGACGTGGGGCAGATGGGTCAGTTTAGGGCCGAGACCAGTGCCGTGGGGTAGCAGTGAGAATGTCCGGTGAGTGTGGTCTCTCTGGGTATGGAGCGTGAAGGAAGTCTGTGTGAGGGTGGTTTTGAGAGTCACTGGGAGGAAACTGCTCTTGGTCACATGGGTAGATGAGGTGACAGGAAATATTGGGAGCAAATGCACAGAATCAAAGAGGGAACCTTCGTACACCTCGGTCCACCAGGTGTGTGTAGGGAGGCGGTGGATCGGGGAAGAGTAGAACAGCCAGGAGGGAATGGTGCCCAGGGGCAGCACGTCCGCAGGCTGGCGTGGGCACCTCTGTGTATCTCCCTGGGGTTGGTGGCCCTGCCTGTGTGTCCCAGGTGCGCATGGTGCCCACCTCCGGAGGCTCTGCTGGTGGGCACTGTCCTGGCCTGGCAGCCGGGGAGTGGGTCTGACCATGAGGATGCACAGCCCAACCAGGACCAGGCAGGTGGGCACAGCACTGATGAGGACCTTGAGCGTGACCACCACCTCCGCCGCCTGCCTGCAGGCTCCTACCTTGTACCCTGCGAACCTAGAGAAATAGAACCCAGCTGTCTGTCCAGTCAGTTCCTGCAGTTTGACTTCATTTCTTGGCCAAATCAGCCTAGTTATGGAGCGGGGCAGGTCAAGGGCACAGAGAGGATTCAGAGAGCTGAGGACAGGAGGAGTTGGGGCTTCTGAGGTCCATCATCCAGGAAAGGCCCCTCTGCCCTCCTCGTCCCACCCTGAGGGCTTCCCCGACCGTGGGACTGACTCTAGACTGAGGGCGGAGATGCCCAGGGCACATGCGCCTGAAAGCTTGGTGAAGAAGACGTAGGATGTGTAGAAGATGGTCTCCAGGCCCGGGCCGTGCCGGTGCTGCAGCTGGAAGTCATCCACCACGTCCGGCAGCATGGACCTTCGACAGATGCAGACGTGAGCCCCCAGGGCACCTTGGCCCCGACGGCCAGCAGCAGGCTGTGATCACTCTCAGGACAGAGACAGAGCCGCCCACAGACAGCAGCACTGTGCCCGTGTCCGGCTCCGGCATTCCTGCCGTGGGCCCCTTCTCATGAGAGGCTGGACACAGGAGCCTGGGACAGCAGGGGACACGAGGAAGAGACGCCCTATGGAGGCACACGAAGCTCCCCACCCACCCCTGCACCTCGCCTACCAGGGGAGCAGCAAGGACACGGCAATGCTCACGCCAGAGACAAAGGCCACAACGTATGCCACGGGGGCTGTGGGCACACCGGCCAGCAGGACTGCGAAAGGCACCATCACCTGGGGAGACAGACGAGCTGTCCCTGCACCGCTCCCCGGGCTGCACCCTGCAGCCAGGGCATGCGGGACCCTCCCTGCCAGCTGGGAGGCTTGGGCTCCTGGTCACTCCAGCCGCCCAGCCTCACTTCCTGCCTCACTCACACAGATGCCCAGGGCCGACGTCCTCTTCCCAAAGCGCTGCAGTACCCATTCCCACAGCGGGGTGCTCAGCACAGCCGAGACCTGTGAGCAGACAGGGTCACCACAGCGGGACCACAAAGCCCAGCCTTGGCCCCACCCCAGCTGAACCACGCCGTTAACTTTGATCCCAGGGCTGGAAATCAGGTGACCGAGACCAGCAGCAGAGTCCAGAATGTTGACTCTACAGCTCTGGTCCCACGTGGGCCGGGCTCAGGCCCCCAAGTGACCCGGCCCACCAGCCAGGTCCCTCACCAGGATGGTCAGCACCAGGCCCTGGACGTGGTCTCGCAGCTGGGCAGCGTGTGTGCAGAACAGGACCAGGTAGCTCTGCTCCACCTGCGGGAACAGACAGGGCGTGGGCGAATGAACTACAGAAACGCAGAAGCCAAGGCGAAGGCGGGCCTCCAGTCTGGCTCTCCGCTGGGACCTTGAACTTGGGTTGCTGCCTCCGTGTGCCGTCAGTCCACGAAGGACCAGGTCAGCCCTAGTCCACTCCCGCCCTTGACACGGCGGAGACCAGGTGGGTTTTACACGAAAGGGAAGAAGCCCAGACCATCAGCTTCCTAGGACCTCGGCCTCCAGTCCCACAAGTGCCACCCAGGCCTCTTCTCGAAGCAGCACCAGCCTCTGGTTTCTCCTGTAAAACTCAGGTGGCCCAGGACCCCGGATCCCTGCAGGGGCAGCAGGGCCAGAGCCGCTGCAGTGGGCTCAGGTGGCCGAGGTACCTGCACCGCCGCTGAGATGAACAGGAAGGAGACCACCAGCTTCACATAGGGTGGGTGCCGGGCTGTGAGGCCCAGCCCAGCCAGGAAGCCGAGGCCTTGGCCGGAGGCCAGGTCAGCAGGGTCTGCAAAGCAGGAAGGGACGCTTTGGCTTGGCAGAGTTCAAAGCCCCTAGGAGGAACCCGGTCCCCGCTTCTGCCTTCGTCCCCTCACTGCACCTCCATACCTGGCTGCTCCTTGACCCCTAGGAAGAGCAGGCTGATGCACACGGGGTAGGTCAGAGCAACCACACCGGCAGCGAGGGAGTAGAGGCGAGTCTGGGGGCAGGACAGAGATGGCTGAGGGCCGGGCGGAGCACTTCCCACGGCGAGCAGAGGGGCTAAGTTTCCACCCAGAATGTCCCGGAAGTGGCCTGCGTTCAGAGCAGGGCTTTCAGGTGTTTGGGCCGAGGGGCGCTGTGCTGGGCGGATGAGGCCGTGGATGTGATCCTGGCCTGATGGCAGTGCGGAAGGAAAGGGGATCGAAGGGGCGGGAGTGTGGGGACTGTGCTCCCTGGCCCTTCCTCTCGGCTTCCAAGGTCGCCTTGAGGTGCCCCACGCTGTTCAGCTTTTCCTCAGGCCCACAGCAAGGGAGCCACCCGCAGTAGGCAAAAGCCTCTGAGAAGTCCTTCCTCCTGGGTTGTCTGCCAGTATCTGGTCACAATGACAAACAGCTGACTAACGCGGAGTCCTTCGTCCAAGCTCAGGGACGATAGGTTCCCGGTCAAGTCCCTGGAGAGCTGGGTGCCCTTCCACATGACTGCTGCATGGAAAGGAGGCACGACGTTCCCAAGGGTCACAGCGCTCCCTCTCCTGCGTGCGTGCGTTCCGGGGGATTGAGCTCGAGCGCGCGTGCGCGTTCCGGGGGATTGAGCTCGAGCGCGCGTGCGCGTTCCTGGGGATTGAGCTCGAGCGAGCGTGCGTTCCTGGGGATTGAGCTCGAGCGCGCGTACGTTACTAGGGATTGAGCTCGAGCGCGTGCGTAATTGGGGATTGAGCTCGAGCGCGCGTACATTACTGGGGATTGATCTCGAGCGCGCGTGCGTTACTGGGGATTGAGGAGCAGGGAAGGAGTAAGTGCGCAGTGACCACTGTGCAGAGAAGCAGCCTGGAAGAGACCCTACGGGCACTCACTGCATCCGGGGAGACAGCAGCAGGCCCGGGGAGCTCACAGTGGTTGGAGCTGTGGGCACTGGACACGATCAGCCCGTGGACGCTAGCTCCCATCAGTGTCCCTGCCATTTCCATGGTCATCCCTGGAGACCGAGCACGTGCGAGTGACCACGCCAGCCACGGGGCTCAGGGGCGGCGCCCTCCCGCCAGGCCCGCGCTGCACTCACGATAGGCAGTGGCAGAGTCCCGCTCCTGGGGGCTCCGGGTGAGCAGCATGGTGAGTGCCGTGTAGGGCACCTGGAAGAACTGGCACGGCCCGGCGCACCTTAGGGTGCCCCTTGAAGGCCCATAACCACCCTGCCCCATCTGGCACCATCTGAACCCCAGCGGGAGGCTGGGCCCCCGGAGCGCTTTCCAGGCGCGGGTGGTGTCGCCCCCCCCCCTATAGTAGCCACAGCCAGCAGTGGGGGCCGCGAGAACCCGGCCCTGCTTACCGTGGCCAGGCCCTGGAAGAGGCAGTAGAACGCCGTGTACCAGAGGCCACGCAGGCTGGGGAAGGGAGGCAGGAACCACAGGAAGAAGTAGGCCAGGCTGAGGAAGGGCATGCAGCCCAGCACCCTGCAGAGCACAGTGAGGTGGGCGCAGTGCGGGGGGGGGGCGGTCAGCCTTGCCCAAGAGGCCTGGGCTGGGGCTCCCAGGTTGGGGATGAGGTAGCGGAGGGGGTGCTCAGTCTGTGGTGCGCCATGCCCAGCTCTCGGACACTGGAACACATGCAAGTTGCACTTCCTTTCTGAGACCTTCGGTGGCCCCCCCACTGAGCCGGACCACACTGAGCACAGGCCTGGCCCCCCAAGCCAGCGAGGCAGCCCCAAGGGTGCCTCACATCCCATCCCAGCGCTCCTAATGCACAGTGTCGCTCGCTAAGCACCCACGGTGTCCGCCGAGACTGTGACCAACAGTTGACCCCAGGTCTAGAGCGCTGGGGGCTGCTCACCAGGGCATGAGCCGTCCGGACCCTGTCCTCCTGCTCCTGGTGATGAAGAACCCGGCCACAGGGTCGGCCACTGCCCCGGACACCTTCCCTCCAAACAGGACAAGGGACACCTGGGCAGCAGGGATCTGAAACCCGCAGGGAGGAGATGACGGCCAAGGCCCATCCAAGCCAACATGGTGCCAGCCATGCCCACCACTCCCAGGAGGGAGACCTGGGAGGTGGGAAGGGCCGCTGGAGCCACTGCTGGGATGGCCCGAGGCTCTGGCTGCAGGAGGAAGGGTCGGGCAGGGAGCTGACGGCTGCTGGGTCACTCTGGAGAAAGCACAAGGGACTCTCACCCGGTGGCTCCCAGCAAGAAAGGGTCTCCCTTGCCCAGGCTGAGAGGCAGATGCTGTGCTCTACAACAAAACGTCCAATTGATTCTTCTGACGACATAAAGGATATACCCAACACTCAAATGATACAGACAGCCATAGGCAAAGCTCCTCTGAAACCCCATCATCCTGAGGCAACTGCAGGTTTTTTGAAAAGTGTCTTTTCATGCAATTCTTTCTGTGCGATTGACATTTATAATTTTATGTGAATCAGATCGGTGTAATTAAATCATGACTTTTTAAAAAATTTGTTTTTTGGTGTTTTTTTGTTTTGTTTTTTGAGACAGGATCTCACTATGTAGTTCAGGCTGGTTTTGAATTCACTGTGTAGCCCAGGCTGGTCTCGGGCTCCTGCCTCAGCCTCCAGAGTGCTGGGATTACATGCTTGGGCCATCATGCTGGGCTTAAAAATTTGTTCTTGTTTACCTTCTACCCTCCACCATTCCATCCTGCAGCCAGCGTTAACACCTGGGAGTGTATCCTTGTGATTTTTCTCCAAACTCGTCTTAACTGTGTACAGACACACGCATGGGTGCACCCGTACACGCACATCTGTGAGGGGAGGTGGTTTTATACGCTCTTATCTACTGCTTGTGTTTTTCAGGCACTGCTCTCCAAGTGAGCTGGTAGAGACCACTCACTTGAACTGTGGGTCTGGTACCAGTTACTACTCCATCTGCTCTACAGCAGGGCAGTCACGTCATGCCTCTGTTTCCCACCACAAACGGGTTGCAATAATCATCCGTGGAGGCCACCCGCCATCATGTTGGGTCGAACGCTTTCTCCACCAAGGATGGGGAGGGGACGATCAGGCCGGGCCTGGGCTGCTGCCCACACTCACCTGGGCCACGTCAAGCAAGAAGAGCTGCAGGTAAAAGGCTGTGGCGCTGGAGGCCACCTGGTTGGGAATGCCACCAAAGCCATAGCACACCTTTGTACACAGCGAGAGGCGACCGGCTTCGCTGACCTGCAGGAGACACGGAACGGCCCTGTGTCCCACCCACCCAGACTGCTCCCCACAGTGGCCCAAGCACCCGGGGATGTCTGCAGGCCTCGTCAGCAACCTCTTCACCCCATTCTGCCCTCAGATCATCCTCAGGGGAAGTAAGAGAATTTTAAAGAACTTGAGCCGTGACCTGTAAGTCTTTCTAGAGGGAAGTTCTTCCTAACATTTCCACCCGTCCTTCCTGCCTCAGCCTGCTTTAACTTGCCGAGTCAGCAGCTGGAGTGAACAGGGGTCAGGAGAGCTGGGCTTGAGCCCTTCGTCGCCGACTCCCCATGTGACCTTGAATAAATCATTTTGTTTTCTCCTCTGCCAAATGCAGTATTCCTGCAAACTTCCTGAGCTTGTTCTGGTGATAAATGATGGTGCCTCTGAGAACTGACCGAAACTGCCCAGGACTTTTGCCTGCCAGTTGCTGAACCACTGGAAGCTGGAAATCAGCTACGGTAAGATTATTTTCCCCACAGAAATCAGAAAACATTCCAAGTTAGACCTCTCCCCAATCTTTTTTTTTTTTTTTTTTTCCTGGAGAGACTATCACTGACAAAAAATAATATTTATGGTATGTTTTCCTTTTTTTTCCCTCATAAGCCTTTAAGCCACCCGGGGGAGACCCAACTCAAGGGCTGGGGATTTAGCTCAGTAGCACCACGCCTGCCTGGCAAGTGCAAGGTCCTGAGTTCGATCTCCAGTATCAGGAAAAAAAACAACCCCAAAACCAACTTGAGTATTTGGGCTTGAGCCCTTTGCCACCTGCATGGCGCCTGACAAGCATCTTGGCTCAGTGTGGCCGTAACCGAGCTCCTGGTTTCCATCCAGTGTCCAGCCAACTCCAAACTCTCATTCCCGCTGGGCTAAGCAGCACCACTGCTCAGGGGCTCAGCTACAGACCTAGGCATCATCCTTCACTTGTCTCTTCCCTGTCCCACCATCTCTCAGTGGCTTCTGTGCTTCTGGTTCTGTTTCTTATAACTGATAGTGACTTTTTTTGGAGCGGGACAGGTAGTACTGGGATTGAACCCAGGGCCTTCACACTAAGCTACATCCTTAGCCCTTTTCATTAGATTTTGAGACAAGGTTTTGTTTTGTTTTTTGTGTTTGTTTTGAGACAGGGTCTTGTCTCAAAGTTCAGGCTGGACTTGAATGAAAATGGAGCCCGGGGGGGGGCCTTAAACTCTTGGCAATCTTCCTGCCTCAGCCTCCCAAGTGCTAAGATGACAAGCATGTGCTACTACACCTGGCTTGAGACAGGGTCTTGTTAAGTCTTTGAGATCATGTCCCCTGTATGCTGAAAGTGTTCAACATCTTGCCATTACAGTCTGAATAAAACTCCCAGGCCACCTCTGCAGCCTACAGTAGGAGCCCCCTGAGCCCCTCTCTCCCTAACCCACTTCTGGAAGGAGAGTGCCTTCCTATTGTCACTGTCACCAAGCCTGCAGCTGCCGCAGGACCTTTCCAGGTCCCGTTTCTTCTACCTGAGTAGGCTCTTGTGTGTCTCAGAAGAGCAGCCTCCTGCCGTCCAGGTGGGAGCCGAAATGCCAGCACCAGAGGCACTGCTGACCAGCGAGGCCCTCTCACAACTGCACCACCCGTCTGGTGTACCCTCGTTTACTCCCTGCCTCGCCCTACCAGAGCAAACTCTCCGAGAGCAAGCGTCTGTGGCCTTCTTTCCCCTGTGCTCCAGCACGGAGAACAAGGATGGGTATGTAGTAAGTGCTCAAAATGTACTCTGAGCACAAAATGGCCACCAGGACACTGGAAAATGCTATTTCTTTGCCTGTAACCCCAGCACTCGGCAGCCTGAGGTAAGCCTGGGCTACGTAGTGAGACCCTGTCGCAAAAACAAAAGCCAAAATCAGTTCCTTCTTCTCAAGATGCCGGGAACCCTCCTTTCTCACCCTTTGCTGGATGGGGGTGGAGAGGACCAGGGCTCTGCCCCCCTGGGTATCTGTGGACGCCAGGGCAGGCTCCTTGGAGGGAAGGCAAGCTGGATAAGGGCTATCGTGGGCTCCGCACACGCTTCCTACCCAGGAGAAAGCCACCCTCGAGGCAGGATGCGTTGGCCTGGCGTTTGTGTGGAAGTTATTTCAACTTCCAAACAGCGTGAGACCAGGCGGAATCTGCCACAGCCCTTCCTACCCACCGCGGGTCTCCTGCCCCCTGTACATGGGCGCCGCAAGCGCTTGGAACACAGCAGGCCCTGAGAAGTGCAGTGTCCACGGAGAGTGCACAGCCCGAGGCTCGCAGTCAGAGGTGTGAGACCTGGAAGGCACTGACCTTCGCGCAGCCCCAGCTCCTCCCGAAATGCAGTGCACACTGCAAAGCCAAGCCGGACTGCGCTGGCAATGTCCTTGCCGTTAACCTCACCTCACCCCAGATTTCTAACCGTCCCTGGAGAATGACAGTCCCCAAAGGGCTCCCCCCTCCACAGAGCTGGGATCTGGCTTGCGTGGTCAGGTGGCCTTGAACTCGCCATTCGGGCGACCTTCCTGCCTCAGCCTCCCCCGTGGCACTACAGGCGAGCCCAGCGTTCTCAGTGGGGCCAGCCCTGTGCTTTGCGCCACTGCCAGTGCACGGACACGGCGCGGGCAGCTGGGCTCAGGCAGGAGCACACTCCGCGCGCGGCGGCACATCCCCG
>NW_022900914.1:5692445-5723855 GCF_012274545.1 Fukomys damarensis | reverse complement strand
CCTGACGGACACGCCCAGGCCCGCAGGCAGGGCGGGGGTCACAGCCGAGCCTGCAAAGCCCACGGCGGAGGCCGCGTCTGCCGGGAAAGCGCAAGGTCCGGAGCTCGATCCCCGGTTAGAACAATGTGAGATCGAAGCAGAAGGACCAAGTGTCCACCGCAGGCGGTGCTCCTGGGGGGCGGGAGCACGGACTGGACTACGGGGAGCAGAGCAGGCGCCGCAGTCTCAGAAGGCTCTCGCCTCCAACCAGGGACGGAGCGGGCCTTTATTTGGGAAGCGCCGGGTAGGTGGGGATGGGAAACCGGCTCTGCCTCTGCCCGGCGGACGCGGAAATGGAAGCACAGCATCGGCAAGGGCCGCGGCTGAGCTCGCAGGACAGCGGCTGTCGCGCCTGGGGCTCCTCCAGTTGCCCTGGGAGCTCTGACAGGTCCCATTCTTCCCAGTCGGCTCCGGCTCGCCTGTCACCCAATACTGTGGGAGGCTGAGGCGGGAGGGTGGCAGTTCAGCAGCTTAGCCAGACCCTGTCTCAAAATGTAAAAACATGGCTGGGAATATAGCTTAGTGACGAGACCCTGGGTTAAATCTCCAGTCGCACACAAAAAACTGTGCCGGGAATATATTTTTGCTTTTCCTTTGCCATACTGGGGATTGGACTCAGTGCTGCACACTGAGCTACACAGCCCCTTTTAGTGCTCAGCAGGACTCAAACTTGGGCTCCTCTTGCCTCCCCCTCAGACTGCTCCGATTACTCGCGCAGCTCACTCACTCCAACAAGGGAAAAGACAACCCACAGGAGACCTGAAGAGGTTTTTATTGGGATACGTAAATAACGCTCAGTACAAAAGTACTAATTTGAAAATGGGCGAAGGACTCAACATCTCTCTAAAAGTATGGTACATGCGGACAACAAGCAGGACCACGCTCACATCCTCAGGGCAGCAACCCTCAGGACATCCACCAGGGCTGCTGGGGCGGCACAGTCCAGCTGGGACAGGTGCTGGGAGGACGCGGGCCCCTCCCAAGCTGCTGTGGGAAGGGAACTACCGCAAGCCTTCGGGAGCCCGGGAGCCCGGCCGTCCCTCGGAACGTTAGCGTCCACTCCCATGTGCACACGTCCGCACCAGTTACTCCGGACAGCCAGGAGTGGAATTAACCCGGTCGTGAGAGGACCCACGAGACGCACTGAGCTCACCGCGGGCTGTCCCTGGGCAGCAGATCGAGGAGCCTCGCAAACAGCCACTCACGGGAGACCACGTACTGGACGGCTGTTTGCGATGTCCACAGCAGGCCGTTAGCCACAGACCCGGTTGCCTGGGGCTGGGCGGGGTGAGCTTCCCAGTGGGTACAGGGTTTCAGAGGGGTGGAAAGTTGGCTTCAAGTAGACGGTGGCGCTGGTTATGCCACTCGGAAAATATACTATGCTGAAAACCACTGACTCAGCACTTCCAAAAACTTACACAGCTGTTTTTCTCCTCTTTTTGATACAGGGTCTTACTGCACCGCCGGGTTGGTCTCAGGCGATGCCCTGCTGTGGCCTCACAGGCTGAGGTCCAGTGTCCTGCGGTGCACTCAGGTCAGACTGCTGGGACTGCAGAGCGGTAAGTCTGACAGAGTAAAACAAAAGCATTTTCCTTCAAAGCTACTGTTCTACTTAAAGTGATCGTAGCCACACTAAAGAAACACACCAAGACAGATAAATTAATTTCAATGAATTTGGACAAAACAGCAGGATTAAAGTAACTGAGTCAACTGCCTTCGTTTTCAGTATTGGGGATCGATCTCAGGCCCTTGCACTTGCGAGCCAAACTCCCGGTCCTGCCTTTTACGAGAACTACAGACGGACACTGTTAGCTTCCGTCACTGTAACAAGGGCTCCGGCAGAGGCTGACGTTTGGTTTCCTTGGCTTGCGGCTTTGGGGTGCCTGTGTGGCTGGCCTGATGCTTCTAGGCCTGCACGAGACAGCGAACATTGTGGGAGGAAGATAGGAAGACAGAAGGGCAGAAAGGCCCCAGAACCCTCTATCTATATTTAGCTTTTTTTTTTTTTGGTACTGGGAATCGGAACTCGGGACCTTGCACTTGCAAGGCAGGCGGCAGCATCACTGAGCTAACTCCCTGACCCTACATTTAGTACTTTTGAGACACAGTCTCACTGTGTTGCCCAGGCTGGCCTCGGACTCATGCCCGAGTGTTGGGGTCACAGGTGTGCACCACCCCCAGCCTCCCAGTACCATCCCCTGCAGAGAGACAGCCCCAGGGACCCAACGTCCCCCACCACAGCAGGCACCCGTTAACAGCCACAGGGCGGACACTGACATGGGGTTATCAGTGATTTATTTGTGGTTTTTTATTTTTGAAACAGAGTTTCACTATGTAGTTGAGACTGACCTGGAACTCACTTTGTAGCCCAGGCTGGTCTTGAACTCACAGTGATCCTCCTGCCTCAGCCTCCCACGCCCGGCATTACTGGTGATTTAGATCCTGTTGGTATATCTGCATTTTAGAAATTTCTAGTATGATTTCATACACAAAAAATACCTTTACAACAGATGACAAAGAGTCAAATCTCAGTATTAAACAAGCCACTTCTACTTGAGGATTTAGTATGATGACCGTTTTTAAACTGTGGTTTGTGCTCTGGAAGGCAGAACAAAGGAATAACCCTTACCAACTAGCAAGTCTTCACACTGGTTCAACTCAGGATAAAAAGGACGATTTAAAGTACAAACCACCACAGAAGCTGGCACTAAAAATATCACATTTCTGAGTAGTAAATGAAGGTAATGTTGGTTAAAACAAAAACACCTAATAAATATGTCGATTCTCACCCGAGCCAAATAAAACTGGCAAATATACCCACATGTAGCTGTAAATATAAATTATTTCAGATCCTTTTAATGAGTATGTCATCCTTGAGAGAAGTTCTTCAACCATTAGCAAAATACTGCATCTAAATAAGGCACTGAAATAAATGCATGTATCAAAGCACATCGAGACACTGAAGCATCGTGAGTACAGAGCAGTGATTATTTTGTTTTGGTAATGCACAGTAATTTAGTACGTCAGAATCTGCAATATTAAAAATGTGCTAATTACTTAATGAGTAAACCATTGCTTAGGTCAAATTGTATCCCACACCTAAAACGTTTGCTTATTTTCAAGTTTTCTTTTCCCTTGGCAAATTCAGTTCATGGTTGCCAAGGTCACTGTGTACTGCACATTCTTTTTTTGTGTTTGTGGTACTGGGGATCTTGCTTGCCAGGCAGACATCGGAACCACTGAGCCAAATCCTCAGCCTGTGTACTGCGTATTCTATGTGTTTCCATCACAACTTTCAAGTAAACAGCTTTTCTTTTTCTTTTTTTTTTAAGACAGGGTCCTGCTACACAGTACATAGTTCAGGCTGGCTTCAATCTCCACAACCCTCCTGCTGGGATTACAGGTGTGCACCACCATGCCCAGCCTCAAGTAAACAGCTTCTATCAGTCACATTAACAAAAGTTTTCTCAGTTAAAAAGATGGTTATTGCTGATGACAGGTCTTTCTCTGTGGGGCCCCTCAGTGGGGTGTATTATTATTATTATTTTATTTTTCTTTTTTTTTGGTTTTTTGAGACAGGGTCTCACTATGTAGTTGAGACTGACCTGGAACTCACTATGTAGCTCAGGCTATTCTCGAACTCACAGCGATCTTCCTGCCTCAGCCTCCCAAGTGCTGGGATTACAGGTGTGCACCACCATGCCCAGCCTGGGGTGTATTATTTTAAATGCACAAGAAACCTTCTGTGTCTTCTGGCTCACGGGGAACTGGAAAATCTGCAAAGGAGGTTTTTGATATTCAGACTTCATGCTATGTAGTTCAGCTGGCTCTGAACTATGTAGCCCAGGCTGGCCTCAAACTCACAGTGATCCTCCTGCCTTAGCCTCCTGAGTGCTGGAGTTAGACATGTACCAAAGGAGACTTTTCTGGCAACAAAGGCTTTTCTGTCTGTATATCAGAAATATTCATAAGAGATGTCCATTAGAGCAAAATAGGGAGAACCAGACTGATTATAATTATGCAAATAAAATGCTTTGTGATAGGTGTAGATGAAACTTTTTTTTTTTTTTTTTTTTTTGGTACCGGGGATCAAACTCGGGCCCTTGAGCTTGCAAAGCAGGTGCCGGAACCACTGAGCCAAATCCCTGGCCCCGATGAAACATTATTGTAGATTTCTGAACATATAAGCTATTTTCTGTATCTGAAAATTCATTGATTATCCATTTTTTAAGAATGTCACTGTTTCCGCTTCAATAGAGGGCTGACACTGCTATGTTACCAAAACCAACAATAAATGTGTTCTGTGATGTACATCACTTCCTAGGTGCCGGACAAGGGAAGAGGCTCGCTCTGTCCTGCCTCTTCCCAGTCTGCCATGTAGACGTCGGGGAGCCAGCAGAGAAAGCACCCTGAGAGGGGTGTGTCGGCTCACCCAGTCGTGTAGCTCCCTTGTGATCCCCAAATGTCACATCCCCACCTCATGTGTGCTACGGACAGCACTGGCAACGTCAAGGTTGAGTCAGGCCTAAGGGAAACCGGATCCGCTGCGGTAGCAGCCAGAGACAGGGCGGAGCACAGGCCTCCAACACATCCAGAGGGCCATCGAACATCTGGACCTGGTCCAGATACAGCGGGTGGAATGTCTGTGATAGGTGGAGGAAAAAACTTTTTTGTACTGGTGACTGAACTTGGGACTTTTAACTTTCCAGGCAGGCAGTGGCACCACTGAGCTAGATTCCCAGCCCAGGAACAGGTATTTTTGAAGTTTGCCAAGCACTTCTCTCTCAGGCCTTCAAAGGCCTGGAGGGTCCCTGCCCTCTTCACAGCAATACAGCGGTAACACACTTCTTTCTCTCTTGAGTGTAGTTTAACGGTGTCTTCTAGGGGCTACAGGACACGTGACACTGCCACACAGCGAATACAGCAGCAGGTAAAAACCCAGCTGCACTTATGTCAGACTATAAAGACATTGGCAGGAAAAGAAATACAACGCCGCTTTTCCTATTGGATCTCTTTGTTTTGGAAGTATAGTGGTACCTCGGTTCACGAATTGGATTCTTTCCACAATTCTGGTTGCAAAGAGCTGGGGGAAGAATGAATCAAATCCAGCGGTGTTGGCCTTATAGGGAAAGCTGACCTGGTCCTCACCCAGTTCAGTTTGTGACCAGCATCACGGCAAGAACTGAGTTCGTGAAGCAAGGTGTGTTACTGAGGGACGGGGTCTTGCTGTGTCGCCCCACGCAGCGAGGACTGCAGGCACAAGCCTTCACGCCCGGCTCAGAAGGGACTACTCTGAAGTAAGTACATTATCTCAGAACCTTGAGTGTTGCATATATCTGTAACCCACAGGAAAGGATTCGAGCCCCCAAACTTACAGCATACACACACCACCCTGTGAACAGTGGACCGTGCAATCGTTGGCACACTCAATGTATGCTTTACCTTCATTTTGTTTTGGTTTCCTTCATACTGGGGATCAAACTCAGGACCCTGCACCTCAGCAGGCACCGTGCCGCTGAGGTAAATCCCCGGCCCTGTGATTGAGATAAGTTGTAAAATAGCTCCTTAAGCTTATTTCTAAGAAAGGTTTTTTTTTTGAGACAGGGTCTCACTTAAAAGTTCAGGCTGGCCTCGAACTCACCGTGATCCTCCTGCCTGAGCCTCCCAAATATGCTGGGATGACAGGTGTGCGTCCCTGTCCCCAGCTAGGAACAGAGATTTACTCAAACTGGAACACTTAGGTCTGACAGGTTGTTAAACGTCTGACACACGAAGCACGCACCCCGATGGTATCAGGATGTCTCAGCCAATACCCTAATGAACACCGAGGTCAACGCTCACATTCTAAGAGTGGTAGAAAACGAATGACTCATCCCAACGTTAGCCAAAAACACCTCTGATTCTGGGGTGTCGAGGCAAAGAGAATGGACTGGGCCCCTGAAGAGAACTGTTTTTACATCTAGGAGGGTCAGAGAGGCGGTAGGCAGATAAATATCGACACCATCCTAAACTGCAGTTTCACCAGTGCCATAGATGTCTAAGTAAATCGTCCCAGCGGAGGGAAAGCTGGGAACGCGCGGAGGTTCAGACACAGCTGTGGTGAGGACGGTCGTTCATTATCTTAGGGTTTTCTCTTGTCTTGAGAAGGGCCTGGCTGACCCAGGCTGGCCTTGAACTCACAGGACAGGTTTGCGCCACCATGCCCAGCTCACCCCAGACTTCTGATTCCATGGGGGCACAAAGCAATTACATGATGCTTTCAACTTGCAATTGTAATTTTTAATGTATTGCTATTTAAAATTTCTGAGATAGCTAAAACTTAAATAAATACCTGTTCCTTGGAAATGACGTTTAACTAATGCTGTGAACATTTTTATTAACTTATATTAAGACTCTCTTGTTTGAGACAGGGTCTCGCTATGTAGTTCTGGATGTCCCTGAACTCACTATGTAGCTAGCCCAGGGTGGCCTCAAATTTACAGCGATCCTCCTGCCTCAGCCTCCCAAGTGCTGGGATTACAGGTGTGCACCACCATGGCCAGCCCATGGTAAGATTCTAAAAGATACAGTTAATATATTTTATGTTATTTTTTTTCTGAGTAGCCTTTTGGAAAAAAGTGACAAATACAGCTTCCAGCCATATGTTACTTTCCTAACTTTTAATTATTAGCAATCCCCTTGTTGTCCCGGAATTAGCTCAGCATCACCGCGCCTGCCTTGCAAGCCCAAGGTCCTCAGTTTGATCCCTGGTACTGAGAGAAAAACATCTCCACACCAGGAGAGAACTAAGGAGCACAGGTCAGCTGGGGATCCAGCTCAGCGACACCGTGCCTACTACATCACAAGTCGCCCAGTTCTGTGCACCCACTTGCATCCACGTCTCTGCGTCTGCAGGCTCCAAACTGCTAGGGAAGCTCTCTAAAGGGCTGGGCAGTGCTCCTGAGTCTCTGAATGATCACGGCGTTCCGTAGATCTGCTTCTTCCAGAGTGAGCGTCTCATCCAGCGACCTGAGGAGAGGCAGCGCTGTCGCCAGGGCGAAGGGCGGGCTGCTCGGAGAGCCGTGGTGTTTCTCAATGAAGTCTCTGATGTGGCTAACCCTGTAAGACAGCAGACTTCTCATATAACTCTGGGAAACTTGGTTAGCTAGTTAAAGTGATCCCTTGCGAAGGCAGTGCTCGGAAAGGTCTCTGGGTATGTTAGAGAACAAAGCCGTCAAGTCACTGGAAGGTCTACCTGAGCATTTGGGTGTTTTTCTAGGTAAGGTCTCCCTATTCAGTTCAGACTGCATATGACCTTACTATGTAGCCCAGGTTGTACTTGAACTCACAGGGATCCTCCTGCCTCAGCCTTCCGAGTGCTGGGATGACAGGTGTGCCACCACACAAGTCCTATCTGATTACGGGCAACCCCTTTTATGGGGAGAGAGGTATACTGTGGACTGAACCCAGGGCCTTCGGACTGAGATAGATCTCCAGCCCCTTTTAAAATTTTTTAAAATTTTTGAGCCAAGGTCTTTTTAAACTGCTGTGGTGCCCTGGCTGGGCTGGAACTCACAGGGATCCTCATGACTCAGTCTCCCTGAGTGCTGGGATTATAGGTGAGAGCTACCATGCCCATTGTGAGACCTCCTATAATGGACATTTACAAATCCAGCTCTGAACACCACAGAAAGGACCAACTGACTGCCGTACAGACTCGGGGTGTCTCCTAAATACCAGGTTATGCTGCACTTCAACTCCAATTAGGTATTTTTTTCCTAGTACTGGAGATCGAACTCAAGACCTTGCACTTGCAAGGCAGGCGCGGTGCCACTGAGCTACATCCTGGCTCCCAATTATAATTTTTAATACAGCACAGGCAGGACTTCAGGAAGAAGGAGCAGTGTTAACCACTAGAATGAACAGAATTGCTGCAGCTTGAAGTCGCCCGACATTATATCACTACTCAGAGGGGGCACTGCACGGCGGACCAAGGTCAGGCTGCCATGCATTTTAAGACCCATCAGTATCGGCCGGAATGTGGCTCAGTGGAGCCGCCTGCCTTGCAAGTACAAGGTTCGTTCTGAGTTCATCCCTGGTACTGAAAAAAAGACACGTCATTCTTTTAGGTATTACTAAAACTTTAACATCCAGACTGTGACAATATATTTTCTTAACACTTAGAATTTCTATTTTATATTTTTTGAAAGAGTATTTTTAGACTGCATTTCACAAACATTCATTGAGTTACCCACGCACTTCCACGAAGTGGGAAACAGAAGCTGACGACTTAAGTCCTGCGCTCGGTCAGACTGGGGCCGCTGAGCCATTTGTGCTCGGTCACCAACATGCTGGGCCGTTTCAGGTAGCCCGTCCCACCACTCCGTGTGCCGCCGACGTGAAATTTCTTTTTTCTTGCTTGCAGTGCTCGGGCTCGAATATTAGGCCTCCAAATGCCAGACAAGCACTCCTGGCCTGGTGTAAAGAGCTCTCTACTAGGCGGGTGTGGAGGTGCGTGCCCAGGATCTCAAGCACACCAGAGGCAGAGGCAGGACTGAGTTCGAGGCCAGCCTGTGCTACACAGTAAGTTCAAGGCTAGTCCAAAATGTTAGCTACTCAGGAGGCTGAGGCAGGATGATGTTTTGAGCTCAGAAGTTTGAGGCTGGCTTGGGTAACATAGTGAGACACTGTCTCAAAAACAACAGGGCTGGGGATTTAGCTCAGTGGTTCCACCACCTGCATCTCAAGTGCAAGGTCCTGAGTTTGATCCCTGGTGCCAAAACAAACAACAACAACAAAACAGCATTATGTGTCTACTTCTCTGTTAACTGAACTAAAACAATATAAACAAAAGCTACTGAAAAATATGAAGTCAGTATTTAATTCCACCACTCAGAAATATCAGGTTGATGAACAGTTGGTGTTTTATCTTTCATAAAAATTTGCTTTTGATTTTTGAGACAGGGGCTCACTATGTGGCCTGGGATGGTCTCGAACTTGCAGAGACCTTCCTGCCACAGCCTCCTGAGTGCTGGGATCGAAGGCTTGCACCACCACACTTGGTGAATGAACTTAAACAAAATTTAAGCTTTGAAAAAAAAATCAGACAAATACTGAAACGGAGGACTTACCTATGAGAAATGTTAAATTTCTGGACGATCCTTTTCCCATTGGCTAGCCATATCTGTATATTAGTCATGGGCTCCAAGTTATTCAGTGCAACAGCAGACAAATTATTTTTGCTTTCAACTTCAACAGTCTTTGTTTTAGAAACAATTTTTGGTGTGGCACTGAGAAAATCCAGACAATAAAGTCAGATGCATGCTTTACCATTACTATAAAAATTTTTTACCAAGTACACCTTTTTTTTTTTTGGTTTTTTGAGACAGGGTCTCACTATCTAGTTGAGACTGACCTGGAACTCACTATGTAGCCCAGGCTGGTCTCAAACTCACAGCGATCCTCCTACCTTAGCCTCCTGAGTGCTGGGATTACAGATGTGCTCCACCACAGCACACCACAGGTGGGCACCCAAGTACAGCTTTTAAGATTTTTATAAGTCACAGCGATTTCCTCAATAAAAACACAGAGATATTGGTAACATCCACAATATATCATGGGTCTAAGTATCTAACAAAATTATGCATATTCAATTAATTTATAAGATTAGAGAGCTGTGTAAATAGTTCTTAGTTTCCTAGTGTCACCTGAATAGTTCTTTACATAATAATTTTGTAACAGTTGACAGAGCTATATACTTTTAGCTTTAATTACTGCCCAGGACAAATTTCTAAAAGAAATTATAAGTACTCAGGCTGGGGATCTGACTCAGTGGTTCCACTGGTTGCCTCACAAGCACAAGGGCCTGAGTTTGATTCCAGTACCCCCCCCACACACACACAAGAAGAAGAAGAAAAGAAAACAGGAAGCCAAGTATTTTGAAAGGCACATGTCAATATTTTTATATATATGGATGAATGTATGTACCTTGCCAATTTTGATAATTAAAATATGAGAATTCATAAAAAGCAAAATGACCTCATACCTCCATATTCTGTCATAAGGCAGTTAAGTATGAAGAATACAGAAAAACATGACAATAAAGGCTTTGAATTGGGAATGGTGGTGCACTCCTGTAATCCTAGCACTCAGGAGGCTGAGGCAGGAGGAGCGCCACAATTTGAGGCCAGCATGGGCTACACAGTGAAATCCTGTCTCAAAAAAACCCAATAATAATGTCTGGGGATTTAGCTCAGTGGCACTGTGCCTGCCTTTCAAGTGCAAGGTCCTGAGTTTGATCCCTGGTACCAAAAACAAAAACAAACCCCAAACCACCAATAATCAGACTTTGATATTGATAGGCTAGGCCTTTCTGATCTGATAAAACAGATGAAGCTTCCATGATTACTACTGGCTTAATATCCACAAAAGTAAATATGACTTAAGAATCCACATAAACAGTAACATTTAAAAATCTCTTTTGTGCCAGATGTGGTGGCACACCTGCAATCCCAGTACTCCAGAAGCTGAGGCAGGAGGATCACTGCAAGTTCAAGGCCAGCCTGGGCTACACAGCAAGACCCTATCTCAAAAAACTGAAAAAAAAATCTCACTGGAAACAGGAAAAATAAATTCTACACATGGTAGTTTACATGAATAAAATAATAATGGTTTATACTGGACGTGTTAGAACACACCTGTAATCCCAGCACTTGGGAGGCTGAGGCAGGAGGACTGCCAAAAGTTTGAGGTCAACCTGGGCTACATGATGAGTTCAAGGTTGGCAGGGATACATAGCAAGATCTTGTCTCAAACAAAACAAAAACAACAAAAAACTTTAAAAAAATGATGGCCTAAATATTAGCCATCTCTCTGCTTATAAAAAGCCCAGATGATGTCCACACATACTCACCTTCCCAGTCTGTGCCCCTGCCCAGAGAAGGGCTGGAATGCAGGCTTTGTGGACATACATACTTCAGTTTTCTTATCTTCGACTTTAACATCCACCTCCTCTTTATCAAAAATTCCCTGTAATTCTGAAGGCAATTCCCTTGAAAGAGAGAGAAACAAAGTAATAAAGCTCTCAATGTCTCAATGTTTTTTCTTAAAAAAACCAGAAAAAAAAAAAAAAAGAAAGAAATTTGGTGCTGGGGATTTAGCTCATTGGTTCCACCATCTGCCTCATAAGCGCAAGGTCCTGAGTTCGATCCCCGGCACAAAAAAAAAAAAAAAAAAAAAAAAAAAAAAAAAAAAAAAAAAAAAAAAAAAAAAAAAAAAAAAAAAAAAAAAAAAAAAAAAAGATAATATGTGCAAATATAATACATACAAATGAGGCATAAAATATTCTCTGCAGCAAAATTCAATGTAATTAAAACAATATAGGCAAATAATATGAACAGTTAAAAAAAAATCCAGAAGATCCATTTTCAAGATCATAAACTCATGAACTGTATGACTTTTACAGCAGTATCTAAAATAGCACCAAAGTCATTAGAATATTAGATGACTATATGCTGCTGAATTTAAACAATTTGATCTTTTTTTAATTTTTGGTACCGGATATCCAACTCGAGACCTTGCAATTATAAGGCAGGTGGCGGCATCACTGAGCTAAATCCCTGGCCCTATTTTTGTTTTTTTTGACAGGGTCTGTAGTCCAGGCTGGCCTTGAACGTGGCAGTGATCCTCCTGCCTCAGCTTCTGAAGGGCTGGGATTACAGGAATATGCCAGCAGGCCCAGCCTCAATATGATCATTGTTGTAGATGCCTACTTAGAACTAGAAATGTGCTAGAAAAATCAAGCTCTTATTTCAGTTTTTAAATGAAAATACAGATTTATTTTGGAAACGATTAAGGAAAATACCAAACATGAGAATGAAAAAAGTTTTCACATTATCTTCCTTAACAAAGACCCTATCTCAAAATAAAGCTAAAAAAGGGGCCAGGTGTGGTGGAACACTCCTATAATTTCAGCACTTGGGAGGCTGAGACAGGAGGACACTGACAAGTTCAAGGCCAGCCTGGGCTATGTAGTGAGACCCTGTCTCAAGAAACAAAACAAAAACAAAAACAAAAGGGAAAGAAAAGAAAGCCGAGTTGGGGTGCGGATTTATAATCCCAGAATTTGGGAGGCTGAGATCACTTTTGAGTTTAGGGCCCTGGCTATGTAGTGTTTCAAGCAACAACAACAACAACAACAAAACAAAAAGAAGTAGGTCCCTTAGCAGAACTCATCTCAGCCAGATATGGTGGTAACACCTGTTATCCCAGCACTCTGGGAGGCTGAGATAGGAAGATTACAAGTTTGAGCCCAGCCTAGGCAATTTAGCAATTTAGTGAGGCCCTGTCTCAAAATAAAAAAGGGCTGGGGATGTGGCTCAGTAACAAGGCCCTAGGGTAAATTCCCAATACTGCCCTCCCTCCCTCCCTCCCTTCCTTCTTTTTGTTATCCAGGATCGAACTCAGGACCCTGTGCTTGAAAGGCAGGTGTGGGGCCACTGAGCTAAATCCCTGGCCCCGATACTTTGTAATGTTGATCACATACTCCCACACATTCATACAAATACTCTTTTGTTTGTAAATTCACTTTTTAAAAAAGAAATAGTGGTGGGCCAGATTTAGCTCAGTGGCACAGAGCCTACCTTTCAAGCACAAGGTCCTCAGTTTGATCTCCTGTAGGGAGAGAAAAGAAAGAAAAGACACAGGATAACAACAGAGGACGTTAGAACACGACTAAAATGTCCTGTCTGTGCGGACTGCTCACCCCTTCTTGATGGAGTTCAGAAACTGCTGACTTGCACCATCAGAATAACTTCTAAAGTCATCGTTGACTGTGAATCCATTTTTCCATAATTTTATATTTACATCTACCTGCAAATAAGAAAAAATTGTATTATGTTAACAAAACAGAATACTAGAGTAAAGTCCTTTAAAGACAGGCATGGTGGTGTACACCTGTAATTCTGGTACTCAGGGTGGCCGAGGTAGCAGGGTCTCAAGTACTAGCTCAGCCTGGTGATGTAGCTCACTGCTAAGTCCCTGGGTTCGATCCTAACAGAACACACTCAGGCATGTGTGCACAAAGTTCCTTGACCTTTGAGCAGGTGCGGTGGTGTGCTGTAATCCCAGCACTCAAGAGGCTGAGGCAGGAGGCTCTCCATGAGTTTCAGGCCAGTATGGGCTACATAGTAAGTTCCAAGCCAGCCTGGTCTACATAGCAAGACCCCCTCTCGAAAAGGCAAAAAATAAATTCCCTGGGTTCAAGTCCCAAAATTGTAAACAAAACAAAACAAAACAAAAAACCCCCAAAGCAAAAATCAGATACAAAAGAGAACAATAACTATGACCAGGGCCAGGGATTTAGCTCAGTGGCTCCCCGCCTGTCTTGCAAGCTCAAGGTGTGAGTTCGATCCCTGGTACCACCTCCCCCAACAAACAACTATGACCAATTAACTAATGGGTGTTCCCTCCTCTACAAAATCCCAGCACACGGTAGTTCTTATCTGTGTCTGCTCGCAGGAACAGTGTGGACTGACATCTGGTGAGAAGCGCAAGGCAGAATGCAGGGAGGGCGCGTGCCGGACGTGGGGGAATGGGCTGGAAAACCTTAGGAAGACAGCAGACCAAACAGACCCTCATCCCAGGAAGCACACGTTACCGAGCGCCTCGTCACAGCCCACTGAGGTGCAGGGAAAAGTCACAGCACGGACTCCTGCCCCCAGGTCCGCAGCCCAGCGCGGGTCAGACATTAGAGGAAGGTAAATCTGACCCTGCACAGGAACACACTCCTCGCCTCCCCGTCCTGGTCCCTGACCGACTGGCGAAGACTCGCGCTGCAGGAGCACTGTGGGTACTAGGGATGGCCCGGGCGTCGGGAAGACGGAGGAGCTGCCATCCGCACGCGGACGCACTCAGTGCACACCAGGCTCCGCTCATGGCCTTTTCCTGACACAAACACTACGGTCCGTCTTCTAAGAGGCACAGTGGGGTGGGGGAGCTTGCAAGGCCTTCTCAGGCCGAGCTTCTGGCTCCTTTCACCATCAGCACAAACAGGCACTGTGATTCTTTACAGATGGAGAAACCAAACACATAAGTTCGACCAAGTTACCCATTGCCACAAGCTGGTAAGGGGTGCAGCTGGACCCGAACCCACAGACTCTGCACCCAAAATTCAGTCTTTCCTTCCTCACTGGGGTGGTGGGGTTTGAGCCCAGGGCCTCACACAGGCCAAGCCTGCTCCATCACTGGGCTCCAGCCCAGCCTGACTCCACACTCTTAAGCGCTACACTGCACTGACTTTTTGTTTTTCAAGACAGGGTCTCACTACATAGTCCAGGGTGCCTTCAAGCCTTATACCCAGCCGAGGTAGCCAGAAACTCACTATCCTCCTGCCTCAGCCGCCTGAGTCCTGGGATTAGAGGCATTGCCGCTACACTCAGCTGCATTACCCTTAAGTGTGTAATCACTCTATCAAGTCTGCTTTCACTGTATTCATGCATACAGAAAAAAACATTAAGACACCGAGGTGGATGCGACGGCTCACACCTGTAAATGGTAGCACTCTGGGAAGCTGAAGCAGGAGGATTACAGGTTCAAATCCATCCTAAGCCACTTGGCAAGATGCTGTTTCAAAATTAAAAAAAATGAAACAAACTAGGGCTAGGGCCAGGGATTTAGCTCAGTGGTTCTAACACCTGCCTGCCCCGCAAGCTCAACATCCCAAGTTCAATCCCCAATACCAAAATAAATAAATAAATAAACAAATAAATTAAAAAAAAAAAAGGCTGGACATATAACTCAGTGTAAAGACCCTGTGTTCAGACCCTAGTACTGGGGGGAAAACACATAAAGGAAAAGAAATTTCAAAACAAATTCTCCAAATGATCATTAATATATTCAGATAAGAGAAGACAAAGAAAAAGAGAATCAGTACGACCTCCAGAAACTGAACATAAAAAATTAAAGGACTGAATATAAGGCTGAAGAAATATGCCAATTAAAGTAAAACAAACAGCCGGGCGTTGTGGCACACGCCTATAATCCCAGCACTTGGGAGGCTGAGGCAGGAGGATCGCTGTGAGTTCGAGACCAGCCTGGGCTACACAGTGAGTTCCAGAACAGTCTGAACTACATAGTGATGAGACCCTTTCTCAACGCCCACCCCCCAAAGTAAAACAAACAAAAAAAGAGGCAGAAAATAGGGGGAAAAAAAATAAGAAATCAGGATGCTCAGCCCAAGAGGTCCAAATCTAAGGAAGAACTTTTTTAGACAAACAAGCAACAGATGAAAGGAAAACTGCAATGAAAAAAATGTTCTTTGCCAGGCAATGGTGGTGCACACCTGCCAACCCATTACTCAGGAGGCTGAGGCAGGAGGATCTTTGCAAGTTTGAGGTCAGCCTGGGCTACACAGTGAGTCCAAGACCAGCCTGAAGTACAAAGTGAGACCCTGTCTCAAAGATAGACAGACAAGACAGACAAATTTAAAAATGTCCGTAAGTGGTACATCTCCGGTTTGAACAAATGAAAAAGGACTCACAGGAAGGTGCTAAGAACACTAGGGTAAAGAGAAGATTCTCAAATCTTTTTTTTTCCATACCAGGAATTGAACCCAGGACCTTGTGCTTGTCAGGCAGGCACTGTGCCACTGAGGTAAATCCCTGGCCCTGAGATTCTAAAATCTCAAAGGAAGGAAACATGCCCCAAAGGCTCAGGTAGCAGAAGGGTGTTCTGTCAAGCAGGTGCAAAGGCCGAATACAGGCAAATTCTGCCTCGCAAAGTTTTACCCATCTGTTCCCCACGTGCTCTTTTCTCACTTTTTAATAAAGCTGTCTCAAGACCGGCTCCGTAAGAGTGATGTAAGGGGAGACACTGGGAGACAGTGGAATTGAAAAGGCAGGCAGAGGAGAGCACTCGGGACTCCAGCAGGCATCACCGCCTGCGAAAGGACGCGTCAGCACAGCCGCCTCTTGGAGAAAGCGAACGGCAGGGAGCTGCGTGTCTGGCTGCAGCGCCTGTGGCCCCGTTACCATCAGCGCTCCTGGCGGACACGGCTGGCCAGGTCGGCTCACCTTCCTCCTCCATAGCCCCTGTGTGTCTCTCTCTGAGCTGCAGAGTGGGGGAGTGGGGAGACGACACACAATCTTGGAGAGGACCAACCTCCCATCAGCGGTGCACCAAGACCCTGCCAGAATCTCCAAGGACACTCTCAGGACTGACGTGTTTGTCACACGGTGGTGTGGCAGTGTTTACCACCGTAATCCCAGCTCTTGGAAGGCTGAGGCAGGAGGAATCATGAGTTGGAGGCCGGCCTGTATGACATATATGGGGATATTCTCAAAAAACAAAAAGAAAACGCAAGCAAGACTCTGGATGTGAAGCTGGACACCTACCCATGACCTGTTCATGCACTTGTTACAGGAAAGCCCTTCAGTGTGTGCTGCCTTGGCCTTTTCACTCGGCGTGAGTTCAATCACGTGTGCCAGTCACTTGGGAAACGGTTCCCTAAGTTGTGCGAATTTTCCAAATGTTGGCACATTTCATTGTACAATAAAAGGTTATGTTCACTAAAACTGGTCTCATCAAGAAATTCTTCCAGTTTTGGGAAGTTGTCAAGTATATGATGGCAATTCTCCAAAATAACTATTTTTACTAAAAATGCTGGGTAAGTAAAATTTAATTGTTTGCAACAAATTTATAGGTTGTTTTCCTTGAAGGGCTGCCACTGATGCGAAATATCCAAGTCTGAGTACACCACAGCTTGAGTATAAATCATCTTTCTTATGCAAAAATTGCCAAGGAAAAGCAGACAGTTCAGTTTCTACCTCACACAGCTGGGCTTCGCCTTAAGACATCTCTGGGTGTTGGGGCAATGCCACCTGTGTCCCGGTTGCGAGGACGCGTTCAGGTCTGGGACTTGGCCAAACTGCTTTACCAGGGATGTTCCTCCCGGAAAGCAGCTGTCACGTCTCCTTACAAGTGCAAGCAGCAGCGAACGCAGTGATTTCTAGCTCAGTCTGTTGCCCCTGGCGTGGTTCCTGCTAAGATGCCAGCAGTTTTCCTCACCATTGTTTTTGCAGTAACTATTCCAGGTCAACACTGAAAATGTAAATGTCTTTAGAATTACGAAAAAAGTTTTGACCTCAGAGACCTTCTAAAAGTTCCATACTTTGAGAAATGCTGCGAGAGAAAAACACCTGCACACACTTACCTGTTTCTTCTGTTCAGCGGAGGATAAGCATTTGGCGCCGATCTTCTGAGCTTCCTCAAAAAGGCTGTCAACAAAATATTCACAATTCCTTTGTCGAGTATCACTAAGTGGGTGATTGCCAGGTCCTGTTTCACAAACCCTAAACAAAAAAGAAACACGTGCATCACTGACTGCCTGATCTATAAAAATCCATCTTAATTCTAACGAAGGGACGCTGAAATGAAATGGTGCCCGCACACCCGCTGTTCAGAGTCGCCTGTTACCTCTGCTGCCCTGCTGTGCGGGCCTCCGTGCTGCACATCTTTAGGGTCCTTGGCCCTGACTCACAAGATGCCAGTAACATGCACCACCCACCTCAAGGGTTAGAAAAACCAAAAAAATCTCTCTCTAGTTTGCCAAATTTGTCTGGGGACAAAATCCCACCGGACAGAGAACCACTGGTCCAGAGTACAGAATTTGGGCGTCTTTTTAAATTTTTGTAGTGCACGTTTGCAGTACATAATAATCACATTCGCCTCAAGTTGCTGGAATGGAGACATAACACAGCTAAATTCTTTTCACATTCCCCAAGTCCCTTCCTGCTTTTGTTTTTTTTCCCAAGACAAGTTCTTGCCACGTAGTTTAGGCCCACCTTGAACTCATGTGACTCAGGCTGGCCAGCCCTGTATGTTATGTTGTTTTGACACAGGCTCTCACTGCATAGTTCAGGCTGGCCTTGAACTCAAACTCACATGGAGCCTCCTGCCTCAGCTTCTGGAGGGCTGGGATCACAGGTGTGTGCCACCAAGCTCAGCTCCCCCTGTATTATTATTATTATTTATTATTATTATTTTATTATTATTTGTACCAGGGATCGAACTCGGGTCCTTGCCCTTGCAAGGCAGGCGGTGGCACCACCACTGAGCTAAGTCCCTGGCCCCTCTGTATTATTTTAAAGGGCTCAAAAGCCAGGTATGGTTCAGCACACGGGTTAGCCCAACACTGGGGAAGCTGAGGCAGGAGGCCTACCAAGAGTTTGAGGCCAGCCTGCGCTACACAGTGAGTTCAAAGGCCAGCCTCCATTGTGAGACTGTCTCAAAAAAAGCGGGGCTTGAAATGAACAGCTCTGTTGCCAGGCTGTTCTCGAACCCCTCTGCTCAAGTGATGCTCCAGCCTCAGCCCTGTGAGTGGCTAGGACGCTGTAGAGATGCCGCATCGCCTACTGCAACAATGTCTTTCGAAGGGGATAATGTGTATTTTTTTGTTACAAGAACACTTGGAACTAAAGATGAAAGAAGGGACAAGAAATAAAAAGGATACAAGGAAAAAAATGGAAATAAAGCTTCTGTAAAAAAGGAGAAGAGTGACTGAAGGGAGGGGAGGGGAGTGAGAAAAAAGAAGCAAGATGTATGATGACCAGTGCAACTTCCAGGGCGGGGATGGAGCTCAGTGGTGCTGCCCGGCAAGCACGAGGCCCTGATATGATTCCCATACCAAAAAAAAAAAAAAAAGCTATGCAGAAAATTATCAAAGTACTGAAGTATAAGCCAGGCACAGGGATAAATCCCTGTAACTTAACTACCTGTAAAGCTGAGGCAGAAAGGTGGCAAATCTGAGGCCAATCTGGACAATTTAGCAAGACCCTGTCTCAAGATAAAAAAATCAAAGAGCTCTAGCTCAGTGGCAGAGCCTCCATGAGCTCCATTACCAGTACTGCAAAAGAAAAAAAAAAAAAGACTGAAATACAGTGTGGTGGATTGAGTAGTGGTCAAGGGCAACGCCCAGCTGAACTGAGTCGGCGGTCAGGAAGGAGACTGTTACAGCTGGAGGGGAAGATCTTGGCCTGCTGGTGTTCTAGGAGGAGCTTGCTTTGTTCGGATGGTTTTCCTGAGGCAAACCGGGCTGGGCTGTCCACGCCCAGCTCCAAATATTTGTTAATAACAATAATCAGTATTCTTCTAACTCTTACACTGTGCCAGGAACTATAAGGCAGATACACTTATCCTGCAGCTAATCTATCTCCCAAGACTGTGCCCCTAACTATGATATCCGAGAAAAAACTATCCTGGGTAATCTACATGTGCCAACTCATTCAATCTTCAAAGGGACCCTAAAAGGTAGGTATTATTTTTATCTCTACTGATAAAGAAAAGTAATTTGCCTGAGGTCACAAATCTATTAGGAGGCAGAGCTAGGAACTGAACCCAGGCTACCTAGGGATAGCCTGGCTAGTGCACATCTGTAATCTCAGCATTCTGAGGAAGCGGAGGCAGGAGGCAGGATCATAAGTTTGAACCCAGACCGGGAAACTTAATGACTTAGCAAGATCTTGTCTTTTCATAAAAAGAGTTTAAAAAAGGACTAGGGACATAGCTCAGTGCAAAGGTTTTGGGCTTAGTCCCCAGGTACCGATAAAATAAATAGAACATTTGAATTCAGAAGATGGAGCCTACTGGAAACAAGCAGGTAAAAAAAATCCCTGCGCTCGATTGTGTCTCAGAGTGTAACACTGTAAGTGGATTGTTATTAATATGTTGGTATCCATGGCAATTTTTCTTTTTGGTACTGGGGATGGAACTCAGGACCTTGTACTTGCCAGGCAGGTGTGGCACTGCTGAGCAACACCCTGGTCCCCTTTTTGGGGTATTTTGAGATAGGGTCTTGCTATGTAGCCCAAAATGGTCTTGAACTCACTGTGCAGGACAGGCTGGCCTCAAACTCGTGATGACCCTCCTGCCTCAGCCTTTCAAGTGCTGGGATCACAGGCATGCACCACCATGCCTGGCTTCTTCCCTTCTCTTCAGTGCTTCTAGGGGACAGGGTCCAGTCTGAAGAGGTGGGCGCCCCCCCTCCCCGCTGCTCCCTTCTCTGCTTCCTGGCTGCACTGGGATGAGCAGCTGCTCTCTACCCTTGCTCTTCCACCACGCCCATTTCTCCCCAGGAGCCACACTATCAGTTACAACATCTAAAAGCCATAAACCAAGTCTAATTTCTCTTCTTTTAAATTGTGGGTATTGGATATTTTGTCCCAGCAAGGGGAAAACTGACGAAGACAATTACCATCACCCTGGTTTATAAGAGTGGCCCAATGTAATTAAATAGTTGCTATAAACAATGTGGTTTACATTGAAATCCTACTTTCCTTATGAGACGCTGGAATTTTAAATGTGATTAGCTTCCTAAAGTTCCCAGGCTCAGCCAGGAATGAAGGTTCATGCCTACAGTCCCATGTACTTGGGAGGCTGAGGCTAGAGGATCACAGGGAGCTCCTAAGTTCAAGACAGCCAGATTCTGACTCAAACAACAACAAAAACAAAAACACGGAACCAACTACATCCTGGGTGACTCTACTAGGCAAGGACTCTTAGAAGTTTGTATATGGTTTCCCGTGTACCACACCCCGTGCTCTCTACTCTTTGTTGACCTTACTTTGTCACCCTCCATTGTAGTACATTACAGCTACAAGTAAGACTACATGCTCAATTCTGTGAATCTTTCTAACAACTCATCCCTGGCAAGCGTGAGGCCCTGAGTTCGATTCCTGGTACAAAATAAAAATCAATACCAAAATTCTAACAACTCATCAAACTGGGGGTGTGTCTTGTAGACCTCTAACACAACCTCACAACCACAAAATTACTATCAAATTAATTAATTAATTAACTTATGTTGGTACCGGGGATCGAACTCAGGACCTTGAGCTTGTGAGGCAGGCAGCAGAACTACTGAGCTAAATCCCCGGACCCTCAAATTTATTTTTTAAAAAGCTCAAGTAAAAAAATAATAAATACCGTTTGTTGGGTATAGGAGTGTTTAAAAGGCATTTGTAAATATAAAGTATATAGTTCTCTGCCAGCTTAAATAAATTTACCAAAGTTTTAAAATAATGAGTATAAAACAGCATTTCACCTCAGATAAGTGAGAAAAAAATTCCACATTGATAAAAACCATAGACTCTGCACCTATCATTAAGTGCCCAATATTTGTTGATATAGTACTATGTTAAATACTTTACTTCTACTATGTAATTCTCATAAAAATCTTTGAGATACATACATGTTTACATCCCCTTTTATATATAATACATGGAAAACCAAAGAATCTAGTAAGTTACCCATAGAGCAGAGATGAAATAGAAGGCAGAGATGGGATTCAATCCTAGGTTTATCTGACTCCAAAGCCGGTATTATTTCTACTACAACCCCAAGGAGTACCGCAGGAGACCAGACAATAAGGACCAGGGCACAACAGAGAAAAGCAGCAAGCTGTCCCTCCTTTGGCAACACGAAGGCACGCTGGCACGACGCAGGTCCCAGAGAAGTCAGTGCCGCTGAGATCAGGACGGCCCCGGGTGCATGCTATGGGGAACAAGCAGCAGGTGAATCTCCCACTAACCTGTTGCCTGCTCCCTTGTCTAAGTGAACAAAAGCGAGCTGAGCCAAATGCCCAGCGCTCTGTGTCCACCAGAGGCGAGAGCCCCGACTCCTTCATTCTAAACCAACTGTGTCTATGTCTTTAATCTCCATTTGTTCCCTCTGGTTAGTCATTCCTAGCAGGCCAGTCTCCTGCAAGTACAGCTCAAGAAGCTAATGAAATAAACTTCTCACCAGAGATAATGTGTGAACAGAAGTAATTTTTTATTAATTAAAACACTGAGTACCTTCACTACAACCAGCTATGATAAAAACACTTCAAACTGTGGTACTACAGGGCCGGGGATTTAGCTCATCGGTACTGCTGTCTGCCTCACAAGTGCAAGGGCCTGAGTTCAATCCCCGGCACCCAAAAAAAAAAACTTACTATAACCACGACAGACTATATAAAGGTACAAATTTCCAATGATGAATGTTATATTGTATACCTACAATGTACCAATAAAATTAATTAAAAAAATATTACTACTAAGTCTTTCCTGAGGTAGTTATACATAATTAAAAGTTACCAAAAAACTTATTTCACTATTTCCACTAGTGACATGCAAAAAAAAACAAAGAAAGATAATAACAAAGGCACTTTACAACCCCCGCACTTGGGAGGCTGAGGCAGGGACATCGCTATGAGTCTCAAAAACAAAACACACAAAACAACAACAAAGGCACTAACAAATTCAGAGTTTAGATCAACTTACCATTCTTCTTTTATACTTTCAAGATTATCTACTTCTTTCATTCTCTTTGTTACTGTAAAAGAAATAAAAGCTAAAGTTCTCAATTTAGAATTTTCATTCCTATGTACATATCAACTTACTTTTTTATATCAATATATTTTAACTACAAATTATGTAGTCCTAACATAGCACTAAGAGCGTCTTAGGAACATGTGACCAAACTCAAAATTGTCATTTTCATCTATGAAATAAGCAATAAGAAAAAACAGCTTTGTCATTTAGCTCAGTGGTTCTGCCACCAGCCTTGCAAGCGCAAAGACCCAAGTTCATCCCTGGTATCAAAGACAAAAACAACAATAATAACAACAACAAAACAGCTTTGCCAAAGTCCTTATGTCTATCAAAATAGCCACACTTTCAATCCCTGAGTAGAATTTTCCTATCATCTCTTACCAACTGTCATTTGAATATTTTTCTTCTGTAATAGAACTTTGTAACCATATAAATATTTCATAACTTATAAAACAAAAATCCTTAAATACTGACAGTAAAAATAAGATAAATGGAACCGAAATTGAATAGAGATTTGGTGGCAGAATCACAAAGAAAGATATGATGCCAAGTAACTCAAAAATACAGTAATTTATAGGGGCCAGGGATGTAGCTCAGTGGTACCACGCCTGCCTGGTAAGCTCAAAGTCCTGAGTTCAATTCCCAGTACGAAGAAAAAAAGAAGGAGAGGGAGGAGAAGGAGAAGAAGGAGGAGGAGGAGGAGGAAGAGGAGAAGTAGGAGAAAGAGGACGAGGAAGAGGAAGAGGAGGGGGTAGGAGGGGAGGAGGAGGAGAAGAAGAAAATACAGTAATTTAGGGCTGGGATCCAACTCAGTGGTAGAGTGTTTGCCTAGTATGCTGAGAGGAAGGGTCTGGGAACACAGATATGGTCCTGAAGGCTATGCCCCCATGACCTGCCCTTTCAATCTAGCTCCACTCCTGTTTCCATTACCCCCCAATAATGCCACTGGATTATGAATCTATCAGTGGATTAATTCACAGATCAAGTCAGAGCTTCATGACCCAATCCCCTTTCAAAAGCCCTAACTATAACACAAGAACCTTTTTGGGTGGGACTTTTTTTTTGAGACAGGGTCTTACTATGCAGCTCAGGCTGATCTAGGACTCACTATGTAGCCCAAGGCTGGCCCCAAACTCCTAGTGATCCTCTTGCCTCAGCCTCCCACAGTGCTGAGATACAGGGTGCATGACCACGCCTCGATGGGAGGGCATTTTTAGATCCAAATCTTAAAAACAACTTCAAGTACCTCTGAGTAACCATATTAATAGCGTGAATAAGTTGGGCATGGTGGCATGCACCTGTAATCTCAGCACTTGGGCAGCTGAGTCAGGAGGTTCACTTGCTCCAGGCTAGCCTCGGCTACATAATGAGTTCAAGGTCAACCTGAGCTACCTAGTGAGATGGTATCTTAAAAAAAAATTGGGCCAGGAATATAGCTCAATGGCACTGTGCCTGCCTGTCAAGCGAGTCCCAGAGTTCAATTCCTGGTACCAAAAACAAAACAACCATAATATTATCTTGCATAAAACCATGGTATAAGGGGCCAGGGATTTTAGCTCAGTGGTGCTGCCACCTGCCTCCCAAACGCAAGGTCCTGAGTTCGATTCTCAGTACCAAACAAACAAAACAACAACAAAAAACTATGGTATAAGGATAAAGCAGTTGGTCTCAACCAGGAAGTAACTGCTCCTCAGAAGACAACAGCAAAAATTGGAGATGTTTTTGGTTGTCACAAGTAGAGCAGAAGAGTTCTGTTGCCCACACAAGAAATTATTCTGCCCAAATGTCAAGTGTGAGGTTGATAAACTCTAGGAAAAAGCAAAGAATGCACCACGACTATGGCTACAGATTAAAACAACAACAAAACCATAAAGGCTGGGTGTGGTGGTGCTTGCCTGTCAGATCCAGCTGCTCAGGAGACAGAGCTGTGAGGATCTCTTGGGCCAACAAGTTCAAAGTCCGGCCTGGTACTGTGAGACCCTGAAACATATACATCCCCAGGCACCACACAGGCATTTGATCAGCCTTTTAAAAGGCAGTAGTTTTGTTTTTTCAAAGGCAGTGGTTTTGTTCTATCAGAAACGATTCTTGCTGTACTCAGTGGCCCAGGCCTATAATTCCAGCTACTTGGGGGCTAGGTGGAAAACAAACTAGAAAATTACTTTCTTTTTTTTTTTTTTTTTTTTTTTGAGACAGGGTCTTACTGTGTAGTTGAGACTGACTGACCTGGAACTCACCAGCTGGTCTCAAACTCACAGTGATCCTCCTGCCTCAGCCTCCCCAGTGCTGGGATTACAGGTGTGCGCCACCATGCCCAGCAGAAAATTACTTTCAATAATTTAAGATTGGCAGTTATTCTAAAGATCTGGATCCTTGGTAAAAATGATGTGCCTCTCTAAATTATGCGAAGCTATGATGAGTAACTATGAATTTAAAGTGATGAATTGAGAGTATCTATTATATCTAAAATTTGCAAGGACAGCTTGAAAAGCTCCATAAGACAGCTAGCTGATTCATGGCTTAACAGCAACGTGGGCTGAGAAAACTTTAGTGGTTCGTGGAAGTGTAACGTGGCGTCAAACAAGGAATACTTATGAACTGCCTGTTACACGAATTAATCAATTATTTAAACTCAAGTGAGGAAAATTTGTCTGTTCTATCTAACCTGGGGCTTACTAACCTGAGTAAAACACAACTAAGATGAATATAGAAAAAGTCAATGACTTCCTAACATTTTGAAATTAAACTTTAAACTGACACAGCAAAACTCAGTACCATCCCAGCTACTTGGGAAGCTGAAGGAGGAGGTCACAATTCAAAGCCAGCCAGGGCAGCTTAGCAAGTCTTTGTCTAAAATAAAATAAAACTAAAAAAAGAGGGAAGGCTGCGATATAGCTCAGTGGCAAAGTACTTGGTCTGTGCATATAAATGAGGGCTTGGGTTTGATCCCCATTACCGACAGGAAGAAAAGCACCTGTCAAGCAAATCTAAGGAGAAGGCAGATCTGCTCAGTGACTCCATTGAGACACCAGATCCACCTGGAAGCAGTGAGAACCTGAAAATGGACACTAGAAACAGTCTGCTGCTCTCGGCCCATGTGTCTGGAGGTAGTTGTAATCCAAGACACAGAGGACCAAGGTGTGGCTTTCCCACAGCCACCCAGATGGTTTTAGGCCCTGCCGTCCCAGCTTCCTGTGGCTAATTAAGTGGGGCCTGAAACCACAGCCCACTTGGCTGGAGCACCAACTCACATGTTGCTCGTTTGCTAGGTGGTGTTCCTCATACCCTAGTTCGGAGATGGCGGACCTTTTAGAGCTTTCAATGATATAAACAGCCTGCTGCGGCATGCCTGCAACGGTTCGCCACCACTGTCCTGGTTGTTACAGAATAAAATTTGTTACTGCCTAGAACTTAACAGAGGAAGCAAGTATTTATGAAATTTAGTTCTGGGAATTCTGAGTCAGGAAAACTGGGTGTAGCCTGGGTAGGAATAATGGCCATAAAAGACAGCCACAGTGTAGAGGAGATGCCACTCAGTGGAGGGCTTGTCTAGTACGCTCAAGACTCTGGCTGGGTTCAATGCCCAGCACAACAGCCAAACAACCAACTTCCCTCCATAAAATACCAAAACCAGACACATCAGACATGATTAAAACAGAAGACATTTGAAATCTATACCAAAATGTCACACACAAGATTTTAAAGGAATGAAGGTAGGATAGTTGCCAGGTGTAGTGGTAAAGGCCTCTAATACCAGCACTTGGAAGGCAAGAGGATTGCAGGTCTGAACTACAGAGCAAAAACCTATCTCCAAAAGAAATTGTGTGTGTGTGTGTGTGTGTGTGTGTGTGTGTGTGTGTGTGTATAAATTTTTTTCATTAAAAACCATTTTAAAGCCAGACATGGTGGCATATGCGTATAATGCTAAGTTTAAATTAAATTAAGTCTAAATTAAATTTCCCTGGGCAATTTAATGACACTGTCTCAAAATGAAACAGTGCTAAGGAGGCTGAGGTATGACTATTACCAGTTTGAAGCCAGCCTGTACTACACAGGTGAATTCAAGGTCAGCCTGAATTACACAGCCTGAATTGATACTACCTCCAAAAAACCCCAAAACAGGCTGGGCGTGGTGGTGCATGTCTGTATTCCCAGCACTCAGGAGGCTGAGGCAGGAGGATCGCTGTGAGTTCGAGACCAGCCTGGGCTACATAGTGAGTTCCAGGTCAGCCTCACTACATAGTGAGACCCTGTCTCAAAAAACCAAACCAAACCAAACAAAACCAAAACCAAAACAAAACAAACAAAAACCCCAAAACCAAACAAAAACCCCCGCAAACAAAAAAACAAAACTGAGCTACCCGGAGATTTAGGCAAGAAAATCTCAGGTTTCGGGTCTGGGTACAAAGTAAACTCAAGGTCACCTTGGACTCAAAAAAGAAACAAGCCAGGTGCAGTGGCGCAGGCCTGTAATCCCAGCACTCAGGAGGCCAAGGCAGGAGAAGGACCCTTGCAGTCAGCCTCACAGTCAGCCTGGGCTACACAGTAAATTCAAGGCCAGCCTGAACTACAAAGCAAGACCCTGTCTCAAAAATACACCTAAATAAATAATAAAACATAAAATGTGTATTTACTCAGCACCTGATATACCAGGCAAGATTCTAGGTGTTTAGGATACAAACTGGGTAAAACAGACAAAAAAAATCTCAGTATTAGTCAGGTGTGGTGGTGCACGCCTGTAATCCCAACACTAGGGAGGCTGAGGCAGGAGGATCTCTGTGAGTTCGAGAACAGGGCTACACAGTGAGTTCCAGGTCAGTCTCAACTACATAGTGAGAGACCCTGTCTCAAAAAACCAAAAAAAAAAAAAAAAAAATCTGAGTATTGATAGACACTACATTCTGATTGGGATACTTGCTTTCATTTAATGATTTTCCAACATTATTATCAACTAATTCAAAATAATCTTCTACAATTAATAATAATATATTGGCTATTTCAAAATAGCTCAAATAGATTTTAAATATTCTCACCACTAAGAACTGATAGTCATTTGGTGATGGATATGCCACTCAGTTCTGATACAGGTATCCACACATCACACTGTACCCCATAAATATATACACTTTGAAAACTTTCAAGTCTTTTCTAAAGCTCTTAGTTTATACAACACATTCACTTCTCAGTTCACACTGTAGCCATCCTTCTATCTATTCAATTCCAAGTATCTTTCAAGTCCTAGATCAAGACCCATTTCCTGCCTCAGTGGTGGTACGGTACATACTTGTAATCCCAGCTACTCCAGAGGCTGAGGCAGGATAAGTTCAAGGCTGCCCTGGGCAATTTAATGACACTGTCTCAAAATGAAAAAAAAAGGGCTGAGGATGTATTCCAGGGGTACAGCATCTCTGGTTTAGATCCCCAATACTGAGGGGGAAAATAATTTCCATAATAAAGATGAAGTATTAAATCTTTATTAATATCCCCCCCACTTATTTTTCCCGGTACTGGGGATTGAACTCAGGACCTTGTGATTGTCAGGCAGGTGCAGCGCCACTGAGCTACATCCCCAGACTCTATTGTTGGAGACAGGGTCTCCCTATGTAGTTGAGGCTGGCCTTCAATTCATTATGTAGCCAGATGTGGTGGCACATGCCTGTAATTCCAGCATTCAGGAGGCTGAGACAAGACAATTGCAGCAAGTTCAAGGCCAGCCTGGGCTAGCAGTGGATCAAGGCCATAGTGAGATCTCTTAAAAAACAAAATAAAACAAAACAAGAAGACTACGAGGCCCAGGCTGGCCTCCAGCTTGCAGCAATCTTCCTGCCCCAGCCTCCCACTACACAGGACCACTACACATGACTGATTATTGTTTGTTTTAAATCTCTTTCTACTAGGTCCAATATCCTTAGGGACATGTATCGTGACTCACACATCTTCTGTTTCTTCTCCAGTGTGTATCAAATGCAAAAAGTAGCCATCCATCCTTAAAGAATCACACTGTTGGCCGGGGATTTAGCTCAGTGGTTCCGCCACCTGCCTTGCAAGCGCAAGGACCCGAGTTTGATCCCCGGTACCCCACCCCCACGCCAAAAAGAAATCACACGGTTTCCCTTTAACAGTGAACTGCTAATAATTTTTTCATCATTTTATACTTACAAGCTGATAAACTGCTTTTATGTTTTACGACCGTAAAACAGAATGAAAATAGAACAGTCCTTAAATTCAAATTGCTGTGTCCTGGAATATTAGTCATACCGCTTTGGAGCTGAGTGACTTTGCACATGTTATTTAACTTCTCTGAGTTCCACAGCATGGAGATACTTGCTCTCCTCATAGGGTTACTCTGGGGACTAAAGGGGATACTGAGAGAACAATCACGTCATGCTCTTTTCTCCTCCCTCCACCATATGTCTAACAGTGACCAGTAAGAAACATCTTCAGGCTGGACACCTGTAATCTCAGAACTCAGAAAGCAGAGGCAGGAGGATCGCTATCAGTTTGAGGCCAGCCTGGGGTACAACAGTGAGTTCAAGGCCAACCTGAACTACATAGCAGGACCTGGCCTCAAAGAAACAAACAAGGGCCAGGGATTTAGCTCAGTGGTGCTGCTGCCTGCTTTGTAAGCGAAAGTTCCAGGTTCAATCTCTGGTACCAAAAACAAAACAAAAGAAAAGCAACTTCAGTAAAACTTTGTGTGTGATACTGGGAATTGAGCCCAGGGCCTTTGCACTGAGTTACAACGCCAGCCCTTTTTTATTTTGACAGGGCCTAGCTGAGTTCAAACTTGTAATCGTCCTGCCTCAGCCTCCCAGGATGCTGGTATTACAGGCTTGTGCCACCATGCCCAGCTACACCTTCAGAAAATCATAAAAATCATAATTTTAGGGGATCAGTGGTGGAGGTTTTGCCAGGCGTGTGCAAGGCCCTGGGTTTGACCCCCAGCACCACCAAAAAAGTCATAATTTTTACATGGCTATGAAATTTTACTTTGGATTTTATTAACTAAACAACATGTATATGCTTAGTGAAGCTCCCACTGTGTGCAAAGCAATGGTGTAGAGCTAATATATACAAGTGTCAGTACGGCAGTCTCTATTAGAAGGTTCACAGACTAACTGGGAAAATACAGCATAGAATTATGAAATAAAATTAATTGTACAATGCAGACATAGTTGCCATTAAGTATTTCCTATCATAAAAGCAATGTACAAACAGTAAAATTTACGTATAGCAACTCAATGAGCTTCCACAAATGTATGTCATATGACACAAACAGACCTAAGTCAGCACATAAAAGAGGCCAGCAGGCAAATACCTGTTCTGAAAAACAAATTTCTTTCACCTTACATTTGTATTATATATGTTTATCAATTACCTTATCAAGTACTATCCCACTTACTTCCAACAACTGCGGGTTATAAAAACCAGTCAGAAGATGGAAAAGACTGAGCTTTAGGCTGGGTGTGGAGGCGCACTTGTAATTGGGAGGCTGAGGCAGGAGTAAGGAGGATTACAGCCAGTTGGAGGTCAGCCTACAGCCCAGTCTGAACTACACAGTGAGAGCCTCTAGAAAAAACAAAAAAGCAAAACAGACTGAGCTTTGGGGAACATATCCAATAAAAGGAAAATTCATTCAAATAAATTTAGACTACTTGGAAGATAGTCTTTTTAACATACACAGATTTTTTTTTTTTTTTTTTTTTAGACAGGGTCTTCTGTGTAGCCCACGCTGGCCTCCAACTTTCAGAGATCCTTGTGCCTCGGCCTCCCAACTGCTGGGATTACTGGCTTGAGTCACCGTTGCCCCACTCCGGAATTTGATTTTAAAAACTGCGCCAGCTGTGGGGCACTCCTGTCACTGCAGAACTCGGGAGGCTGAGTCAGGAGGATTGCCACTAGTTCAAGGCCAGCCTGGGCCACACAGTGAGTTTAAGCCCAGCCTGAAGTACAGAGTGAGACCTCATCTCAACACCCACCCCCAGACTGCACAGCAGGGTACCATGGGTTCTGTGGGAGGCTGAGGTGTGAGCTGGAGGCCAGGCTAGGGGAGGAGGCGGGTACCAAATCCTTAGCCTTGCTGAAAAACCCACATCATCCTCAGGCCCTGAGTTACTTTATCACAGATGCCTTTTGCTTTCCATGCTCCAGCTGCTCCGCCCCTTTGAGTCCCTGAAATGGCCATCTTCCCAGCCTCTGGGGACTCATTTCCTTTGCCTGGTCCCTCCTCTCCCTTAGCAGCCAAACTTCTGACTCTCACTACCCACCGAAACTTCAGCTCAAAGACGACCTTCCTAGGAAAACCTCCCCCGACTTCCCCAGCCGGCGACAGTCTCCCCTATTACATTTTCTCAGACTCTTCCTTAGCTTCTATCTCGGCTTCCTGAGCTTACTGTCGTTTATTTATTTGATACCTGTTCTGCCCAGTGACACCGTAGTCTACAGGCAGTCTGTACATGTCACCATCTCATCCTTAACAATCAGTACGTAACACTTAAGTTTTGAGTAGCAGTAAAGAATTTAGGTATTAACGAATCAATGCTATTATTAAGGCAAATACGCTCGGGGTCAGGACCACTGGCTTCGAGGGCATCACAGAACCCCCAGGAGGCTGAGGTCGGAGGCCCGGCAGCTGGAAGTCCAGCCCGAGCACACAGCAAGCCCGAAAACACCAGGTCTCTCCCGAGAGCGTTCAGCGAAGACCGGCGCGCCGCAAGCAGCAGGTGCTGTTTCCTTCGCATCCGCCTGGTGCAACCGTACAGTGCGGTTAATCCCTCCCTCCCGCCTGCACACAAAGCCGTACTCACTGCTGGATCGCGCCGGTGCCCGGCACCAACTCGAGCATTATCCCAGAGAAACGCCCCCTGCGTACGACAGGACTCGGCGCGCACAGCTACAGCGCTTTCGCCGCGAGCCCAGCGCGCAGCAGCGAAACCAGCGCCCCCAGCTCCACTCCGCCGCCCTCAGGCTGCGCAAGGCGGGGCCCGCGCCGGTCTCGACACCGACAGCAGGGCGGCCCTCCTGC
>NW_022900914.1:5688637-5692231 GCF_012274545.1 Fukomys damarensis | reverse complement strand
CAGGCCGGGCGCCTCAGGCCTCCAGTTGCGCGCTCATGGCGGCCGGGCCTCCTCACGCAGGCGCACCTGCTTGCAACCGCCGTCGAGGGCGCGGGAAACGCAGGTTGCTCGGTGAGGGCTCACCTGAGAGCTCGGGAGTCTGCGTCCTTACCTCTGCACGTCTGAGCCTCCGACGGAACCCGTGGAGGGACTTCCCCGCTTCGTGGTGGCCCCGTCGAACTTGACCTCGACCCTGTCGTCTGGAGAGTGACGGTTAAACATTTACCCCACCCCTCTGTGCTCCTGAAAGGGTTTTTATCCAAGGGCCACCCTTCCCCGTAGGATTTCGCGACCGCCCCGGTGCCTCTGGTTTATCCATGACAAGGTCAGATATAGACCCTCCAAATTCCTTTTTAAAATTTTTTTATTTTGATACTGGGGATTGAACCCCCGACTTCGCATTGAGCTGTCGCCCTCTTTCCCTCTCTCTGAAGTCGTCACTAAATTGTCCAAGCTTGGCTGGAACTTGTCGCCGCAGCCTTCCAGCCTCAGCCTCCTAGAGTGCTGGGATTGCAGACCTGGGTCACCAGGCTCCGCTCAAATTCCCATTCTTTGCCTCCTAAATGACTGGTTGAACTTAGTCTAGCTCTGGTAACGTAACCGCGGCCCATCTTGACCTAACTTGGATTTGGTGTCTCTCCCCTCATTCCCTTAAACTCGGACTCACCCTCTCAGCTCAGGTAGGAAGCAATTTTTCTTCCACCACTCGAGCGTAGGTTGATCCAGGGATGAAGGAAACGTTCTCTCAGAAGCTGTCCGACCAGTTCTTCCTCCTTCCTTTTAACCTACTTCCCCACCCCAGGTCTTACCTTTTCGGTCTAAGCAGTGAGTCAGTTGTAGACCTAGGTCCGGGCCGTCTCCCCTGGGGCACTAGTGCCTCCCTCCCCACTGCCTATTAATCTCTCTTTTTGGAATAATCTCTTCTACTGATTCACTCTTTACCTAAATCTAGATTTGTTGCTGGAAATTGAACCCAGGGCCTTGTGTGTGCTAGGCAAGCGCTTTACCATTGAGCTACATCTTCACTCCCCTTAGGTCTTTTTTTTTTTTTTTTGACAGTTACACATTCACCTGTTGCAGCACCATGACTTCCTTTCAGTAGTACAAATAATCTCAAAATTTTGATTTGCCTAAATTAAGGTTTGTCTTTTTACTTGACAGTTAGTGCCAGGACTCAGTTTGAGATAGGGACTTACCACAGACTCCTGCCATTGCTTCGCTGGTAAAGTCAACTTGCCTTTTGAAAGAACAGATTTCCTGTTTTCAGCTATTTGAAGATCCCATGATGAATTCGGCTGTCTAGTATTCCTAGCTGGAGTGTGGGGGTGCACACCTGTAATGCCAGCACTCTGGGAGGCTGAGGCAGGAAAATTGGAAGTCCAAGCCCAGCCCGGGCAAGTTAACAATACTTGTCTCAAAATAAAAAATGAAAAAGGGCTGGAGATGCAGCACAGCATGAAGGTCCTGGTTCAATCACCATTACCCCCCCCCCAAGTGTTTGTTGAAACAGTGTGAGGAATTATTGTTATTCCTTTGAGCACAGACATTCCTCTGATGTTTCCAGGGCTGTTCTGATTGTTGGCTTTTCAAACATTTGATGAAGAATGAGTTTTTCTCCCTTGTCAAAAATCAGTTGACCGAGCCAGGGGTGGTAGAGCACACCTGTAATCCCTGCACTTGGGAGGCTGAGGCAGGAGGATCTCTGTGAGTTTGAGGCCAGCCTGAACTATGTAGCAAGACCCTGTATCAAAAAAAAAAATCAATTGACCATGGAGGTTTTCTGATTTGATTCCATATATTATTGATCTGTCCCTTTGGCAATATCATACAGTGTTGTGTTGTTATCAAACAGGGGTCTTTTCCAGGGTCTTGGTGTCTTGAACAAACAGTTGAGCAGGACACCCAAAAGGAGCAGCAAGATCAAAGATTTATTTGAAATTCACAGTGCAGCCTGAGGGGGTCTTGGTGCTGAGGGTTTAGAGCATTAGAGTTGGCGTTTGTGGTGGGATTGAGGTTTGACTCTTGCCAGTGAGCAGTTTGGGTTGGCCCCTCTGTTGGGCAGTGGAGCTTTTGACCTTTTGTGGCTGTTGAAGGAACTGTCATGGCATCAAAGGCCGAGGGAGTTAAATCTGCAGAGTCTGACTGGGCCGTTAGGGCTGGAGTTGGATGAGGCTTGCAGAAGACCCTGGGCGTGTGCCCTGAGGCCTGCTGGGTATAGGCTGGGTTACCCGGTTTCTTTCTCCCATTGTATTTAGCCCTGGTCCTGGGCTCTGGTTTAACTCAGAAGGTAGATCTAGCCCAGAATCAGGCTCCGAGGTGGACCATCCCCTTTTTCCCATTTTCTTGGCTACCTCCTGCTCAGTATGGTACTCTTGTGATTACTGTAAATCAGGAAGTATAACACTTCCAACATTGCTCTTCTTTTTAAGCTTGTTTGGATATTCAGGATCCCTTGTAATTCTATGATTTATTTTTATTTTTATTTTTTTGGTGAGACAAGGTTTTGCTATATAGCTCAAACTGGCCTTGGACTCATTATGTAGCCCCAGGCTGACTTGCATTGATCCTCCTGTTTTAGCCTCTTGAGTGCTGGGAGTACAGGCCTGTGCTACCACGCCTTGTTTAGGAATTTTAAATCAGATTTTCCTTACTGTAAAACAAAACAAAAAACTATTGGGATTTTGACAGGGATTGCCTTGAATAGATAGATCAATTTGAATATTGGTATCTTAATAATATTCATGTTTTCTAATCTGTGACTGTGAGTGTCTTTGCATTTACTTAGATCTTTAAACTTTTCAGCAGTGTTTGGTATTTTTTGGTTCCTGAGATCAAATTCTGGACCTTGTGCTTTGGAGGCAGGTGGTGGCACCAATGAGCTAAATCCCCAGTAATCTGGTACTTTTCAGTGTACAAATCTTCTACCTCTTTGGTTAATTTTCTCTTCCTGAAATATTTTATTATTATTATTATTTTTATTATTATTTATTAGTATTATTATTTTTGGTGCCGGGGATTGAACTTGGGTCTTTGCACTTGCAAGGCAGGCAGCGGAACCACTGAGCTAAATCCCCAGCCTGATATTTTATTATTTTCATGCCATTGTAAAAGGAATTTTTATCTTGATTTTCTTGTGGAAATTTTATTACCAGTTAGAAATACTACTGATTTTTACCTGTTGATACATCAGCAATTCTGCTGAATTCATATTAGCTCTAGTAGCTTTAAAAATACATTTGGTAGGATTTGTACATATAAGATCATGTCATCTGTGGATATAGTTTTACTTCTGTCACTGGACAGGGTCCAAAGAATTCCCAATGTGGAAATGGAGAACCTTTACTCACTCCACCCATGGGACTGGTTGCAGGTTTCCATCACATTAAAAAAGGATTTTCGGGACATATTGTAAGAGGCATGAAAGGGTTTACTAGGCAGAATTTAAAAAGAACACACTCAAGGAAATAAGAATACAGGCCCTTGAAAGTGGAGAGCGGTGCGTTATAGTCTAGAGCTGAAATGTGTTTTTTTTTTTTTTTTTTTTTTTTTTTTAAT
>NW_022900914.1:5679279-5688304 GCF_012274545.1 Fukomys damarensis | reverse complement strand
CACTGGGGTAAATTTTTTTTTTTTTTTTTTTTTTTTTTTTAATGGCAACACATTTATTGGTGCATTTTATTTTGTTTTTTTGGTACCAGATATTGAACTCAGGGCCTTGCAGGTGGCAGTACCACTGAGGTAAATTCCAGGCCCAGTACATTTTAGACATACATAATGAACACTCATCATAGGGAATTTGCTCCTGCACAGGATACCTCCCAACCCCGCCTCTTTTTATCCTATTGAAATGTTTTGGGGGGTGAAATTTTTGTTTTGTTTTTTGTTTTTTGAGGCAGTCTCATTATGTAATTCAGGCTGACCTTGAACTCACTGTGTAGCTCAGGCTGTCCTTGAACTCACCTCAATCCTCCTCCCAAATGCTGGAATTATAGGTGTGTCCTACCATGGCCTAGTGTTGGGATTTGTGAATCTATAAAAAGCTTGGGCAGTGGGGTGATGGCATGTGTGTAATTCCAGCATTCAGGAGGCTGAGGCAGGAGGGTCGAGTTGAGATCAAAACCAGCCTACGATACATATGGAGACTCTCAAAAAAAGTTTGGGTTTGTTTTACTGAAGAAGAAAAGCAGCATCCGACCCACAGGTGAAAAGGAAAGAAATCATTTTACAGGTGAAAAAATGGCCCAGTTTAATTAGGAAAAAGGCATGGGTCCAATAATGGGTGATCTAAGATGTTTTACTTGAAAATATTCTTTGAACTCTGAATCTGTTTTTTTTTTTCTCTTAAAATCAGGTTTCTGCCTTTTACTTTATAAACTAAGCTGATTTATGGCTTTATGTTACCATTAAGGGATTTCTGGTGTAGTGGGCCTAGAAGAAAAACAAGCCCATGGGCTGGGGATGTAGCTCAGTGGTTCTGCCACCTGCCTCCCAAGCACAAGGACCGGAGTTCGATCTCCAGTACCAAAGAAAAAAGAAAAGGAAAAACAAGCCTAGGTAGTACAGGTACGGATAACCTGGGTTGTCTTTGTGTCCTAAAATACTTTTTTTCTTTATTTTATTGGTACATTTTAGATATACATAATGATAACATTCATCATAGGGAATTCGTACCTGTACATGATATATCTTGCTGCTACTACTTTTTGTTTTTTTAGAGAGGGTCTCACTGTGTAGCTCAGACTGGCCTTGAACTCGAGGCAATCCTTTTGCCTCAGCCTCTGGGGTGCTGGGATTACAGGTGTGTGCCACCATGCGCAGCTAAAAGTACAATTTTTAATTATGATTTTCCTTATTTTCTTTCTACCTATATTTCTTCTGTCCTACCTTAGCCTGACCAACTATATTCAGGGAGTAATCTATTTTAAATCCTCCAGTCTTATTCAATAAGAAAAACAAATTGACATCTTGGATTTAGATCTAAGTACACTTATGTAGTGTCATGCATAACAGATAAAGCCAGAGGTCCAATTGATTAAACAGTCAGCTCTTCTCACAGATTTGTCATCAATGCTGAGATTGTTTCTAGGCCTGGTTTTCTGTTCTGCTGATTTGTGTGTAATGTACAGAATTTAAAAAAAATCCTTCAGCATCAAATGTGGTGTGTATGTCTGTAACATCAAGAGGCTGAGATAGGATATGGAACGTGCAGGGCTAACCTGAGTGTTGTTATGTGAGAACCTGCCTCAAAAAGTGGGGGGAGTAGAGTGCTGGGGATGTAATTCGGTGCTTTCTCGTTTCAATTCCCGGTAGTACAAAAACACAAATTCTTGGTGGATCATGGTGACCAGTGACTGTAATCCTAGCACTCCGGAAGGCTGAAGAAAGAGTCACCAGAGGAGGCTCAGGAAGTTTCCACCGAGATAAAGACCTTACACCTACCCTCTCACATAATGAGTTGTAGGTTCACTGACTCCCATCACAGAAAATGAATTTTCGGGTTTGGTCTGTAAGAGGCACGGGTAGGATTTATTAGACACTCAAAGAAATAGAATGTGGGCCCTCAAGAGGGCACATTATTTTCTGGACCTGGGAACATTTATGCTTCTCTTGAGGAGGTGGAAAATCCTGGAAAAGGTTGACTCTTTCCCCACAGAATGGGTATTGACCCATTTTACAGGATTCTTTTTTTTTTTTTTTTTTGCAAGATTGATAATTTAAGCATTTTTGAATTCCCTCAACCTGTGTCTTTACCTTTACCTAGGATCAGGTTCTTGCTCTTTACTGTTTTTTGGTTTTTTTTTTTTTGTACCCGGGATTGAACTCAGGAACTTGTGCTTGCCAGGCAGGTGTGGCACCACTGAGCTACATCCCTGCCTCACTTTTATTTTATTTTTTTTTGGTATTGGGGATGGAACTCAGCTCCTTGTGCTTTTGAGGCAAGCGGTGGAACCACTGGGCTACATCCCCGGCTCATGTTTTTTTTTAAACTGAGCAAATTTATGGACTTTAAGTATTCTTGAGAAATTTGGGGTATATGGCTCTAGAGGGGAAGGAGTTTAAATCAGCCAAAGTGAGGGTGGAGATTAGGACATGGGGAAGACTGCTGGGAAAGTGGGAGTGACCTGTTAAGTACAAATCCCAGGGGGCATGACAGACTGCCTGTTCACTACACAATTACACAGTCCCAGGACGCATGTGGAACAGTCCCCAAAGCCTGCACATGAATTTCTTTTGAAAACTTGAACAGGTTGTCTACAGAATGACCTAGGCCTGACATTAGCCTGAGGAGTGGAGAATACAAAAAGGACACTGAACTCTGTGCTCCTGTGTTCTTTCAGACATCATAGGGTGGACATCTTTTCCTACTTTTATTTGGTCCCAATTCGCTCTGCAGAGCCTGTTTCTTTTCCTGTCTTTAATAAACATAAGACCATGTTACCTTTTATGCTTGTCTTGAACAATTCTTTGCTCAGAGCAGAAAGAATCTAGAAATCACCTCTAGAAGGAAGTTCTAGGTCTCCAAAACCTGGTCACAAAGGGAACGCCAATATGGACAGCCCTGGATAACTTTGGTTGAGTCCTGAACATTGTAGTCTTAATTTTTTTTTTTTTTTTTTTTTTTTTTTTAGTACCAGGGATCAAACTTGGGTCCTTGCACTTGTGAGGCAGGCACTGCAACCACTGAGCTAAATCCCTGGCTGAACATTGTAGTCTTTCTTTTTTTCTTTGGTACTGGGGATTGAACTCGGGTCCTTGCACTTGTGAGGCAGGCGGCGACACCACTGAGCTAAATCCCTGGCCCTGTAGTCTTTCTAAAAGTACATTTTGTTTTTGTTTTTAGAGATAGGGTCTTCCTGTGTGGTTCAGGCTGGCCTTGAACTTGCTATGTAGCTCAACAGACCTCTGGCTCTTGGAGATTCTCGTTTTAGCCTTCCAAGTGATAGGATTATGGGTGTGCCCCACTATACCTGGCTTTTTCTGCTTATATCTGTTTCTTTTACCTCAACCTCCACGCCTGAGTCTTTGATCTCCTGTTCTTAAGGTTTGTAGAAAGTCTGAGTGTCCACCTTCTTATAACTGCTGTAGGCTTAGGAGGGGTGTTGGTCTTGCCTCGTGGGGGATCAAAAGGACTGATCTAAAGGAGTCAAAGGAAGATGGTTTCCTTGTTTGGTGAACTATCATCTTTTGATAGTCTGGAAAAGAGGACAGGACATTAGCAAGTCATTGATACTGGAGCTTCATTTTATAAACATGTTAAACAAGCAGGGGCCAGAAATTAAAAGTAAATTATTCATGAACAATGGCTCTAAAAGTTGCAGGTTTCCCGATGTGAAGGTCCATATCTGTAATCTTAGTGCTCTGGGAAACTGAGGCAGGAGGATCTGTGTGAGTTCCAGGCCAGCCTGTGCTACAGAGTGAGTTAAAGACTAGCCTAAACTACACAGGGAGACCTTGTCTCAAAAAACAAAAATAGGGCCAGGTGTGGTGGCACATGCCTGTAATCCCAGCACTTGGGAGGCTGAGGCAGGAGGATTGCTGTGAGACCAGCCTGGGCTACATAGTGAGTTCCAGGTCAGTCTCGACTACATAGTGAGACCCTGTCTCAAAAAACCAAAACCAAACCAAAAGAAAACAAAAACCAAAAACAAGGGCCGGGGATTTAGCCCAGTGGCTCCACCACCTGACTTAGAAGTGGAAGTGCAAGGTCCTGAGTTCTATCCCTGGTACCAAAAACAAACAAACAAAACAAATGTGAGACTTTTTAGTGATCCCCCTTTTAGCACGATGCAGATTGGTTGACTCTTGTCCTCTGGGATCTAACAAACTCAGTGCTCAGGAGCTTGGGCGACTGTCGCAGGATCCTTTCAGAGGGATCCCGGCATGCCCTGGGTGTTGGCTGACCTTGGAGGGCAAGGGCCAGAATGTTAGCTGTCCTCTTAGTCCAGTTATCTTCTTTAGCTTTGATTTCCAAGCCTCAGTTGTTGAACATCCAGATCAGTTACACCAGTACTGAGTGGAGCAGTAGCTTTTAATCATGACTATTAAAATCTTCTCTGGATATCAGGCACTTTGAAATATAAAGTATGAGCAGAGAACAGCTACCACTTTTATTTTTAAATTTATATATTTATTTATTTTTGAGATAAGGTCTTGCTATGTAGTTTAGGCTGGCCTTGAAGTCATATGTAGCCCAGGCTGAACGCAAAACTCTTGGGGATCCTCCTGTACCAGCCTCCTAGTACTGGGATTACAGGTGTGTGCCGCCACGCCCAGTGTGTTCCTTTTATTAATCACAGTCAACATTAGCATTAGGAGTCTGTCCCATATTTCATCTGCCTTGTAGGTGATGGCCTACCATCTTTTGGTTGTTTCATTTTTGTCTTTGGCTTTTTGAGACAGAATGTCACTATTTAACCCAGATTATACTTGAACTTGCAGTGATCCTCCTGCTTCAGCCCCCAAGTGCTGAGATTGCAGCTGTGCCACTTAGCCCAGGTTTTTGTTTTGAGACAGAGGTGCACTGTGTAGTTCAGGCTGGGCTTAAACTCGCTATGTAGCCCAGGCTGTGGCCTACCATCTTAACATATTGTTCTGGTTGTCTTTTAGAAATATTTTAAGGTGGGTCATGGATGTAGCTCAGCTGCACAGAGCCTGCCTGGCAAGTGCGAGGTCCTGTGTTGGATACCTGGTACCAAAACAAAAAAAACTTTAAGATAAAATTTAGATTCCTCTAACATGTTTATATGGCATATCAGCACTAATGAAACTTAAAGGATGTCTTTTGTTTTGTTTTTTTGAGACAGGGTCTCACGATGTAGCTGAGACTGACCTGGAACTCACTATGTAGTCCAGGCTGGTCTTGAACTCACTGTGTAGTCCAGGATAGCCTGAACTTGAGATCCTCCTGCTTCACCCTCCTGAATGCTGGGATTACAGATGTGTGCCACCACACTTGGTCGAATTGCTCCATATTTTATAGCTTTAATTCTGATGCTTAGTTGTTAAGCCCATTTAGAGTTATTTTTGTATGATGTAAGATAAAGCTCCTAAATTCATCTCTCCCATTCTCTGCCTTGTAATTTTATTTTAAGTCACGTTCTTACTAAATTGCCCTGGTTGGTCTCAAACTAGGGGTCCTCCTGGCTCACTTCCTGAATTGAGGGCTAACTGGCCTCTGTGAGTGCAAAGGAGAAAGGCTGAACTCAGCATGAAGACGTCGTGCAGGTTCTAAGGAAAAGTTAAGGCAGTTGAAGTTGAGAGTCTACTTGAGTATGTACAAATGACTATTGGAAAGCAGATGAATCTTATGTTACTTTGATTGCTTGCGCCTGTGTTGGGGTGAGTAAAGGCAAGACGAGCCAGACGGTGGGGACTCCTCTGCCTATTAGAAATAGGAGCCCCTGGCTGCCCATTAAACTGACTCCCTGCTGTTTGTCATTCATCCTTGTTCACCCGGGTCAGGGGGCGGATCTAGTTCACAAAACAAGGCCGGCTGCATGGGTTGGCTGCAGGTGGTGCCCCAGTTAGGGTTCAGGACCCTGGGACCCTGGGTGCTGGGTAACAGGCACCTTATCAGCTCCATCTTCATTCCTTTGCGGGGGAAGATCTAGTTTTGCCAGGATGGTGTGCTGTGTACTCTGTCCTCTCTCCATTAAACACTCTTGGAGTGTCTGGTGTGAAGTAACCACTTGTGCTAAAGCTGACCTGTGCCTCGGGGTAAATCTTACTTGGTCGTGGTGCGTCATTCCTTAACCTACTGGGTTTGGTTTGTTCATTTTATTTTGTTGAGGATTTTTTGCTTTTATATTCTTATAGGAATATGAAACTATTCTGTAGTTTTCTTTAATTTTTTTATTTGGCTTTAGTATTAAGGTAGTGGTGACCTCATAAAACAAGTTAAGGGATAGTATTTCCTCCTGTTTTTTGGTGAAGGAGTCTCTTGCTATGTTGCCCAGGCTGGCCACAAAATCATGGCAGTCCCGCTTGTTCCCCAGCACCTGGGATCACAGTTGTGTGTCACTTAGCCTTTGAGGCTTACTATTCTTTTAATTTTTGGAAGAACCAAGTCATTTGGTCCTGGAAATTTCTCTTTTGGGAGGGTGGCTCTCTTTTTGCAGTGCTTAGGGTCACACCCAGGGTCTTAGAGGTGCTCTGCAGATGCTCTAGTAAGCTGTCCTGCCCTGTTAACTTTTTGCTTATTGATTCATTCTCTTATTATAGTACATTTATTCAAATTTATTCCTTTTTAAGTCAGTCTTGGTATTTTCTAATAGGTATGTCTTGGTTCACATCATGGTCTTAATCTTCCTTTGATGGTTTCTGGACATTGAAATCTTTTCATAGGCTTATGTCCATCTGTATATCTGCTTAGGTGAAGTACAGTATCTCTTCAGTTTGAGAGATTTAAAATTTTTTTTTCTTTCTGGTACCGGGGTTTGAACTAGGGACCTTGTATATTTTTATGAAATATGTAAATATTTTATCAGACTCTTTTTTTTTCCTCTTCAGTACCTGATATTGAAGCAAGGGCCCTATATTCCCCACTCTCTTCTTTTGGGGGAGGTGTTTCTGCTTTTTTTTTTTTTTTTTTCATACCGGGGATTGAACTAGGGTTCTTGCACTTGCCAGGCAGGTCACTGAACCACTGAGCTAAATCCCCGGCCCTGGGGGAGGTGTTTTTGAAGACAAGAGTCCGCAGTAGTCCAGGCTGGCCTAGAACTAGCTCATGGTGGTCTTCCTGCCTCACACTGCTGAGTGCTGGGATCACAGGCCTGTGCCACCATGCCCGGCTCCCCATCCTTTCTTCTTAAGTAGTTCAAAATGAGTTTAAAAACTTTTGTGAAAAAAGATTATAAAAACTATTCTGTTGACTTTTTGTTTTCTCTACCACATACTAAATTATGAAAACTTGACTTTTCCAAACTCTTTGAGGCCTTTGTTCTACCAGCTATACTTCCCCATTTGTGGGATTCTGCATCCCCGGGTTCCCTACCCCTTAGAGGCTCCCTGCATCCCTGCTTGAGTTAGAGGACTCTGCCCCATTCTATCACCCTGCATTGCAGTTTACTGGTTTGTCGCTGTCTCTTTTCTTCACGTCTATCAGCTCTTTAAGGGCCAGAACTTTTTTTTTCTCCTTTAAATCTCTATTTCCGGGTCCATCAGAGTACCTAACACTACTTGGGTTTAAAGCAAAATAAACATTTGTTGATAGAATATGGTACAAGTTACTGTAATCCAAAAGCTAACCTGGCCGCCTTAGGCCTATTCAAAACAAACACAAACAAAGACAAACCCGTTGTACAGTTACTTTCACATCACCCAGATCCCTTAGACACTTCATACACTACTAGGAACAGCTTCTTTCTGCAGGAAATACAAGTTCTTTCTGTTCACTGATGTCTTACCTGAGCGAGCTAGGAAAACCCAGGTCTGTTTCCATTATATTGTGTCCACATGTCTTGGGGGCTGGCTTCAGAGGTAGGTGAGGTGCTGCGACGGGGTGCTGAGAAGGATTCCTATGCTTCCCACAGGAAAAAAGTTTTTTTTTTTTTTTTAAAGCAGTGGTCAAGTTTATTCGAGAAAGTAAAAGTGCAGAGTGGGGGAGAAAGTGGCTGTGCAGAGCGAGTTTGGGCCAAGTAAAAGAGGAACCAGCAAGATAAACGAGCAACATGGAGAAAGCAGGGTGGGCTATCGTGAGGAAAAGCGGAGATAGCCTGAGATTTTTAATGATTGAGAGCTTGGATGTCTACGATGGTCTTTGATGATTTTTATAGGAATTTGAGTCTTCAGTTTTCAATAATTAATACACAGGAAGAACTTCTGCCCAATAAACAGTTTTTTTTTTTGAGGCAGGGTCTCACTATGTAGTTGAGACTGACCTGGAACTCACTATGTAGCCCAGGCTGGTCTCGAACTCACAGTGATCCTCCTGCCTCAGCCTCCCGAGGGCTGGGATTACAGGATACGCCGCCACGCCCCGCCATAAACTGGCTATCTTTAATGCACTGTGAAATCCCCCCCCAACTGGGGATCTATCGAACTCAGGACCTTTCGCTGGCAAGGCAGGCGCGGTGCCACAGAACTAAATCCCGGCCCATGAATTCTTGAAGTAAATATAATCCCAGCATAACAGAAGTTTTCAGATTCTGTGTCTTAGGTTTTTGTTTTTTTTTTTTCCCCCCCCAGGTACCAGGGATCGAATTCAGGACCTTGAACTTTCCAGGCAGGCCTGGCGCCACTGAGATACATCCCCAGCCCTATAATTTAGTTTTTTATTTATAAGTTAAATGACAAACTTTGACCTTTGGGTTCTGCTTTTTGTGTTTTAATTCTTCTGCCGGCGGGTGGGGGACAGTGATCAGCGAGGCACTTGGAAGAGATCCTCCGCCTTGTTTACACCCGAGATCTGAGGGTGTAGGGCCGACCCTGCAGTATCGCGGCGTGTCCTCCCTGTCCTCCCAAGCTGACCATGTGCAGGTTGCCACACAGATTTATTTCATCACCGTCGCCGTTCTGTTTTCACCCAAGAAGCGCAGCTCAAGCCCAGGTTCTAGCCTCTGGTAGCTCTGCGGTGCCCTTCCCCTCGCGCCTCGCCGCCCGCCCACTCCTGGCTCAGTTCGGGCTCCCCAGCGTA
>NW_022900914.1:5670337-5678365 GCF_012274545.1 Fukomys damarensis | reverse complement strand
GCCGCTCGGGCGGCTGGAGACTGGGTCCGCGGGAGCAGCGGAGGGTGGCACCGGGCAGGGCCGCGGCGCCAGCCCTTTGCTTTGCTGGCCCTGTTCTTTTGTGTAAGGAACAAGACTGGCGTCGAAGGGAGCGGGTCTGGGGTCCTTTTCGGGGGCCTTAGGACAGTCTGCTGTCTGGGTCCTTGTCCTGCCTCAGAGGGGAACTCTAGGGGAAGCGAGAGTGAAGGGCCGGGATCCTTGTGTTGGAAGGGCTGGAAAAGAGAAGTGAAAGTTTTCTGCGGTGTCAAACCCTTCTTGAAAGTGTGTCAGCTTCTGCCGCTGTCTTAACTCCAGCTTACTCTCAGTTTGGGGGTGGTTCAAGTTGGTGAGGAAGTGAGCAGAGCTCCAGTTGGCAGCCAGACAGGGATGCTGAAAAAAAGTTTTCAGCTGCTCTGACACGAACTTTAAAAACAAAACCAACGCTGTCGCCTCTCCAGGCGGGAGAGATCAAACGTGGAACTGTACTGGAATAGCCAGACAGCGAGCTAACCAAGGTTCCGGTGAGGCGGGAGCGTCCAGCTCGCCGGACTGTGGGCACCACCATCCCTGCATTGTGTGGGCTTTTGGGTGTCTACAGTTTTGTTAAGAGAAATAATTTACAAAAGGTGAATTAACTTCTCGTCATACACCTGCAAAAGTGACATTCGAAGAAGTGATTTTAGTTCTTCAAAAAATGATGGAAAGATCTTGAAATTTTATTACCTACACTTCAAATGCTGAAAACCTAGAAAAGGTTTATTACTTTAAAGATACTGACAAGTTTGTAAGAGATTGGTTCTGAATGTAGAGAAAAGGCTAGTAAGTTGCCCAGAAAATGCTGTTCATATAAAATACTCCTTTAAACCCGTATCATTTTGCTGTTCTTATGGGGTGGGAGCAATACTTAAGATTCTTTAGGGGTCTACAAGATCGCTGTTTGTGTGTGCTTTTTCTCTTTGTGTCTCACACTGTTTTGACACCAATCGGAATGAGTCTGGGTACATGTAATAGAGATATTTTACCACACTGCTCTGAAATGTATCTTTGAAAATAGCTATTGCCTTTATTTGCTAATTATATGGAAACATTTTTAAAAAACATCCTACCTAATAAGTAGGCACTTACAAATCCTCAAGGTTGAATTAAGCTAAATCTGAAAGTTGCCCAAACTTTTTATTCTGAAGACTCAGATTTCTAAACATGTACAAATTTATTAGCTTACTCATGTTTTCATATTTTAAAATGACTTTAAGAGAACGTCTACCCTGTGTAGTTGAATACAAATAAAATATTAAGAGTGTAAGCATATAATTGTTTCATGCCATGAATGCCTAGTCTGTTAGAGCAGCGTCAGACTCATCTGAAGCAATTAGCTCATCTCTCACGGATCAGTTTGTGGTCCCATTTGGAGTTCATGGATATCCTGTTGTCCTTACCCCTGAGTAATAAGGTGCAGTAATTTGTCATACAGCTGTTCTGGAGATGTTGAAAGGCGAGGAATCAATAATCATCTAGTGTAGAGATGAACATTTGGTAGCTTTTAAATTGCTAGAATGAAAGATCTTGGAGCTCTTTGTAGAACATGCTAAGGAAGTGTTTTAAGAACCCCTTCAAGATGTTTTAAAAGCCCATTAAATAATAGGCTAAAGAAGATTCATTCTGAAATATTTTTTCAGTTTAAAAAAATTTGTGTTATGGCTGTAGTAGATGATGGAATGTTTAGTTTCTCGATTTTAGAGACTTTCTAGTATTTTACTTTTTAGACTTTCTAGTATTGAGTGATTGGAACTTTAGAATAAGTTGAGTTGTAATTCTGAATTTTAAGTTTATGGGATACTCATTTAAGAAGCAACTGGGCTGGGGATTTAGCTCAATGGCACTGTGCCTGCCTCCCAAGCACAGGGTGCTGAGTTCAGTCTCCAGTACCAGGAAGAAAAAAAAAAAAAGAAGCAGATTTTTTGTATATTTCTGAAGTGGGTTGATTTGAGCATGGTTAGTACTTCCCCTCCAGTTAGTTTTGTGTTTTTTATGTTATAGGAATTTACCACTCCTGACTTTTTGTCCCCTTTCCTGATTTCAGTTCCTTTGGGTAAATACCTAGAAGTGAAGTTGCTGGTTGTTTTATTTTGTTTGTGGAGGATTCTTCATACTATGTTCCTTGGTAGTTTGTGTCATTTTGAAATCTATCATTGTATTTGGCAAGCTTAGATTTTTCAGTCTCTTGTTTTCTTTTTCTGTTTTATTGAGGCAGAGTCTCGTCATATAGTTCAGGCTGGCCTTGAACTCACTGTGTAGCCCAGGCTGGCCTCAAACTTGCCTCAATCCTCCTGTCTCAGCCTTCTGAGTGCTGGAATTATAGTCATTGCCACCATGCCCAATGGCTTTTCAGTTTTTTGATTGTGATAAATTTATTTTCATTATTTCTTCAATTTTTTATTTTCTTTTTCATTCCTTTTGGAACTCATATTATTTAGGTGTTGGTGCTTTAAAGAAAATTTTGTCCCTGAACTGATAAGTAAGCAAACCATTTTTAGTAGCACCTTTGATGGCATGCTGGAGAACTTTGCTGACACTCTGTATACAAGACTTTGGGCTTGTTGAAGTAGCTTCTGTTGGCTCTTTTGTTGCCCCTGTGCTATGTCTGACACTTGACAGGGGATAAAACCTTAAAATTATTTGCTGCGAAGTTCATTTCTTTTAGAACTACCTCAGTGCTTACACTTAGGGTGAATGTTATAGTTGTGTATTGATTGTGCAAACCAAAACCTCCCCCCCAAAAAACAAAACCCAGTGCAGAATTGTACTTTCTTAATTAATGACACATTAATAAGTTTATGTATGCATGGAACAGTAGGACAGGCTTATTAAGGTATTTGTATTAATGAAACTGGCAGCACAAGTTGGTGAGCTTGTGGGTGGTTTTTTTGTTAAAAATGTAAAAGGGCCGGGGATATAATTCAGTGGCACTGTGCCTGCCTGGCAATCACAGGGTCCTGAGTTCAATTTCTGGTACCAGAAAAAACATTAAAAGTATTTTATCATTTTAATTACAAATTTTTTTCTTACTTTTTTCCTTCCCTCCTTTCTTCCTTTCTTCTGTTTTTGTTCATTTTTCTTGTGGTACTGGGGATTGAACCCAAGGGCTTCACACTGTGCTACAGGTTCCAGCGTTTTTTGTTTTTTGTTTTTTAATGTTTTGAGATGGTCTTATTAAGTTGCCCAGACCAGGCCTGAACTTGGGATCCTCCTGCTTCAGCCTCCCAGAGCACTACCATGTCTGGCTCAGTCTCTAACTATGTCAACTTACCCTCTGAATTTATTTATTTTATTTTATTTTTTTGAGACAGGACCTCGCTGTGTAGTTCATGCTGGCCTTGAACTCACTATGTAGCCCACGTTGGCCTTGGAGTCACACAATTGTTCTGCCTCAGCCTCTGGAGTGCTGGGATTACAGGTGTGCACCACGCCCAGCTACCCTATGAATTTATTAGATGGGAGAATTGGGGTAGGTGATATTTGTCCAAAACTATAGAAATTATTTAGAAGTAGCAGTTCAACTTGAATTGGAAGTGCCTTACATTGCTATAGTTGAGTGAATATATGCACCAGACCTTGAAGATAAAAGAATATGAAAGACTTTTTGGTAGTGGGGATTGAATGTAGTGTCTAATATGATAGGCAAGTGTTCTGCCATGTGCCACAGCCCCGTCCCTATGGAGGATGCACCCTCAGCTCTGGAAAAATATTTGTGTTTCAAAATTGTGAAATGAATACTGTATTTCAAATAATATGGAGATACACAAGGAACCAAATAAAACCTTACCCTTCCATGCTTTTCTAGTTTTTCCACTTCATTCTTCCTAGGGATAACCGCTAAAACTGGGGGTACATCCTTCCAGACCATCACATATAGGGGTTATGTGTGTATTTTTAAGCAGAAATAGAATCATACCCTGTATACTTTTTGGGATAACCGCTAAAACTGGGGGTACATCCTTCCAGACCATCACATATAGGGGTTATGTGTGTATTTTTAAGCAGAAATAGAATCATACCCTGTATACTTTTTTGATTTTGGTACTGGGGAATCAGACCTCTGGCCTTGTGCATATTAGCCTGAGTTAGCCTTAGCCCTTTCAAAAATGTTTCTGTGACACAGGATCTAACCAATTGGCCTCAAATTTGTGACCCTCCTGTCCTTGCCTCTAAAGTACCTGGGGTTACAGGTAAGCACTACCTCACCTGGTATACACAATTTCAATTTTATTTTTACTGTATTGAGAGTTGAACCCAGGGCATTTTCACAAAACTATCTCCCCAGCCTTTGTTTTCTTTATTATTATTACTATTGATTTGACCTCATTAATGTAGCTACAGCTGACCTCAATTCTTGGTGATTCTCCTGCCTCAGCCTCCCAAGTGCTGGAATTACAGGTGTGTGCTACTATGCCCAGCCTTTATTTTTCATTTTGAGATGTTTTCAGTAAGTCGCCCAGGCTGGCCTCAAACTTGGGATGCTCCTGCCTGAACAGTGTTTCTGATAGTTGATTTTCTACTTAATTGTATTATGTGCATTCTTTGATATGGCTCTTCTTGATGGCTTTCTAGTATTGTACTTTATTGTATCATATCATTAACTTTTTTCTTTGAGGGAGTTCAAGTGAGTGGTGTGAAGGTTGTCACTGTTTTTAACATTATAAGTAAAGTATCAGAAAACAGCCTATTTTGAGGAAGTAGAATTATTAGGTGAAAGGGTTGTATTTTAAATTTTTATAGATTTTGCCATACAAAGAGGCTAAAGAAATACTCTGAAGCAGTGTGCAGTTTTTCAGCCATTAGGACTGATTTAAGGATTTAGGTTGGAACTTTGCTGCCTGGGAAGGGCAAGGACTGCATTGTTACAAAGGATCTTTAGTATCTGACACAAAAATAGGTGCTTAATAAATGTTTATGGAAGGGATGAATCACTGAAGCTAATGAATGAGATCATGAAATTATATTACTCCTACGAAGCCTAATAAGTATCTTTACCCGAGTCTACATCCAGTGTCAGGTTGTAGATGTAATATTTGTTACTTATATTGCCTCATTGATTCTTCTATCAGTGTTACCAGGTAAATAGTTTCTAATTCTTGGTAGTTGCACACCCACACTTACATAAATATAAATGAATAAATCTATGAGAGGAAAGTGAAAACTCTTCTTTAAAGTAAGGTGGATGCAGAGTGTGGTGGTGCACACATGTAATCCCAGCACTCAAGGAGGCTGAGGCAAGAGAATTGCAAGTTCCAGGCCAGTTGGGCTACATAGTGAGCTCAAGGATAGCCTGGACTACATAGGCAGACCCTGTCCCAAAAAAGAAAAAAAATTAATTTCTGAGTCACAGTGGTAGTGCTATAGTGTGGGGTTGGTTCTGTCTAACTTCTAAGTATGTGACATTTTTCATTACTCACATTGTCTCTCTCTCTCTTTTTTTTTTTTTGAGACAGGGTCTCACTATGTAGTTGAGACTGACCTGGAACTCACTGTGTAGCCCAGGCTGGTCTCGAACTCACAGCGATCCTCCTGCCTCTGCCTCCTGAGTGTTGGGATTACAGGCGTGTTCCACCACGCCACCACTACACCTGCCTCCCAGTTTTTATCTTTTTGAGATAATATCTCAGGTGTAGACCAAGCTGGCCATGAACCTCAATCCTCCTGCCACAGCCCAGGTGCTGGGATTGCAGGCAAGCACCACCAAGTCCCCCTCCCTCCTTTAGTATGAGGGATCGAATTCAGGACCTTGAACTTTCAGCCCCACTGAGCTAAATCCCTGGCCCTCACCACCAAATTTTTTTTTGGAAGAAAAGAGTGCTTTAAATTATCAGTAGGAACATGTACTAATAAAAATAGAAAAAAAAAAAAAAAAAAAAACAACCCCAAACTGGGTGTGGTGGTGCACCAGGGAGGCTGAGGCAGGAGGATGGCTGTGAGTTCGAGACCAGCCTGGGCTATATAGTGAGTTCCAGGTCAGTCTCAACTACATAGTGAGACCCTGTCTCAAAAAAGGTGTGTGTGTGGGGGCTCAAATTAAGGAGCATACATACCCTCAGGACCCTTGAAACTTTAAAAAATAAATAAAATAATTCATAGGGTCTTAAAAAAAATCTTTGTATGACTTTTTAGCCATCTGGTTACTTCTATGTGTTTTTTCCATTTCTGTGTTTCCTGACGATTGCTTAGAAATACTAAATGTGTAATCGTTGCTTTTTCTTGGGATGCTTAAGAAAAATTTAGGACAGTTTGTATGTTTCAGGACTTTGTAGAATTGTATTGGTTCTAAGTAAGTAAAGAACAGTCTGGGTTTGTTTTCTGTAGCCATGGTAACTGCTACCTCTGTGCATTCTTTTATAAATGAAAGAAAAAGAAATTGACTACACCTCTAAGCTTTCTTGTGGAAACTGTGGAGTACTGTTTTAAAAAAAAGTAAAAAAAGCTATCTTATTAAGGAAATCGGAAAGATTGATTGCATCCTTATACACTTTCTAATCTGTCTTTGGGAATTGTTTCTGTTTGGTTTTCTGTCTTTTGTCTCTTTGAGGATCTTTTTCTTACCAGTTATCTTATCTGTCAATTTTACTTACCTACCTACCTACCTACCTACCTACCTACCAAGTCTCTGTGCTGCCCAGGCTGGCCTTAAACCTGAGTTCCTCCTGCATCACTTTTCCAAGTAGCTGGGATCACACACACAAGCCACTGCATCTGGCTTATACATTTTGTTTTATTCTCCTCTGTGCACTGTGGTTTCTTTACTTTGGGTACAATAAATCAGATTGTCTTACTATTTAAAAAAATCTTTTCTTGACTTTGTTAATATCTCTCTGTTTCTGTTTATATCTGTTTGTGTCTCTGTGCCTCTCTCCTCCTCTCGTTTCTCTCTCTATAGATTTTTCTTAGTAGTATTGGAAAGTGAACCCAGTGCCTTCACATTGAGCTACTTCACCAGAATTTAAATAAAAAAAAACAACTGGAGACAGCGTCTTGCTAAATTGTCCAGGCTGAGATTGAACTTGCTGTCTTCCTCCCCCATCCTCCCAGAGTATTGTCATCATAGGTGTGCACATCATGCCTGACCTGTCATATTTCTTCCCTAATTCCGATTCATCTTATAGAGTGCCTCTGCAGACATTACCTGTAGCTTGTCTTCATGAACTCAGTACTTCACCTAGTACTTTCAACCCAGATTTTCACAGAAACTGCCCTACTATAAGAAATGGTAAAGCCGAGCATGGTGGCACACACCTAAAGTAGTTTGAGGTCAGCTTGAACTATATAATAAGACCCTATCTCAAAACCCAAAAACAAACAAGTAAAACCTCCAGGATCATTGGATTTTTCTGTCTGAACAAATTTCAGTTTCCTCTGGTGTGCCAATGAGGCAATATATTTTTTGTGGTTTTTATGACATCCTCTTTTTCATTCCATTTCTGTGGGCATTTTTTCAAGGTTTTGACCTGTGCCTTTTTGGTTTTTAATTGTGTGGATTACCTGTGATCCTTATCTATTTATTACCCAGTTCATTAAAGAGTTTGAGAAGTAGCAAGATTAGTTAGGCCTTCTCTAAATTTCTTATGAATTGAGTGGTGAATCTCTCAGGGCCTGGGCTTTTATCAGTAGGTTTTTAATTTTTATCTTCGATTTCATTGATTAATATTGGTTTATTTACAGTTTTCATATTTTCTTGATTTGGCTTTGATAATTCATATGTATATTGGAATCTGTCCATTTCTGCTGTGTTTTCCATCTTACTAGAATACAAGTTCTTGAAGTAGGTATTGATCTTCTGAATTTCTGCAGGATCTGTTGTGATTTCACTCTTTCATTCCTAATTGCATGGATTTGAGTCTTTCCTTTTTTTTTGATAAGGTTGGCTAAGGGTTCATCAATTTTATTTCATCTTTCAAAGAACCAACTCTTTGATTCATTGATTTTTTTTTTTTTTTTTTTTTTTTTTTTTTTTTTTTTTTT
>NW_022900914.1:5662132-5670322 GCF_012274545.1 Fukomys damarensis | reverse complement strand
TTTTTTTTTTTTGTATTGTGTTTTAGTCTCCATTGCATTACTTTCTGCTCTGATGTGTATGATTTCCTTCCTCATATGAGCTTTGGGCTTGACTTGTTCTTCTTTTTCTAGAAGCTTGAGGTTCAATATGAGGTTATATGGAGCTTTGTTTTTCCAATACGAGAATTCATTGTCATACATTTTCCTTGTAGGACTGCTTTCATTTTGTTCCCTAAGTTCCAATGTACTGTATTGATATTATCATTTAATTGCAGAAATGAGCTCCTTCTTTAATTTCATCTGTGACCCCATTGGTTGTTCAGGAGGGTGTTATTTAATTTCCATGACCGTGATTCCAAAACCAGAGAAAACAAAACAAAAAACAAAGAGAATCACCACAGGTCAATCTCATTAATGAACACAGCCTCAAAAATCCTGAACAGGCCAGGCCTGGTATCCCACACCTTCAATCTCAGCACCCAGGATATAAACAAAAGCAACAACAAAAGCCACATGATCATCTCAATCGGTGCAGCAAAGGCCTTTGACCAAATCCAACATCCATGATAAAAACAGCAAGGTACAGGTACAGAAACAGACAAGTGGATCAATGGAACAGAATGCAGAATGCAGAAACAGCCCCAGGCACATTCGGCTATCTGATCTCAGGACAAAAGTATACATATCCTGGAGAAAAGATAGTATCACGGTCATGATTTTGGGAGCATTCTTTCTCTTTGAATTTCATTAGTTAGAGGAGTATTGGCATTGGAATTCCTCTAAAGTTCTTGCAGAATTCAGTAGTGAATCCATTGTGACCTGAGCTTTTTTTAGTTGTTAGTTTTTTTTTTAATTCAAGTGCCTGATAACTGGATTACTCAGGATTTTCATATTTTCTTGGTTCACCTTTGACAATTCATATGTATCTAGGAATCTATTTCTTCTGAGTTCTCCATTTTATTAGAGTACAAATGCTCAAAGTAGTTACTAATCTGGATTTTGGCAACATCCATTGTGATTTCACCTTTCCATTTCTAATTGCATTTATTCATTTTTTTGTTTGTTTGTTTTGGTAAGATTGCCTAGGGGTTTGTCTTTTTTTTTCTCTCCTTTTTGGTACAGGGGATCAAAATCAGGACCTTGTACTTGCGAGGTAGAGGCTGTGCCATTGAGCAAAAATTGATATTGTGGGGTAGAACAGTCTATAGATGCCTACTGAGTCCATTTGTTCAAAAGTTTGGTTCAGTTCTGATATTTCCTCATTGATTTTTTTTTTTTTTTGCCTAGTTGATCTATTTGTGACAGTGGGTGTTGAGGTCCCCCATTACAATTGTATTAGTGTTTATTTGTTTTGTTTTGTTTTGTTTTTTGAGACAGGGTCTCACTATGTAGTTGAGACTGACCTGGGACTCACTATGTAGCCCAGGCTGGTCTCGAACTCATAGCCATTCTCCTGCCTCAGCCTCCCGAGTGCTGCGATTACAGGTGTGCGCCCCCACACCTGACTAGTGTTTTGATTTTTCATGTCTGTTAATAGTTGTTTTCTGTAGTTGAATATGTTGGTATTTGGTACATATATAATTATGATTATCTCTTCCTCTTGGATTGTTCCCTTTACAAGAATATAGGGACCTTCTTTGTCTCTCTTAATCAGGCTTGGATTGATATCAGCTTTGCAAATAGCTACCCCGGCTTTTTTCCAGGTTCTTGTCACATGGAGTATTGTTTTCCATCCTTTGACTTTCAGTCTGAATTTCTTTTTGAGTAAAATGTGTTTCTTGTTTGCAGCGCATTGTTGGATCTTGCTGCTTGATCCGTTCTTTTGATTGGTAAATTGAGACTACTGTTTGCATTGATGGTTGTAACTATTATGTATTGACTTATCCTTGTTATTTTCCTGTTGATGGTTCCCTTTCCTTCCCCTCTGTTTAATTACTTGCCTTTCCTGGTGGATTCATTCTGTTGGGGTTCAAGGAATTATAGTCTTTATTATCTCTTTCTAGAATGTCCTTGAGAACATTTTGGAATGCTGGTTTTGTGGTGGTCATGAATTTCTTTAGGTATTCTTTGTTATAGAAATATTTACTTCTCCATTGGTTTTTGAGAGAGATACATATTTTTTGGTACTGGGGATCAAACTCAGGACCTTGTGTTTGTGAGGCAGGTGCAGTGCCACTGAGCTAAATCCCTGGCCCTTGAAAGATGGTTTTGTGGGGTTCATCAATCTGGGTTGGAGGTTGTTTTCTTTTAAGGCTTGAAGGGTTTCACTCCAACCTCTCCTTGACTTGAGGGTTTGTGGGTTGAAGCCCACAGGGAAAAGGAAGAGCAAGACCTCAATGCAGAAGAAGATGGCAAGTGGCTCTTTCTCATGAGCCCTCACTCACTCACTGCATGGCAAAGGTGCCTGAAACCTGCAGACGCATGGTGACTACTGTTGACCCCAGAGGCTTCTGGGGAGAAACGTACCTGTGGAATAAAGAAGGAGACGCAGCAAATTGCAGTGACTGATGAGTTAGTTATTTGGGTTCAGATGCACCCCAGGAGAGGGCAATTAGCCAACAGTCAACTCAGAGCTGCTGCAGGCTCTGAGTGGCTTGACAAGAGGAGCTGAGTTCAAGCCTGCTGCATTCAATCTGGCAGAAGGGTGCTCGCTTCAGCAGCACATATACTAAAATTGGACCAATCTGGCAGAAGGCACATGGAGTACTAGAGGCTCGACATATCAGGTTCCAGCTTCACATATTTATGTTTGGAGCATTTTCATGAACTAATTCGTCCCTAAATTGGTCATTCATGTTTTATAATTTTTTGTTTAGCTCAGCTATCCTTTTATTAGTGTCTTCTGTAAGCTCTCTGATCCCTTTTTAGTTTTTGTGTTGAGACAGGGGCTTGCTGTGTAGTTAAGGCTGGCCTCACATTCTAAACAGTCCTCCTGGCTTTGCTTTACAGAATGCTAGGATTACAGGTGTGTACCCCCACACCTGGTAAGAAATCCCGCATTTTGGGATAAACACTAAGACAGCCCAGATACTACTGACATTGAGCAAATACATTGTAAGTGGAACAATTCTACTTCCACTAATAATAAAAAGAATTCAATAATAATAACAGTTAACTAATAAAGCTTAATGGTTATACGGTTAAACATACATAGGGGGTTGAAAACAGTAAAATTCAGGAGGAAAAATTTCAGAGTTGAACAATGAGAAAGGAAAATTAGGACAAGTGAGAGAAAGGATCCTAATACAGAAGATCCTAATAAGATTACTGACATTGAGAAATGGGAAAAAAGGAGCTAAAAGTATAGGGAAGATGGGATGGGTAGGGGAAGGGTAAAAAGGGAAAAGAAAAAAATGTGAGATAATGAAAAGATGGAAATGAAGTGGTTGTAGATGGGGAGGGGAGGAGGGGGTGAAGGGAGGGCAGGGACAAGGGAAAAAAATGAGAACCAAGACCTGTCATGTAGAGGTACAAGATCCCAACAATGAATGTAACTGTAGTGTATCCCTAAAATGCACCAGTAAACTCAATTAAAGCTGAAAAAAAAAAAAAAAAAGAGAGAAGGAGGGCTGGGTGTGGTGGCACATGCCTGTAATCTCAGCACTCTGGAGGCAGAGGCAGTTGTTCAGGGCCAGCCTGAACTACACAAGTGAGACCTTATCTCAAAAAAAAAAAAAAAAGAGTAGAAGTATTTTTATAGAGTTAGATAAAGGTAACAGAAAAAAAAGTGAGACAAGAGATTAAAAAAAGCATAAGAAAAAATAATATAGCGTCTAAGGATAAGGAAAAGGGACAGGGATATAGCTCAGTGGTTCCAGTGCCTACCTCCCAAGTATAAGGTCCTGAGTTTGATCCCTGGTACAAAAAAAAAAGAAAAAAGATAAGGAAAAATTAAAAGAAACTAAAGAAAATGAAAAGAGAAGGGAAAAAGAAGAAAAAAATAGGAAAAAGAAAACTATAAAAAGTAGTACAATGGAAAATTCCCCAGACCCCACGGAGGCAGTGAAGAAGAAAGGAAAGGAAAAAAAAAGTTCAAAAGCAGACAAAATTTTTTTTCTTTTTCTCAGTGTGTTTTTGAATGAGTGGCTCTGTTCCTGGATCCACAGTTTTGGAATCTGGCATTTCACGGTTTTCTCTTCCTAGCCTTTTGGCTATGGGTTTATGAAGTAACCCTCACTACAGAGGCCCTTGTGTTTAGCCCTTCTGTGGCACTGTCCGAATAGACATCCCTGCTCACTCCTATAGATAGGAAGGCAGTTAGCCTATATACGTGCTGGTTACATCGACAGTAAGGCCACAGCTCAAGTAAATGCCAGGACTTTTAGACCCAGTGCAACTCAAGCTGGGCCTGGACTCCCACCACAGGGGACAGGATACATATCCTTCCTGGCCAGAGCTCAAAGCCCTCAGTGTGTCTCTAGTCTGCTCCCTGTCTGCCCATGTTGGTCTCCCGTAGCTCTTACCCAGTCACTAAGGGACATTAACAGTGGGGACCTTGAAGTAAAGCCATCCTCAGTTGTTCTGAGCCCTGGATTCAGTCACACCTTTGCTGGAATGGTGCCTGAACAAGCAGTTTCTGGCAGTGTGGCTAGTGTCTGTGCTGGGATCTCTCTTCAGTGTTACCTGCCATGTGAACACAATCCCCTAGGACTCCTTTCTGTCCCTATAGATCACAGCAGCTTCTGGCTCCCTCTGGAGTCTGTGTCACTGGTCCGGTCTGCCAAAATCATTCCTCCCAAGAGCCCTCATGCTCACCTTGCTTCTGCATAGCTGGACTCCCTTCTCTACAATCTATGAGCTGGGAGCCTGGAGAGAGTCCAGGCTGTTTTATTTCCCTTTCTGTACTGTGTTCTGTCTCTCAAATTTCTCTGTAGCTTTTAATTTTCCTGTCAGTTCCTTCCCAATTCCTAGCAATCTACTTCTCTTTTTTTCCTCCCTAAGTTGTTATTTTCCATTGTCTGGATTCTGGATCTCAGAAGGGCTGGATTTCGCTGCTGCTCACTACTCAGTCATCTTGATTCTTCCCTGAATCTCAAATGCTATTCTTAGACTCATTCTTCCTGCCTTTAAATTAAAACCAGGGAAACATAAATTTATCTCTGTTATATTATATTCAAGTTTTTTAGGCCTGATTTTATGATTTGTGGCAGAAATTGTTTTAGCTGATGAATGTGGTTTTAAAAAACTAAGACATGAGGAAGAATGATATTTGCAAGCTGAAAAAAACTTATTTTAGAAGTTGAAGCTTAAGCCAGGTGTGGTGCCACATACCTGTATTCCCAGTACTTGGGAGGTGGAGGCAGGAGAATCACTGCAAGTTTGATGAAAGCTTGGGCTATAGCAAGACTCTGTCTCAAAAAAACCAAGCCAGGGTGTGGGGATTTAGCTCAGTGGCACCACACCTGCCTTGCAAGTGCAAGGTCCTGAGTTCAGTCACTAGTACTGCAAAATAAAAAAAAAAAAATCAGTGGGAATGACTTTATTTTTCATTTTACTTTTATTTCTAGTAGCATTTGATGTTATTACCATTATATTTGCCTTAGAAGTTATCCTTGCATTATGTTTCACTTTTTCATGTGTTTTATTATTGAATTGTTACAAAATGTCTTTGTAAAAAAGTTGCAAAGTAAATTTAAGTACAAGGGGGTGGAACCTAGGGCCTCCACACTGCATTTACAATGCCAGCCTGTTTAAAAAATTTTTTTTCCCTTTGGTACCAGGAATTGAACTCGGGTCCTTGTGCTTGCGAGGCTCGGGCAGTGGCACCACTGAGCTAAATCCCCAGCCCTGTTTTAAAATTTTTGAGACAGGGCCTAAGTTAAGTTGTACAGGCTAGGCTCAAATTTGCTGTCCTCTTGCCTCAGCCTCTCGAGAGTGCTGGGATTACAGGTATGTGCCACCACACTGGGCTACATCATAACAGGTCGTAAATAAATGTTTGTTATACGACTGGGGATTTAGCGCTGTAGCACTGTGCCTGCCTCGCAGGTGCAAGGTCTTGAATTCGATCCCTAGTACCGCCCCCCGGAAAGTGTTTGTTATAGAAATTATTCCATAGTTTAAGATAGCTTTCCTTTTGAGGATTTTAATCACTCTGACACAAATTGCTAAATGGCTGTGGGTAGATCGCATAATCTCTCTGAAATATCTTCGTCATGAAATTACTAATGCCTTCCCTTAAAGGGTTAGTTTTAATTAGGTAGTAGACTGCTTTGAAGATGAAAAGTTGAGCATTACAATTGTCCTATTACAGGTGAATCATTAGTATCAGGTTTGTAGATAAAAGCTTTCCCAAAGCTTGAAGTTAATTAAATGGGGCTAAAGTAATTATTTTGTAACTGCTTACTTCTTGGTTGTTTCCTTCACCTAAATCTCCAGATTTCTTGGGAAAGAAGGAACCTTTAAAATTTATTCTGAGGTCTTTGTCATGGAGCTAGGTGGAGATTAAAATGCTTTCATGGTAGAGATGTAATACATTAGTGCAGTGCAGTTAGGATGGTGTGCCTTGTGTTTTACACAAACCATGTAATTTGCCTGAGGTCTTCCAATTTTTGTGTACTAAGCATTTAGAGGCCCTCATTAAAATTGTTCTCTATCCAGAGATTCTGGTTCAGCAGGTCGTATTTCTAGAATGATGAGGTGATTTCTGATTTAGGTAGTATAAGTTTGAGATAATTCTGAACGGAACTGAAAAAGTCACTAAAATGAATGGCCAATAAACATGCAAACTCAGTTAAATTGTTAGTCAAGGAATTATGTAATCAGATTATTCTGTGTGTTTGTGTTAGTTTTTTCATTATTGACAAAATACCCAATATCCAAAGTTAAACAAGAGAAGATTTATTGTAGCACACAGTTTGTAGAGGTTTCAGTTCATAGGGGGCTGGCTCTAAAGCAGGATGGCATGGCAGAGGGGCATCACAGAGGAGAAACAGTTTATGATGGGCAGAAGGCAGCAAAACAGAAAAGTAGCTAAGTAGCAGCCAGCAAGTGACAATAGCAGCCCTCTTTCTGCCCTTTATATTCTGTAGGGCAGGTAGCACTCACATCCAGGGTGGGTCTTCCCATTATCCACACCCAGAACTGTGCCAAACCAATCAGTGGACTAATTTAGTAATCACACAAGCTTGATCTCAGCATTACACACTTAATCCCAGCATCACACACCTAGATCCAGCCATCTCTGAAAAGTCCCACTTATGACCAACGATATGAAGCTTTGGGGGAACATCTAGACAAGAGCCGTAACAGCGACTGTATATATATGTTTTATTCTATTGTACATAGAACTTGTTGCCAAAATAAGTTTGGGCTGGGCATGGTGGCATGCCTAAAATCCCAGCACCTGGGAGGCTGAGGCAAGAGTATCACCTCAAGTTCAAGGACAGCCTGTGCTACATACATAGTTCAAGGCTGGTCTGAACTACATGGAGAAACCCTGCCTCAGAAAAAAGGTTTGAGAAATTTTAGTACCTGCTAGATACAGCATGAAAAAAGATAGCTTGATCAAATAAGATTGTGAAATAATGGGTAAATATTGGAGGGAGCTAGCAGAGAAAAATACTAACATAAAATAAACTCTTCAGGACAATTTCAAGAAAGAAATGGGCCTTAAATGATAAGCAGTTAGATTTGATTAGAAGGAATATGCTGGCCTGAGCAGAGGAATGGCTCATTGGTATAACACTTGCCCAGTAGGCTCAAGGCCTTGGATTCAGTCCCACGGATAGTAAGCCAGGCATGGTAGCCTATGCTTATAAACCTAACACCCTGGGATGCTGAGATAGGAGGATTACAAGTTCAAGCCTAGCCTGGGCAATTTAGTCACTTAGCATGACCCTGTCCTAAATTAAAATATAAAAAAGGGCTGGGGATGTAGCTCGGTGTAGAGACCCCAGCCCTTTTTTATTTTTTAACTTAAGACAGGATCATGCCTATAAATTAGGTTTCGCACCTATAAATCATTTTACCTATCTACTTTGTGAGTGTGTGTGTGTATGTGCGTGTGCACGTGCAGTCCCCATTTTAATACACACATATGCATGTGCACACACACTCACGAAGTAGATAGGTAAAATAGTTAAATTAGGTAACCTAATTTGTAGGTATTTGTATAGTGACAGATATACTTTAGAACACATGATTTTGCTTTCTCAGTGACTATGCTTTTGAATATGTTATATATATGCTTTTTTTTTTTTTTTTTTTTTT
>NW_022900914.1:5648461-5662041 GCF_012274545.1 Fukomys damarensis | reverse complement strand
CCAGGCATAGAACTTGGGACCTTGCACTTGTAAGGCAGGCTGCAGAACCACTGAGCTAAATCCCCCACCCTATATATGTTTTTCAAACTCTAACATGCACACAGATCGCCAGGGGTCTTGTTACAGTGGTTTCTAATTCAGTAAGTTTGGGAGCAGAGCTTGAGGTTCCATATCTCCCAGACAGAAGACTGTGTTACTGGTGTGCAGAGCGCGTATTGGTTAAGGAATGTCTTGCATGAGCAGTTGAGTCAGGTGGTGGTGAAGGCACATAACCTTGGGAGCCACACATACCATAGGATAGACTGTCAGAGATAGCATAGTGCCATGGTGAACCTAGGGCATGTGTGGCACAGCTGGCTGTTTGTACTATTGGAAGCTCTAAAAAGTTCACCATCACTGGTATAGTATAAGGAACACCATACTGTATTGGAAAGGAAAACAGAATTTTCATGTCAGTCACCTGTTAGCCATCTGACCTTGATCTAGGGTGGGGGTGGCAGACCTGTGGCATGTGTGCTGCAGTGGGCACACAACCCTCCCTGTCTGCACACGAGCCAAGTCACCCAGCATCGCCCCAGCATCAGATAACAGCACAGAAAAGCATACCAAATGCAGACTTTTACCTTTCAGTAAAATCAGTTTGTATTATCAAAAGGTATGTTACTGTGTTTTTCTTTTAAGACAAAAAATTGTTAATGTATAGTTATTTTTTCTAAACTAAAACCTCAGTATTCACGTTTATTTAGTGTTGGCACTTTGATAAATAAGTGGGTTTTGTGTTGTAGTTTGGGCACTTGCCTCTAAAATGTTTGTCATTACTTATCTAGGTACTGTAGTTAATTTGTCTCTGAGATTCATTATTATTTTTTGTTTTTTTTTTTAAGACAGGGTCTCACTATATAGTTGAGACTATTCTAGAACTCACTATGTAGAGACTATGTAGACCAAGCTGGTCTCATACTCACAGCAATCTTCCTGCCTCAGCCACCCGAGGACTGGAATTACAGGCATGTGTCACCACGCCTGGCTCCCTGAGCTTCAGTATTTTTACCCTGTTAAAAGAGTAGTACTGCAGGGACAAGGGTCTGGGTAATTGTTCTTTTTAAAAAGTATTCATTGTTTATAATAGGTGTATTACTGATGAAGTATATTACCTACATCTCTGGATTGCATCTCAAGTGGTTTTCCCCCTGTACTAAGGCTAGTTTATAAGTAGCTGACTAGTGCTTCTGGGGTACTTAACCTACTAAGTGGTAGTGTATTTTGCACACTAACATGTTTGTTATCCTTAATTATAAACATTGCTATGTTTGAATTTCTGATTGCTTTTCTTTTTGTGTTTTTTAGTGCCATTGTGGTCTTGCAGCTTTAAAACTAGATCATGGTAAATTGTATTAAAGTGCAAAAATAAAAATTAGTCTTCTTGGCAAAAGTTTTTATCAAGTGAATGTTATTTCTACTACAGAATATACTTGGATACTTTAATCATATATTGTAAATATTTCTTTGGATTGCTAGGAAACACTTTTTTTTTTTTCTTGGTGATTGAACCCAGGGTCTTGAGCATACTAAACATATGCTATACAATTGAAATGCATCCCTAGTCCCTAATAACTATTTATATATGGGTTTTTTTTGTTTTTGTTTTTGTTTTTGTTTTTTGTTTTTTTGAGACAGTATTTCACTATGTAGTTGAGACTCACCTGAACTCATTATGTAGCCCAGGCTGGTGGTCTTGAACTCCCAGCAATCCTCCTGTCTCAGCCTCCTGAGTGTTGGGATCATGGGCATGCACTACTACGCCTGGCTATATATGGGTTTTTGCTGTTTTATTTTGGTTTGATTTTTTTTTTTTTGAGACAGGATCTCATTATATAGTTTAGGCTGGCCTTGAATTCACATGTAGCCCAGGCTGGCCTCAAACTCAGAGCAGTCCTCCTGACTCAGCCGCCCAAGTGCTGAGATTATAGGTGTGTGTCACCATGCCCACCACTTACATGAACATAAATGAATAAATCAACTAGAGGAAAGAGAAAGTTCTTTAAAGTAATATGAATGCTAGGTGTGGTGGTGCACACTCCCTGCATTTGGGAGACTAAGGCAGGAGGATGACCACAAGTTTGAGGCCATCCTTGACTACATAGAGAGTTCGCAACCAGCCTGGACTATACCGAAAGGCCCTGTCTCAAAAAACTAAAAAGAAGAAAAAAAGAAAATATATATACCCTACATGCCTGGCAAGCATGAGGTTCCCCCACTTTTTTTTGCGGGTGTGGGGGAGGTACTGGGGATTGAACTTGGTACCTTGTGCTTGCAAGGCAGGCGGTGGATCCACTGAGCTAAATTCCCTGTCCCTACGAGGTCCTGAGTTCAATCCCCGGAACCAAAAAAAGAAAAAAAAAAGTGTAGAGACTAAAAATATCGAAGGAATGACAAAATTAGTCACATCATAGTAGTGTTTGATAATGGCAAATAGTCATTGCTAAGATTGTGGCTTGGAGGTTTGTTCAAGAGAGAATATTGGGGGATTACTGCTTAATATCTAATGAAATATGAAGGAACAAGTGATTTTACATTGGAGAAGCCCAGCAGGCACCAGTTTGACCAGGTGATCGTGTTTAACCTATAGGTTTCCCCAGTGGTGGCAGGGAAGGGTGGGTGTAGTATGCCCAGCATCATATTTCATGAAGCTTTTCAGAAGTGTGTGGCCTAAATCTGACTGGAGGGACAAGGGCTAGACCCAGATTGAAGAGTTGTTTTATTTATTTATTTATTTATTTATTTATGTTTTGTTTTTTGGGTTTTTGAGACAGGGTCTCACTATGTAGTTGAGACTGACCTGGAACTTACTATGTAGCCCAGGCTGGTCTCGAACTCATAGCGATTCTCCTGCCTCAGCCTCCCAAGTGCTGGGATTACAGGAGTGCACCACCATGCCTGGCAGAAGAGTTGTTTTAGAAAATGAAAGGTCTTAAGGGCAGCGCCATGAAGGAAATACAGGAACAGACTTGAAGTCCTTTTCCATGTTGAAAGACAGGCAGCCTGATAACTAAATCCAGTTTAGAAAGGATCTTGGACCTGAGAGACATTGTTGAGACTGGTAAAGTTTGAATGTATTGGATTGGCTCTGTGTTACAGTATGGTTGTAATGTCAAGTATCTTTGTTTTGGGTGGCGTATACCAGAGTAATTATCATGGAAAGATTATATGTACTTCAAACAGTTGTGCACCATTTCTTGAAACTTTTAAAGGAAAAACAAGAAACTAAACATACTTTTCTCATTATAATTTTTATATTTATTTATTTCTATATTTACAGATGACTACATTGTTCTATATATGTGGTGTGGTTTTCAGTAAATGCTGGTTGAAAAAATACTGTTTTTTCCTCCACAGTTTTTATTAGTGCACATTAGCTATATACATTAGTGAATTTTGTTTAGATAGGTTTGTACATGCACATCACACTGTTTAATCACTTAGATTCCTCTCAGCTTGCTTTCCTTCCCTCTTACCTAATAATACCCTACTTTTTATTAAAATACGTTTGCAGTACTGGGGATTGAACCTGGGAAGTGGTGGTAAATCTGTGGTGTGTGTGCTGCAGCTGGCTCTTCGTTATTGTTGAAAGCGCTGAAAGGTTCGCCATCACTGACCTAGGGTTTTTGCACTGAGCTACATTTCCCAGCCCCTTTTTCTTATTTTGAGACAGGGTTTTGCTAAATCACTAAGTGGCCCAGGCTGAACTTGAAGTTTAGATCTTCCTACCTCAGCACTTTAGAGTGTTGGGATTACAGGTATGTGCCACCATGGGATGCTTTTAATTTGGTATATTAGGACAACCCTGTGACCTTCAAGTTTCTGAATCTGACTGACTTCACTCCAAATGATGTCTGATTCCATCCACTTTTCTGTACTGTGTTTTTGCATGCACGTGTGTATTTGTGTGTGTGTGTATCACATTTTCTTTATCCACTCATCTCTTGGGTACCAGGCTGGTTCCATACCTTGGGCTGTGTGTATTGTGCCCCAGTAAATACAGGTGTGGATGTATTCCTGTAGTGTGCTGACTTTGATTCCTTTGGGTATATACTAAGGAGTGATACAACTGGATCAAATGGTAGCTCTATTTTAGTTTAGTTTATTTAGCTTCTATAGTGATTTACATTCCCACCAGCGTTGTAGAAGGGTTTCTTTTTCCCCCTATATCTTACCAGAAATTAATGCTTCTTGTATTCTCGATAATAGCTATTCTGATGGGTGAAATGGGATCTCAATGCAGTTTTGATTTTATTTCTCAAAAGTAATCTTTCTTTTTTTGGTACTGGGGGTCCAACTCAGGACCTTGTGCTTGCAAGGCAGTCGGCAGCACCACTGAGCTAAATCCCCAGCCCTCCCAAAAGTATTCTTGATTATGGAAGAATATTGAGTTCTATTCATGTGAACAGAAATAATAATTTGTTTTTAATGTTGTCTTTTCAGAAAGCTGAAGTTGATGGTAGTTTAAGTGACAGCCATATATCTCCTCCAGCCAAACGCACTTTGAAACAACCAGATTCTGTTTGCAAAGACAAATCAAAATCACGAAGTACTGGCCAGCGAGAGGAATGGAACATACCAGCTGGACAGGCCAGGTGAGAAGGGAGAACTCAGCCTCTTTTTTTCGTGAATTATTTGATGTGAGTCAAGGCTGATGTTAATCCTAATTTTTTTGACTTCTTAAGAAAAAGGTATATTTATTTACTTAGAAAGTTTGTTAAATTTATAATTTCTGTATAATTTTATTTTCTATATGCTGCACTGAATTTGTTGTTTGTCTTAACAAGATATATGTCTTAAGATACATAATGGAATAGAAATTATGTAACAGTGTATTACTAAAAAAATCAGGATTTCGATAGTTTGAGCATGCTTTCATGTTTATAGTCCTGAAAATTTCAATAAAACGTAGAATTAGATTTATATTTTTTATTGGAAAATAAAATCTCTCCCTTCTAAGCTTTTTGAATACGCTACTTGAATTCTATTCTATTCTTTATTTTATATGTAGGAATTCACAAATACTCAAACTTAGGTTAAATGTTGTAACAACATATATTTTTATTGCAGAATACTGTTTTGTTGGCTTTTGTGGGCTATTTATTTAGCCACTAGACATTTATTCAGACACTTACTACCTGGGAGCAGTATTGTGCTGTTGGAGGAGGTAACCTAGAGAAAGAGACAAGTATTTATGTCTCTACAATAATAGAAGGGCATATGCTAAGATATAGACAAAATTAAATCTTTGTTAGATGAACAAAACACTTAGAATGTGTTTGACATTTCCTCCTGTGGCTCAGTGATGAGGGAGTAGAGAGGTTAGGGTACCGCTGCTGCGTCCGTCAGCAGAGGCACGTTAGAATTGAGGGGTGGTAGTGGTTGGGTAAGTTCTGTCACAAGTAAAGCTTGTTCTGAAATGAGGCTTAGAATGTTCATAAATCAAAAATTGCAGGTCCGGGGATTTAGCTCAGTGGTTCCGCCACCTGCCTTGCAAGCTCAAGGGCCCGAGTTTGATCCCTGGTACCAAAAAATAAAAAGGGCCGAGGATTTAGCTCAGTGGCACTGCTGCCTGCCTCACAAGCAGAGGATCCTGAGTTTGATCCCTGGTACACACACACACACACACACAAAGCTTGAGTTGATATGGGAAAAGGAAAATAAGTGATCTTTTTTTTGTGTGTGTGTTTTTGATGGTAGGGATTGAACCAAGGTTCTTGTTCATGCCAACCACACACTCTACCACTGAGCTACAACTGCTAGCCAGGAATAATTTTTAAGAGTAGTATTGCTTTGGTTTAAAGCTATAGAAAATCTAAAGTAATAATTATCTGATGTAAGGTGAAACTGTATTGGAAACAGATCCTAGGAAAAGATCTCTACTACCTCCCCTTTTAATAATAAACAGGCTGGGGCTAGTGTGGTGAGGCTGAGGCAGGATTGCTGTGAGTTCAAGGCCATTCTGGGCTACACAGTGAGACCCTTTCTCCAAAACAAAACACAGCACAACAAAATAAGGTGGGCCCTGGGAGGCTGAGGCAGGAGGATTGCCACAAGTTCAAGGCCAGGCTGGGCTACATAGTGAGTTTGAGGCCAGCCTGGACTACACAGGGAGAAGTCTCAAAAGAAAAAAAAATTAGTTTGAGATAGGCTCTTGCTAAGTTGGCTGGGCTGGGCTCAAGCTTGCCATCTTCAGTGCTACAGTCTCCCAGAATGCTGGATTGCAGGTGTGCACCATCATGCCTGGCAAGGATTGATTTCTTTAGAGCAAACAAATTTTACTGTGTTGCCTTTCTCAGTGATGTTGCCATTGTTCACACAAAACTTTTGGATTTCTTTCTTTCTTTAGTACTAGGGATCCTACTCAGGACCCTGTGCTTGCGAGGCAGGCGGTGGCACCACTCAGCTAAATCCCTTCCCCACTCTTTTAGTGGTACTGGAGAACCCAGGGGTGCCCTACCACTAAGTTACATCCCCATCCCCTTTTATTTTTTATTTTTATTAGTACATGTTTGCAGTACATTCATTGTGGAGAGTTTTGGTACATACATGTACATAATTATTTTTTATTTTGAGACAGGATCTTGCCTCAAATTTGTGATCCTCCTGTATTAGTCTCCTGAGTAGCTGGGATTACAGGTGTGTGTCACCACCCCCTACACCTAGATTTCTTTTGTGGAACAATTTTAGGTCTGCATCTTACTGTTATTTTTGGTTTTCTTTTGAGACAGGATCTCACTGTGTAACTCAACGCTGGCCTTGAAGTCACTATATAACTCAGGCTGGCCTTCAACTCACAGCAGTCCTCCTGCCTCAGTCTCCTGAGTGCTGAGATTACAGGCATGTTATACCATGCCTGGCTTTATCTAACTGTTTTGAATAATTTAAGTGATGTAAGATTTCAACCATTTAGTTTTACAGCCAAAGTTGACTTAGTACCAAGTGTGAATAAATTGATAATTGGCAGATAAGCTGAATTAATGTTACTAAAAGGCAAGGTATCAATTTGAAATAATAAAATAGACTTTTCTGTGTGGTTTTAAGTGGATTTTGAGAATGATTATGGAGAATTCCAGAAATCATTGTGCATTGGCAACATTGGTAGAATACACATATCAATTACTTCAGAGTTATATCCGTATGGAGTATCATGTACATCGAACTGTTCTCAAGATATTTGTTTATTTTCCATTTTGAAGGAAAGGGCTGGAGTTTTGTTTTGTTTTCTGAGAGAGGGTCTCATATAGTTCATGCTGTCCTTGAACTCACTATATAGCTTGGGCAAGCCTAAAACTTGCAACAATCCTCCTGCCTCAGCCTACCTAATGCTGGGATTACAGGCATGTACCACTATGCCTAGCTTTTTTTTTTTTTTTTTTTTTTTTTTTTTTTTTTGAGATAAGGTCTTCCTTTGTTGTTCAGGATGGCCTTGAATTCACTATGTAGCCCAGGCCGGATTTGAATTTATGGTGATCCTCCTGCTTCAGCCTCCCAGAGTGCTTGGATTTCAGGTGTGCACCAGTATGCCCAGCCTTCCCCTTAGTTTCTTAATCTCTGAAAATAATTTATTTAAAACTGTCTTAGTTTGAAATTTATTTATTTTGCTCAACTGAAACCATTAGATACTATGTGTTGCCAGGCTACGTATTGCCTCACTTAAGTTTATGCTACCTGTTAAGCTTTAGTCTTTTCACTGGGGTTGTAATTTACAGAGTTGTTGATAGAATGACTTCAGTGTATAATCTGTTATGAAAGCTTTTCTTGAAAGAATCAAATGACAGTGTATTCTGTTAATGCATATCTTACCAATTTTAGGCTAAATTAAATTTATCCTGTAAAATAATATTTTATTTATTATTACCAACATTTTAAAGATTAAAATAATAGGTCTAGCAGTATTACTTTTCTTGCTCATCTAAACAAATGCTAGTATGCTTGAGTATTAAATATAACTGTGTTCTAGGTTAACTTCTCAGCCTGGCACTGCATTACCGAACGGACATAGTAGCTTATGTGAGTATGCTGTTACAAAACTGTTCAGTATGCTGTTCTAAAACTGCTCAGTATTTAAATTCTTATATTGATGTTAGATTAAGCATTAAGTGGAGAAAAATAGAGTGATTTAATACTGTGCTCAGCATACAGCTGAGGAAATCTAGTCAGGAAATGACTAGATTTTTCGTCATTGCAAAAATGTATGTAATTATTAAATTTTGAGTAATCAGTATAACTGATAGTTTATTTTTTTTAGTAACTGATAATTTAAAATAGGACATGATAAAACAGCTGTTGAAACTTTAAATTGAGTATTTAAGCCTTTAAGAAGTTATGGTGAACTTTTGCAATCTTTTAAAAGTAATTTTGTGTTTTGTTTTCTTGGTTTTGGTATTTTGTGAGCTGAAATGGAAATGCCTCTGCTTTTACTTTAGCCCTTCGAAGCCATCCTCTTCGAGGGGAAAAGAAAGGAGATGGAGACCTTTCTTGTATTAATGGTGACATGGAAGTTAGGAAAAGCTGTCGTTCCAGGAAGAACAGATTTGAGAGTGTGAACCAGAGTTTGCTATTTGATCAACTAGTAAATAGGTATGAATGTTTTTACAGTATGCAGTTTATCTTATTTTAATTAATCAATCAATTAATTTTTGTACCAGGATCGAAACTTAGGACCTTGCGCTTGCCAGGCAGGTGTGGTTCCCCTGAGCTACATCCCTGGCAGTTTTTACTCAGAATCTTGAGCTTGCAAGGCAGGCAGCAGAACCACTGAGCTAAATCCCCAGCTCAGTTTATTTTATTTTTTAAAGCGAACTGTATTTTTAAAAATATTCTGAGCACTGACTTGGCAATGAATACAGTTCTTTTAAAACTTAACAATAGGGATAGGATTTAGCTCAGGGATGCCATGCCTGCCTCATAAGCACAAGATCCTGACTTTAATTCCCAGTACCAAAAAAAAAAAAAACAAAACCCCAAAACAAAAAAACTTAACAATAGCTGGCAACAATAGTTTTTTAGTCAGGCCAGTAGATTTAATATAATTTGTATAATAGCTAAAATTTTCTTCTATTTTAGCTTAGTTAGATAATATAAAAGTAATTTTATTTGAACTTCACTACTATAGTCCCTTGCTGTTCATTTAGTATTTGTGTTTTGCATAGTTTTTAAGCTATATTAATTCTCATTGATATATAGCAAATAATAGTTTTGCTTAGGATTTTGACTTGAAGCTAATGTTTTAAGCCTGTATTATTATGTTTATTTCATTTTTGTTTGTTTTTTTTGAGACAGGGTCTCAGTATGTAGTTCAGGATGGCCTTGAACTGTCTGTGTAGCTCAGGCTGGCCTAGAACTTGCAGTGATCTTCTTGCCTCAGCCTCCTATGTGCTGGGATTTACAGGCATGAACCACCCGCCACATCTGTTGAGCCTGTATTGTGAATTGAGTCATCTAGTGAGTGAGCCTAGCTAGTGATCCAGTCAGGTGTACATCTAAGAAATTCTGTTCTCAGATAATACATTTTTGTTTGCTGCTACAGTAACAGTGCCACAGTCTGGGGGACAATTATAAAGAGATCTCTATCTGGAGTCTAGGAAGTCAAAACTACTACAGGGACTGAATCTGGTGAGGGCCTTCTTGTTACACTGTAACACGGGGGAGGGATTGCAGGGTGAGAGCATAGGAGACAGGAGGGGATCAGGGGCTCCCTTCAACTCCTCCTGTTTGTAAGCAGGATAACCACCTCAGTCCCTTTGCAAGGCTGTGCACTTTGACCTAATAACCTTTAAAAGTCCTGCCTCTGAACATTATTGTACTGGGCACTGGGTTTCCCCGCATTCAAATACTGAGAGACACTGAACCAGAGTGCACATCCTCCTCCTTGGTCATAGTAGTGGTCGCAGTGGCTTGAAGAGGAAGGTTAGTGTCTTCCCATTTGACAGAATGGGGAATAATGTAGCATAGCAGTCAATGTCAAGGTTAAGGTGTAACTTAGCATTTACTTAGATCTGGATCTGAACATACAGTAAATAATATAGAAATGTTTATTGTTTGTTAAAAACATAAGATAAAAATTGTTATAATGTTAGCATACATTTCTTGACTTTCAATATTCTGCCCAAATTTTTAAAATATCTGTCCAGTTAGCCTCATTTGCCTTTAAACATTTTACAAATTCTTCTTTTTATACATGGAACTAGTTTTTGGTGCCAGGTAATTATTTATGGTGACATTGTGGATTGATTTATTTGGGGCCTTATATTTTTTATTTTAATAAACACATTAAGAGACCATGTCCTGGTTTATTTTGTAAATTGGGCATTGTTTCCTGATGGATAGTGGCACTGAGAGACATTCAGTTCGATTGTCATATGCAGTTACACATCAGAGGTGATTATGTGTTGTTGGAAGAGCCCTGTCTAAGCCCTGGTGTGGTTATGCTTACAGTACTGCTGAAGCTGTACTCCAAGAAATGGACAACATTAACATCCGGCGGAATCGGCGATCAGGAGAAGTGGAACGACTTAGAATGTGGACAGATACAGAATTTGTGAGTACATCAACTGTGGGAGTTTTTGAAAGTGTTTTTTTAATACTTGTGAGGAAGGCTTCAAAGGAGACCATGCAGCAGTTGGGTTTTTTGTGTTTGTTTTTTTAAATTAATAATTGTTCTTTTGGTTTGGGATTTGATTACTTCTTTTTATTTTTTGAGTCTTGCGGTATAGTTCAGGCTGGCCCCAAAGTCATGATGATCCTCCTGCCTCAGCCTCCCAAGTGCTAGGATTATACATGTGCCACCAGGCCTGGCTACTTGGTCTCTCTCTCTCTTTTTTTTTTATCCATTTCCCCTGTGCTGTATCCTTCCCAAGAAGATCCTCTACTCTTGCCAGATGGATCATTTTACAGTGTAGCTCTGATTCTGTTACTCTTCTGATTTCTTTAATGATTTTTAAAATTGTACTGAAGTAATTATTATTTTTTTAATCAAAAAAAATTTTTTTTATAGTAGGGATCAAACTCCAGACCTGGTGCTTGTGAGGCAGGTGGCAGCACCACTAGCTAAATACCTGGCCTTGCACTGAAGTAATTAAAAACACCTCAACCTTTGTATTCTGCTTTAAACTTTATCATCTCAGACATCATTGCCCAAATATAAACAAATTATTCTGTTCTCTACATTTTACTTCTGTGAATAGCGCTGGTTAATGACTGCTGCAATACTACCTTTAATTCCGGTTTCTTTCCATTGCTTCCTCCTTTCCTACTCCATAATAAGAGGAATTGTAGAGAGTGTCTGTGTGTGTGTGTGTGTGTGTGTGTGTGTGTGTGTGTGTGTGTGTTACTGAAGAGTTACATTCCCAGCCAGACCCCCCCTTTTCTCCCTAAGGTCTGACTAAGTTGCTTGTTGCCCAGGTTGGTTTGGGTTTTGTTTTGCTTTGTTTTTCAGGTTGGATTTAAACTTGTAAACCTCCTTGCTCAGCCTCCCAGAACTCTGGGATTATAGGCCTCCACCTCCATGCCGGGCTTTAGACTTATTTTGTTTTCTTTGATAATTACTTGACTTACACCCTCCAACAGGCTATGATTTCCTTGAGGAGAAAGTATATTGATGGCATTATATGCTTTTAATATATTTTGTTTTGTTTTTTTCCCCTGTATTATATTTATTGGATTTAGGAAGTTCTACTTTTATAATTTTTTTTCCTACCGGAGATCGAACTTGGGACCTGCGCTTGAAGGGCAGGTGGCCGCATCACTGAGCTAAATTCCTGGCCCTACACTTTTACAAAACTTTTGACATGCAGATAGGTGCTTAGTAAATGTTATGAAATGTTTCATTGGGTTTTTTCTTTTTTTGAGACAGGATCTTGCTATGCAATTTAGGCTAGACTTGAACTTAAGGCAATACTCCTGCCTCTTGAGTGTGGGATTATAAGCATGTGCCATCCTGCCCAGCTAGTTAATATTATTTATAGCAGAGAATAAATGCCATGTTGATTTTGACAAATTTCTTTTTTTAAAAGGAAAACATGGATATGTATTCAAGAGTGAAAAGAAGAAGAAAATCACTGAGAAGAAATAGTTATGGGATACAGAATCATCATGAAGTTTCTACTGAGGGTGAAGAAGAAGGTTTGTAAAAGCATCTTATGAATACTGGAAAGTTCAAGTTGGGGGGGTGGGGAGAGAATTACATTAAATAATACCTGTACAATATTGCTGGGTAGGTGAGCTTTTGAAGTCTGTGTAATTTGAAGTGTTTTCTTTCTTTCTTTTTTTTTTTTTTTGGTGTTTTGGGACAAGGTCTCACTTTGTAGTTCAGGCTAGCCTTGAAGTCATTATGTAGCTCAGAGCAGCTTGAACTTGGGGTGATCCTCCTGCCTTTGCCTCCCAAGTGCTGGCAATTACAGATGTGCACCACAGCATCTGGCTACAAATATTTTACACAGTAGTGTTCGTGGAATAAGAAATGTTGTATTATTTTTTGTTGTTTTTTGTGGTACCAGTGATCAAACTCAGGACCTTGTGCTTGCAAAGCAGGCACAGTGCCACTGAGCTATCTCCCCAGCCCAAGAAATACTGTATTGTGCTGATTTCTTTACAGCCTTGAAATACAACCTTCCAAAATCAGCAGTAAGCTTTCAGATGTCATGAGTAATATATAAAGTCTTATAGTTTTAGTCTTCTACTTACTCAGAACCATTGACAACTGTAAAATTTTTTCTGTGCCTTAATATGCTTGTGTTATTGACAGTTCTTGTGATCAAAAAGTTCATCATAGGTATGTTGCATTTGGGGAAAGTATGTCTATAAATCTTCTTCAGACATTTAACTATAACGATAGCCAAACTATTGTTTTTTTTTAAAAAAACTTTTAGTATCTATGTACATTAGAACATTTAACTGTACAACTAGATGAATTATACAGTAATTATTTATGTTTAGAACTAAACTATCATCAGCCTCCTAGAAGTATGTTTCATATCCAGGGCTACCAGCACACTCCTGTAATTCCAGCACTCAGGAGGGTGGGGTAGGCAGATTGTGAGTTTGAGGCCAGCCCAGAGACCGGATGTTAATTCAGGGTCAGTCTGGATTATATAACAAGATCCTGTCTCAAAAAACCAAAACAAACACACAAATAAAAGTAACAGTCTGTTTAATGCTTCCTTCCAGTTCCTATCTTCATTCTTATACCAAAATGGGTCTGATTCATGTGTAACTGTTGTCTATATGCCTAATCATTATCTGCCAACAAAAATTGGCTCTAGCTGTAACATTAGTATTTACTTTGAAAGCATATTTTCTGAATTACCAATATAGTTATTATTTGAGTACTTATCATAATTGGTTTTTTTGTTTGTTTTTTGAGACAAGAGTCTTGCTGTGTAGTTCAGGCTTGCCTCAAACTTACTATGTAGCCCGGGCTGGCCTCAAACTCATGGCAATCCTCTTGTGTCAGCCTCCTGAGTGCTGGGATTACAGGCATGCACTACCTCATAATTAGTTTTTTTTTTTTTTTTTTTTTTTTTTTTTTTCGGGGTTTT
>NW_022900914.1:5630031-5648377 GCF_012274545.1 Fukomys damarensis | reverse complement strand
TTTTTTTTTTTTTTTTTTTTTTTGGTTCCGGGGATTGAACTTGGGTTCTTGCACTTGCGAGGCAGGCAGTGGAACCACTGAGCTAAATCCCCAGCCCTCTCATAGTTTTCAGTTGTGCATTGATTGAAGTTTGCTGTAGTCTGGAAAAAAATTTAAGTCATATTTTGTTACGGCTTTGTGCTTAAAAGGTCTCAAATAAGTCAAGATATCAGGTATGACTTTAGTCTATTTTATTTATAGATAAAAGATTAAATTATAGTTTTATTTATTTTGCAGTTGATCTTAGTCAAAAGGCCGAGAAGTGATAGATTCATTTATTTTAGCAGGGAACTGTATTGATAGGAAAAACTTCTTAAACAATTATTTCGATTGATTTTTAATTATATTCATTTATGTTGTATCATAAAGGTTGACACTTTAAATGTTGGCTGTGCAAAAAGGATAATGGATAAAATGTAACAGTCAGTTCTAGAGTGGGACAGATGTTTAAGGATTAAACATGCTGCTTTTTTCACTTTTCTTTCTGTGTGTGGGAAACTAGAATCTCAAGAGGAAGATGGAGATATAGAAGTTGAAGAGGCAGAAGGAGAAGAAAATGATAGACCATATAATTTGAGACAAAGAAAAACAGTGGATCGATACCAAGCACCGCCAATAGGTGAGTGACTCTAAATAACTTTTTTCTATAGTTGAGTAATTTATTCTGCTCTACTGCTTTTTAAATTTTTTAAAATATTTTCCCACTGGGCCTTGTAGTATGCTCATGTAGTCCCAGCTACTCAGAAGACTTGAGTCCAAGAATTTGAGACTGACCTGGGTAACAAAACAAACCCATCTCAAAAAAAGGAGACAGATTTAAAAGATTGGCATCTTTTGTAGGTTTTACATATTTTTTCTGCATATACATATGTGCATGCACATGCAACTAAAAGGAAGTTAAAGTACATACATGGTAACAACATTCAATTAAGGATACTGTGTACATTTTTTTTAAGTGTATATTCTTTCCCCATGTTTAGAAAGTTTTCTGCAATTATTTTTGTAGGCAGGCTATTTTTTTCTAAATGCTGTCTTCTGATTTTTTACTAATTCCAGTAATTTTAAACTTCTTTGTGTCATCTAGCAATTGTGGGATCTGTCTTCTATTTTACTGTTTTTAAGATAGCTCTGTATGATCGTCTGCCTTAGCACTGTATTCTACTTCTGACATTCTGTCCTCATATTGGTCACTTCTGCTGCCCTTTTAGTGAAAATTTTGTCTCCTCGATTTTTGTTTGATATATTTTCATGGACTCGAATTCTTTGATAAACTAGTCATTCATGTTTTGAATCATTTAGTTGAGCTCAGCTAGCTTTTTATTAGTGTTTCTTGTAAGCTCATTGATCGTTTTTGTTTATTTTATTTTATTTTTTTGGTACCAAGTTTCGAACACAAGACCTAGTGCTTGTGAGGCAAGTGTTGGCACCATCAAGCTATGTCCCCAACCCACATTTTTGTTTATTAAGTTCATTATCTGTTTAGTTATACATCTTTTTTATTTCATAAAAAGAAAGTATAATTTTTGCAGTCAGGTTTTATTACTTGCTCCACATAAGTCCTAAGGCAAATAGAGAACAAAGTCAAATTCTTTTGAGTTCACTGAACACCATTTTGGTCTGTTTTCATCTTTTAATTCAGCTATTTGGCTGTTGACCCCTCACCTACTTCAAGGCTTGTTGGATCAGCTTTGGAGGTCAACACCTAAATCTGATCAATGGGGCACCAGTAGGAAGGAAATCAAAAGTTTTTGGTGGAATTTTGTTTACTTGTTTTCTCATATTTCTGTGTGTGTGTGTGTGTTTGTGTGTGTGTGCGCGCACCAAGGTTTGTGGGTTGTCATTTATAGTGGAGAGACTTTGTTGCTGTTGAGGAAATCTCCTTAGTTAGTGTCTGCTTTCCATTGTTCTAGTGATACACCCTGGGCATGGCTAACTGGGCTTTTGCTTGTGCCCCAAGGTCTGAACTCTTCTATTACTTTGGAAGGGGGAGACAATGTAACTCACCCAGCAACCAGTTCTCCAGAAGTGTCTTTGTTGATGACACAAAGACAAACTAGATATGGGCATATAGTAAAAAACCAATTAATAGCAATAACTATGCTACCCTGTCAATAGCAACAAGATTAGCAACAATAATAAAATCAAAGATGACACACTGGTTAGTGACATACCATTAAACCAATAGAAGATATCACTGTACCACCTTGAACAATAGAAAAGAGATCTATAATTGTAATGTAGACATGAAAATAAACTAAATATTGACATATAATAACTATTAAATGTAGCAACCATTAACATATATATAAAACCATATATAACAATAGAAATGAATTTACCAACAATAACAGAGTCAACTGAATATCCAAAGATTAATAAGTCTTAGTAATTCTAGCAAAGTGGAAAAGGAGAAAATGAAAGAAGTAAATTTTAAAAAATAAAAAAGAGGGCTGGGGATTTAGCTCAGTGGTTCTGCTACCCGCCTCGCAAGTGCAAGGACCTGTGTTCAATCCCCGGTACGAAAAAATAAGAAAGAAAAAAGCAATATTTTTAAAAAAAGAAAAGGAAGATATCTACCACCTGCTTTAAAAGTACAAGGTCCCAAGTTCGATCCCTGGTACAAAAAAAAAAAAGGAAGATGAGATAAAAATGAGAATTCTACTAGGGGGTAAAAGAAAACTGCATAGAATTAGATAAGAGCAACAGAAAAAACAAATAAAAAGAATAAAATGAGATGAACAGAAAAATATTAAGAAAGGAAAAAGATACCCCCCCCCAAATAACCTCCAGAAAAACCAATAAAAAAAGAAATGAATGCAAAAATATTTTTCTGGTTTTAATTTTTTTTTTGTTTGTTTGTTTGTTTGGTTTTTTTGTTTGTTTTTTTGAGACAGGGTCTCACAGTGTAGTTGAGACTGACCTGGAATTCACTATGTAGCCCAGGCTAGTCTTGAACTCACAGCAATCCTCCTTCTCAGCCTCCTGAATGCTGGGATTACAGGTATGCGCCACCATGCCTGGCTTTTTTCTGTGTTTTTGAATGAATTGTTTCAAGGGTCTGAAGTATTGGAATCTACCAGAAGTGGGGCAGGGATAGTGAGTCACTACTAAAACCTATTTTGTTTTTACATTTAGGTTTTTGTGTGCAGTGCCGAGTCCTGTTTGCCTTTCCTGTTGGGTGTGGTTGGTCAGTGGTGTCTTTCTTAGCACTGTATTCACTCCAGCTGCTCCCAATTTCCTTGTCCTTACATGCATTTCAAGTCATGGCTTTGTCACATAGCTTTCTGGCCTGTGGGTTTGTGGAGTGCCCCCTATTCCAGAGGCCCCTCTGTACACCCTACGCCATGTCAACTGTCCAAGCTAAGGCTGGACCTGATTGCTTTGGCAGGTAGGGAAAGCAGATCGACTACTGAGCTCTGTGTTGGGTAAAGGCATTGGGATGGGGTGTGGTTGTGTGGGGGACTCAGGCAGTCCACTGGACTTGAAGCCAGCACTTTCAGACCCAGCTTTCTCTGAAAGCCATGCATGACCTGCCTGGTTTCTCAACTTGGAGGGTGCAACATCCATGTCTTTGACCTGAGTTTAAACTCCTTTGGGTATCTACGTGCAGTTTATTCACTCTTGACTGCCTCTTGTGGCTGAATTGGACACAGTCACTGTGAAACAGGACAGTGCCAGAAACCTTGATATAATTGTTCTATACTTGTTCTGTAGCTCAATTAACTCCTTCCCTAATGGCTTCCGATAAACCACTCTCCAGTTTGGTGGATACTGCACTCTCTTTCTTCTCCATCTCTAGTCTGTCATGCAGAAGGAATCACTTTCAGAGAAAAACCCCTATGCTCTTTTAATGACTTGTCTTGGAGCTAGTGCTGTGGGCCAGTGGTGTGTTGTTTTTCCATTGAGCTGCTGACCCTCTTCACTAGTACCTTGTGTTATTGGAGACCGGTCCCACTACCCGTCAGCCTGTGAGGGTTAGCTTTCCAGAATGTTTTGTTCTTTTCTCAGTGTGTACTTCATTTCTCCAGCTTCTCTGTAGTTTGTAGTTTTTCTATCAGTTCCCTCCTGATTCTTGGAGATGCTTTTTTTTTTTTTTTTTTTTTTTTTTTCCCTTTACTGAATTGTTATTTTCCAGGTGTCTTGATTTCAGGTCCTATCAAGGCTGTATTTTTTCTCTTGATTTTTCTTGATCCTTGTAGTCATGGACTTATGTCTGCATTTTGATGTAGGTGCTTATTCTAGTCTTCATAGCTTGGCTGTGTCTGAGAACCTTTTTGTGAGCATGTCCAGAGGTTTTGACTAGGCATATTGTCTGACATGGTTACTAAACCATGACCGCTGCATCTGTTGCTGTGGTAGGACACCCTAACTGAGACTGTCAGCTTAGTGATGGGCCAGAGTTCCACGGCCACCTCTGCTGGTACAGTGCTGGGATACACCACGACACCATTGTGCTGAGAGACTCATGCGGCATCTAGGCATGTCTGAGTCCACAGGTACGGAGACCTTCCTGTCACTGTTGGAATTTGGAGCACCAGCCTGGTATAGTTGGCTAGCAGTGTTGTGGGTTGGAATTTGAATCTGTCTTGTGGTTGGTTCTGGGGTGAGTCTACCAGGTAAGTTCTCATGTACTAGTTTGTATTTGGTCTGAGGAGTCTGCCAATACTTAACTTTATTTCAGCAGGACTTGTATTGAGGATGAAGGCAAAATGCTATTTATTTCCCTGTCTTTAAATGAGAGGTGTGCTGCCAGGGCTTAGAGGAGGGTTGATCTGGGTAAAGTAAAACCCACCCTCCTACCCTTTCCAGTGCATATTTATTTCCTTTTTTCTGTGTCCAGGTATTATGACTCTAACCTGGTTTCCTTGGCTCTTGTGAACATGTTTTCATGCGTGGATAGTCATTCAAATTGATGTTTTCACAGGGGATGATTGTTGGATAGTCTTGTGTTTCTTACTACTTTCTTTAAAAAAGTTTTTAATGGCTTATACATTTAGTGTTATATCTTTGACATCTTTGTTTAACTCAAAGTTCCAGATATTTAAGTTAATATTTACTTAGAATGTTTACTTACATCTCATGAAAACAAAACATTTAATATGCTTTCGGACAGAATTTGGAATTCACATGATTAGATCTTATTCCTGTTACAGATCTTCATTAATTTATTATTAGTTATTTTTACCTTATCCCTTTCTTTTCCTTTTAGTACCAGCTCATCAAAAAAAGAGGGAAAATACACTGTTTGATATTCACAGATCTCCAGCAAGAAGAAGCCATATCAGGTACGTTTTGTTTGGATTTGAAAGAAGAAAATATATTGAGTATGTTCATGAGAGAATGAAAAAAATTGTGATTTTCTTCCCTTCTACCCTCTCTTCTTTCTTTTTTTTTCATTAATGATTAATAATTTTTATGCTATATGTGACTGTTAACCTTTCAGGTTCTCAGTTTGCCTATTTTTAAAAAATTATTGTAAGTATTAAATTTGCTATAGCTACATATTTCTGTGGTCTCATTACAACCCAATTTCTAAGTGTAGCATACCTAGGGAGAGGCTGGTTTGTGAATTAAACTTCAGTTGACTTTTCATCTAATTAATTAATTAATTTAATTTTTTGGAGATAGAGTCTCTCTGGGCAGTTCAGGCTGTCTTTGAGCTTGATATTTAGTCCAGGTTGGCCTTAAACTTGGGCAATCCTCCTGCCTCAACATCTTGAATGCTGGGATTACAGGTGTGTGGCACCATGCCTGGCTTTAGTTATTAATTTTTATCACTATGGACTCCTGTAAATTTATTTCATGCTTTGGATTATAATGGCAGACTAGTTTATTTTTGCTCAGATTGTTCTTTGCTTGTTGAGAGCTCTTTCAGATTGGTTCCTGTGTTACTTTGATATGCTCTACCCTTTTCTGTTGTGAGCACTTCTTTATTTTCTGTTGTTAGAACATGTACTAGCCTCGTCTTGTATGTCCCACGCATCAGCAGTTTCTCTAAAGACACCTGGTTCCAGTTGTTGGACAGTGACATTTAGAAGTCAGTGTGTGGACACTGGGTAGGTCTGCTGCTCTTGGGCGCTGCTACTTCCACGCTATCTCTTCAGACAAAACTAGATATGTGCACTGTTGGGTGCAGAGTTTATCACTTATGGCTTTGAATTTCATCTTCTGAATGACTGATGGTGTTACACTGTTTCATGTCCTTATTGGACATATTTATATCTTCCTTTCAAGAATTGCTGGGGGCCGGGGATTTAGCTCAGTGGTTTCGGCACCTGCCTTGCAAGTGCAGGTTCCTGAGTTCAATTCCTGGTACCAAAAAAAATAAATAAAAGAATTGTTGGGCCAGGGATTTGCTCAGTGGCACTGTGCCTTCCTGGCAAGCACAAGGTCCTGAGTTTGATCCCCAAATTGTTTATTCTTTTTAAGAATTATTTATTTTATTTTATTTTTTGAGGCAATGTCTTGCAGTGTAAGTCAGGCTGGCCTTGAACTTTCAGCGATCTTTCTGCCTCAGTCGCCTGAGTGCTGAGATTACAGGCATGCACCACCAACCCTGGCTGTGTATTCCTATTTTGTTCCCCCCTTTTCCCTCCTGGTACCGGGGATCAAACTCAGGGCCTTGAGCTTGCAAAGTAGGTGCGGTGCCACTGAGCGAAATCCCTGGCCCTGTGCCCATTTTAAAATAGAATTATCTCTTTATTATTGAGTTAGATTCCTTTTCTTGTCTTTTCTCTCTTTTTTCTTTTCCTGCAGTACTGAGGATTGAGCTACATCCTCAGCACCCCAGCATTCCCTCCTCTGCCCCTTTTAATTTTTGTGATGGTATTTCACTACGTCAGTGAGTTACCCAGGGTGGGTTCAAGCTTGTGAGGCAGGACCACAGAGATTTCCAGGCCAACCTGAACTGCATAGGGAGACCCTTCAAAAAAAAAAAAAAAAAAAAAAAACCAAAAAAAAAAAAAAAAAGAATCCCTCGTGAAGATATGCTCCTGTGATTCCTTCTATGTATTTATGGTTTTGTCTCTTACGTTTTGGCCTGTGATCTGTTTTGGGTTAATTTTTGTGTATGTGACTTTTCTCCTTTTAAGTACTCTGCTTTTTGTGATATTACTATTATACATATTACAGCTAAAATGTTACAAATCTAGCAACAAAAACATTGTTAGCATTATTTATATTATGGCTTTAGTAGCAGAAAGAAGAAAGACAAGCAAGGGTATGTTTGTATCTTTTGTTACATATTAACCAGAAAGCTTATTTGGTTTTCTTACTTATTTGCATTATCATTTGCAGTCATTTCCTTAGAGTAATAATAGGTCTGGTTGAGGCTGAAGAGGACAAAAATCTAAGCAAAAATAGGTAGGAGTTGTAGATTACAAGTAAATGGGGCACCAGGTCTTGATGAAGTTGAAGTGAAAGAATTGGTGTGTTAAATAGTTAAGTTCACAGAACAGGGCATCCAATTTTAACACTGAACCTTGAGAGCAGTAATAGTAGAGCCAAAGGGAGTGGATGGATGGCACATATTTAGTGGGGCAGAGGTGAGGTGGGTGGAGGATTGTGAGGGTAGGAATTGAAGCTTAGGGATAGGGTGGGTGGAGGAAGAGGATGTAAGGGATGTTTGTAGCCACATGGCTACCAGTCAGTGTCACCAGGGATGTGGGAGTGGGAGGATAGGGGATTTAGGATATTATACACACACACACACACACACACACACACACACACACACACACACACACATTTGTGGTTGGTAAAACTTAATGTGAAATTTAAAAGAAATGGTTGAAATGGAAATGAAATTGCAAAGAAATGGGTATGATAAACTTAATAATGTTGAGGGGGTGGTTGTTTTTTTTCTTTTCTTTTTCTTTTTTTTTTTGGAGACAGGGTCTGACTCTACAGTTCAGGCTGGCCCTAAACTCTCGGAGATCCTCCTGCCTTAGCCTCCCAAGTGCTGAGATTACAGGGGTGTGCCAATATGCCTGGCTTGTGTTGTTTTTATGATAGTGTTTTCTAGTTATCTTAGAGATGTCATGAATTGTATAATAATTTGGCATTAAGTACTGTTTCTTCTTAGGATTTACTTTAGCTTTGATACTGACTACAAACTCTCCCTGCTTTTGACTCTTTAGTAGTGGGGCAGAATTTTATTTTACACTTGATCTTAGCCAAAAGGCCGAGAAGCGATCAGAATTTTATTTTAATAGGCTAGTGGTTCAAATACTATTGCTTGAATAGTTACAGTGGATACAAAAGTTAGTAACATCGAAGGTTTGTACACACAAGCAAAGGAACCGAAGGCCAGCCCACTGGTGTGTATTTTAATGTCGTTCAAGAGCAAATAGAAGCACACACTGCAGGAGAACTGAATGAATTTATTTCAACCATGCTCCTTTTGACAAACACTGCAAGACCCGGATAAAACTTTTTTACATTTAATTAATTTTCTAGAGGCAGGGTCTCGCTATGTAGGCTGGCCTAGAACTTGTTATATAGCTCAGGCTAGCCTCAAACAGGTGATCTTCCTGCCTCAGCCTCCTCAGTGCTAGGATGACAAATGTGTCCCTCCACCCTGTGCCATAGTTTTTATTTTTTGGTACCAGGGATCGAACTCAGGCCCTTGTGCTTGTGAGGCAGGTGGTGGAACCACTGAGCCAAATCCCTAGCCCTACTTTTAAATATTCAAATATATTTTGTATTTTTCATAAGAAATTCAAATAGGATAGAAGTGTTGTAAGTGGGAAATGAGAATCTACAGTCCTACAAACAAGTATGTTACTTTCTTTAATTTTTTAAATGTCTGAAATGCTTCTCATTTGGGACAGGGAAGCTTTCTCTTCTATGATTCTAATGTTACTTATAAAAGTGATAGATATTTTCTACATTTGGATACAAATTAAATTTATTTGAATACCTTCCTGAACCTACCACATTTGAAAAATTACATACTTCTGTCCTCCTTTTATTCTTCCTGGAAGTGCTTACAACCTTTATACTTTGTTAGATGTAAACTGCATGAGGACAGAAATCTTAACATTTGTTGACTGAATGTTCTCCTGAACAAATTTAAGACTTTATGCTAATGAGTTATAATGAGCTAATGAAAACATAATGTGTTTGTAAGAGCCACTTGATACTATGCTGTTAACTTTGCTTTTTTTTCAATAGAAGAAAGAAGCATGCCATTCATAGCAGTGACACAACTTCTTCTGATGAAGAACGGTTTGAAAGAAGGAAATCTAAGAGCATGGCAAGAGCCAGAAATAGGTTAATAAACATTTTAATGTTGTTTCTGTGTTAGGAAAAAGGAAGAACAGTTGTTTTGTGGGGGGCACGATTCTTATCTGTATTGGCATTTTCCTAAGGTAGATGTTTAACATATTTTCAGACTTGAATAATGCAATGATTGGTTTCTGCATTTGATTCTTAGAGTGGAAATCCAAGCTTGGGAAATGTCTCCTAAATTACTTAGTCTGCAGGTATTCGTGGTCAAGTAAGTAATGTGGGAGAGGCAAAGGAAAGAGAAGGGACGAGAGGCTGTCCCATCCTATGTGTCAACAGCCACCTTTCCCTTTGAACGTTCCCTTTGCCCACCTTCATTTAATTCTGTTTAGGTCATTCTCTTAAAACTCTTTCCTGGGGCACTTAGTATTACACCCAGCTCCGCAAGCCCTGCACCAGCCCATCTCTTTCCCACTCCTCCCTCCCTTCTTTCCAGTCACGTTCTTTCTTTTTTCATTTAATGAGGTTGGTTTTATAATGATACAAGCATTTATACCACGATATGATTTCTGACAGAATTAACTCAGGAGCCTTTGCATTTTCTTGGATAAGTTTGTTTTGCTTTTGTTGTTCATTATTTCTTATGTTCTTTGCTTAATTAGGGGAATTGACTGATTATTGCATGGCACGTTGAGACCTCAATAGATTTTTCACAGAGAATATCTGTATTTGTCTAATAAACAATCAAACTGTCAAATACTTCATTTTAAAAAATTGAATTAATTTCTAGCTTGTATTTATAATAAATTATATTTAGAAAGTGTACATTTAGCAAAGTATTCCTATAATTTGACCTTATATATCTATTGTAGAAATATCAGGTGTTTAGTGAGCAGGTCTTGCATCAGGCTTGAATTGGTGTAGAGTGTATGCTAGAAAGAATCCCTTATGGATGATGGAAAGATTATGCAAGAGAATAATCTAAGCTTATTTGTGTATTGTCTCACTATGCTGGCCCTAAACTCAGTCTCAGCCTCTTGAATAGCAGTTTTTAAAATTGGCAGTAATGGGGTTGAATCCTGGGTCTATGCATAAGTAGGCACATGCTGTACCACTGAGTCACCTTGGGCCCTATTCCTGAGTAGCTGGGGTTATGGGCATAGGCCAGTGCACCTGGCTAGAATCTAAATTGAAATAAAAGGACTTACTACTGATTACATTTAAAAATTATTTTCATAGTTAAAAGTTTAATGATTTGGGGTCAAACAGATGTTCTTGAATTAAGAAATAAAAGAATTTTGAGGGCTGGGGATTTAGCTCAGTGGTTCGGTGGCCTGCCTTGCAAGTGCAAGGACCTGAGTTCAATCCCCAGTACCCAAAAAAAAAAAAAAAAAAAAAAAAAAAAAAAAAAAAAAAAAAAAAAAAAAAAAAAAAAAAAAAAAAAAGAAATTTGGGCTGGGGATTTAGTGGCACCATGCTTGCCTTGCAAACGTAAGATCCTGAGTTCAATCCCTGGCACATGCTCCCCCCCAAATGAAGAGAATTTAAAAACTATTCAATCTGAACTGTTCTGATAATCTACTTTGGTAATTTTTTAAAAGTCTAAATTAAATTAGAACTTGGAAATTTCAGTGAAGTTAAATTCATCATAGAAGCTAGTTTTCTTATTTGTTTGCTTTGTTTTTTAAAGATAAGGTCTCATTATATAATTCAGGCTGGCCTTGGACTCACTATGTACCCTGGCTGACCTCAAACTTGTGGTGATCCTCCTGCCTCAGCCTCCAGATTGCTGGGATTACGCACATGGGCTTCCTTGCCTGGTGAAGCTATCATTTGTTAAGGCTGTTTATGTTATAGTTTGGTGTTTACCTCTGCGACTATATTTTCTGTTACAATAATAAAGTCAGATGTGTGTGGTACATGCCTATAAGGCTGAATTAGGAGGATCTCTAGAAGTTTGACATCGGCCTGGGCTACATAGTGAGTTTAAGGCCAGCCTGGACTATGCAGCAAGAACCTGTCTCTAGAAGAAAAGAAAGAAAGAAATCTTTGAGAATTTTCTTAGCTTATAGTCATAGAAGCTATTCAATCCAAATTGGGCAGTGCCAGTTCTAGTGATGGCCCTCTTAGCTGCATCACATCATGACAGATGGCATCATGTTAGGAGCACACACAGGAGGGAAAGATCACCTGGGGAGGAAGGAAGCTACAGATGCAGGCTGGAAACTAACCAGTCTCACGTGAATTCCCTGAGGGCATGTCCCCAGTGAGAGGAGATGTCTGACCAGGCCCCACTGTCCGCACTGCTGCACCAAGCTTCCCACATGGGTGTATCTTTGGGGGACCAAGGCACATCTATACTGTAGCATTATCCAGAGGAAGTTTTCTCAGAGGGTACTACAATTGCTTATTCTCGAGATGTTGTGCTCTAGAACTTTATTTTTGGTAACAGGGATTGAACCTGGGACCTTGCACTTGTGAGGCAGACAGCAGAACCACTGAGCTAAATCCCTGGCCCTCTAGAACTTTAAAAAACATAATGGAAAGGAATTTCTTCAGTCATATAAACTGAATGAACAGAGTCACATAAAATTTGAGGATAAATTTCTTATAATGTTGATGCTATTGTAATGTCTATAAGATAGAGTGTAAACAGATGTTTTTTATTTTATAGTTGTGTAATATGGGATATCAGTTATGTTATTTCTTTAATTTCAAACAGTTTGAACATTTTGAGCAAATAATTTACTGATCATGTTTGCTTTATCTAAGAATAAATTTGATTTTGGTCAGTTGAATTCAGGAAAAGAATATGAATGAAATTTTTTGGTGTTATTTTCTGGGTTATGAGAAAAAGCAGAAGGATGAAAATATGTCACATATTTCAACTTATTTTGACATTAAAAGGATAAAACTTTTAATGCTATTCACTTGGACTTTTATAAATTTCAGATGTTTGCCTATGAACTTGAGAGCAGAAGACTTAGCCAGTGGTATTCTTCGAGAACGAGTAAAAGTGGGTGCAAGCTTGGCTGATGTTGACCCAATGAACATTGACAAATCAGTAAGTTTTATGAAGGTTTTTCAACAAGTAGCTTTTTAAAAAAAGTTTTTCCTTGTTCCTGTAGCAACACATTTCATTGCAGTGTTATCATAACATGTAACAGTAAGTTAGGCTGAGAGGGCTGTGAGGGGTAAGGCCCCATGAACCATAATAAAGCATGGGCTGTGGTATGAAACTGCTTAATTTTATAATTTGGTTTTCATTTCACGTAGATCACTCTGGCTATGGTGGTGTTACCAAATTTAAGGGAAGGAAGGCTAGCTTTACAGAGATTGGCTATCATGTGCAGCCTAGGAATCACAGTGATGGTCATGGTAGAAACTAAAGTAACAGTGATGAGAAGTGGATAGATAGAGGGAATTGAGGATTCAATTCAAATATAACAAAATTTGATAAGTTCATTGCTTTTGGAGAATGATAGAAACAAGTTGATATTATTCAGGTTTCTGGCTTAGTGACGAGGTAATGACTGGACTGATTGGATAGCTGTACCTTAGTACGTAAGAGGAGGAATACTGAGATGGGAAGATGATGTAGTTAGTTGTAGACATTTTACAAGGATTACTAGCATACCACGAGAAGTGCATTAAAAGGCAGTTGGTTATTTAGGGTTGGCATTAAGGCAGAAATGTCTGGGCTAGAAATTTAGGTATAGGTCATCAGAGTGAAGCTGGGAAATGGATGAATCTGCCCAAGGAGAGCACATGGTATCAAAAAAAGTCAGAGGATGTAGAGCTCATGATTATTTCTCACTGTTGATAGTAGTACCTTATTTTGGAACAATGTTACTGCATAACCAAAAACTTATTTCATGTTTTTTCTTGTTGCATTTATCTCTGTATACATCATAATTTAACTGATATTTATATGAAAGATTTAAAAGAAGTTATCAAATAGCAAAGAATATCTATTTACAAATGAAAATTTTAACAAACTCCCCTCTGAATTCAGAGTTTAAAATATTTGTCTTGTTTTATTAATAAGGATCTACTGAAATTTCAGTGTACTAAATACATCTAGAATCCCTAAAAAATAGTACATTTTCTCAGTGGACCTTATCTTACGATCTTTGCTTATTTGGTTTATCAGTACCTTACTCTCTTGGATCTGTGAAGTTTATTTTTTTAATTTTTATTTTTGTACTGTCTTGTCTTCAGCCCCGATGATGGCATAGTAACAGTTTTTATTTATTTATTTATTCTCTCATTGAGTTTATGTGAAGTTTAAATGTGTCTGCTGGTCAGTTAGAATAACTTACTGCTTAAAATCTGACATGGACAGATCATTTAGCTTTTTTTTTTACAGTTTCTTTTATTGATTTGTCTTAAATGTTCTAATTTACTCAAGATTTCCCTATTCATAATAATATATTCATTATAAAACATTCTAATTACTAGTACAGAAAAAGTCTTTTTTCTACTTTTGCCGTTGAAAAGAACAGTTCTTGTGATAGATGAGTGTTACTCTAGCTGTTTTTTCAGTGTTGTCCCATTGAGAAAAATTAAATTTTCCCCTAGGGATGCTAAATATAAAAGAATAATATTTTTCATTTGCTTGTTTTGTTTTTTGAGACAGGGTCTCACTGTGTAATTCAGGGTGGTCTTGAACTTGTGACAATCCTCCTGCCTCAGCCTCCCAGAGTGTTGGGACTACGGGCGAGCAGTCTGCACCTGGCCAAAGAATAAGATTTTGTCAGGTTACCTTGAGTCTTTGAAGGCCAGAAATCATTGTAATTGTTAATATTTTCATGCCTTCCTTCTGAACCAATTTTTGCCCTGTGAGAGATAATATTGCCTCTGCTGAGAATGCATGAGATATATGGTATTTTGAAAGGCATTAAAACTGTTAGAAGTAACATATCCTGTAGATCATCATTAAGATTTTAGGCTGGGCTGGGTGTGGTGGCGCACGCCTGTAATCCCAGCACTTGGGAGGCTGAGGCAGGAGTATCTCTGTGAGTTTGAAACCAGCCTGGGCTACATAGTGAGTTCCAGCTCAGACTCAACCACAGAGTGGAGCCCCTGTCTCAAAAAACCAAAGAAAAAGAAGATTTTAGGCTAGATCTTAATCTTGTTCCTGAGTTGTTCATTCAAAGAAGGGTACTTTATTTCCCCGAATTGAAATGTAAACTTGAATTCTACTGTTGATTTTATTTTTGCATACTTACTTTTTTGTACACTTATTTATTTGTACATAGTTATGTCCAAAACTCCTGCTGAAAACAAGCATTTCTGAATCATAAAACTATTTCATAAATTTAGAACATTCTATGAAATATAAAATTATTTTATATTACAGATTATTCTCCTTTTTCCAAGGTGCGGTTTGATAGCATAGGTGGATTGAGCCATCATATTCATGCACTAAAGGAGATGGTAGTATTCCCACTTTTGTATCCAGAAATCTTTGAAAAATTTAAAATTCAGCCTCCACGGTAAGTAATATTGTAAAGTGCGTCCTAGACATTTGCATTTTAGGGTGTAGGAATCAGGTCCAAGAAGCAATTCTTTATACAGGCTGTGAATATACTACTGTATTGCTCAAACAGATTTTCCTGAGTTTGGCTTTCTGATAGCTTTTAATTTCATGCTACATTGTTTACTGTTGGAAGCACAATTTTATTGGCGTGTTTCGTTGACATGATAAATAGGAATTTTTGAAGTAGGAGAGGGTAAGCTCCACCGTTTACAGTATTTCTTATGATCAGATCGTGCTTTATCATTAGGTGGTTACCTAGTTAACTCTTAGAAAGTGCTGAAAAATTATGTTAAAGAAAATTGGGCAGAATAAAAATACGAGGTATGCAATATAGATTGTTAGATCTAAGCTTATAAATACTTCCATTGAGGAATAATTTTTATTCTGACTTGATTCTTATTTTCCATGGAAAATCTTGTTAGAATCTTTTTCTACTTTGTTTTATTATTTTAGACAGAATCTCACTGTGTAATTCAGGCTGGCTTTGAGGTCACTGTGGCCTCAAACTCCTGAGCTCCAGTGATCTTTCTGCCTTAGCCTCTGAAGTACCTGGGAATACAGGTGTGCTCCACTTCGAATATTTCTGTATGATACATTCTAAGATTTGAAATTTGTGGGGTCATATGGAAACATTAAACATTTTGATGTGTCTTGCCAAATGGTTCTATACTTTTAACTATTTCTTACCAAAGCTTGGTTCTTTGAGGTCTCAGCAAAATGAAACTTTTGTTTATATACAGGGAAGAGCTTTATCTTGCCTAATAATTACAGTATATATTAACCCACAGTTGTATAGGGGAAGGGCATCCTTTTAAATTGATTATTGTTGGTGATAGCATTAATTTACTTTTTCTGATTCTTTATTCCTCTAGGGGCTGTTTGTTTTATGGCCCTCCTGGCACTGGTAAAACTTTAGTTGCCAGAGCTTTAGCTAATGAATGCAGTCAAGGAGATAAAAAGGTGGCATTTTTTATGCGAAAAGGCGCAGACTGTTTGAGCAAGTGGGTTGGTGAATCTGAAAGGCAACTTAGGCTCCTTTTTGACCAGGTAAGAGGAATCACTAATTCAGTAGTTTATTTTTTAGAACCTGAGGAGGCACATTTTCTAATCAGTACATGAATTTGGGATCAGAAATCTTAAATTATATACTTTAGGGGTACAACCATCCTTATTCATAGAGAAATGGTTCTGGGATCCCCAGAGGACACAAAATCAATAGATACTGAAGTTTTTGTGTATAAAATAATGTGGTCTTTGCACAGAGCCTGAATATCCTTCAGTATGCTTTAAATTCTTATGGGATTACTTATAATACCTAATACAATGTATGTTTGTTTTTTTTGGGTTTTTTGAGACAGGGTTTCACTGTGTAGTTGAGACTGATCTGGAACTCACTATGTAGCCCAGACTGGTCTTGAACTCACAGCGATCCTCCTGCCTCAGCCTCCTGAGTGCTGGTAGTACAGGCGTGCGCCATCACACCCGGCCCCTAATACAATGTAAATAGAGTTGTATTGTTCAGGGGATAAAGACAAGGGGAAAAAATGTGTATGTTCTGTACAGTTGCAGTTGTTTTTCCTCCAACATTTTCAATCCTCGGTTGAATCTGTGAATGCAGAACCCATGGCAGGCTGATTCTATTTGATAGAGTTTTACTAGTATTCTAAATATTTATAATGATTCACTTACAGAGGTATCTTCCAGGTATATTAAGACCATGTTAGGTGCTTTTGAGGAACCCAGGTATAATTGTTATATTATAATCTGTATAAATATTAGATTATAATCCAGTTGAGGAAATACAGTGATACCTCAGTTCATAAACTTGGTTCTTTCCATGATTCTGGTTGCAAACTGAGTTGAACAAGAGCAGAATCAAATTCAGTTGTTATGTTCAATGTTGACATCAGAAAGCAGTTTGATTCTATTCATGAATTGAGTTCGTGAACTAAGGTACTACTGTAGTACAGGTATAAGATGCTAATATTTATGGAGAAAAAATTCACAAAGCAGTATATTGTTTATTTTTATGAGTTCTTTATTATTGTCACTATAACAAAATATGCAAGATAATTACTTTATAACGATAGCAGGTTTATTTTGGCCAGTGGTTTAGGAGGGTACAGTCTATGACTGAATGTGTCCTTTGCTTTAAGCCTCTGGTGAGGCAGCATATCATATAAGAGCATTGGGCTGAGCAAAACCACTCACCTCATCATCCAGGAAGCAAAAGTGGAAGAGAGAAAGAATCCAAGCTCTTAGAATCCTTTTCAAGGGCCTGTCCCCAATGCTCAGGACTTCCCACTAGGTTTACCCCTTAAAGGTTCCACGGTACCCTAACTTAAGCACTGTCTTGATGACCAAGCCTCTAAGACATGGACCTCTGGGGGATGCTTATCTAAAATGTAGCAAGTTATCAATATGCTGCTGGAAGAATGCAGAAATAAATGGTTTTAAAGGTAGAGTGAGGTGAGTGACTGTTGTATAGGCTATTTGTACTTAAGAGTAACTTTAATTTTGTTTTCTTTTTTGAAGCAGGGTTTTACTATGTAGTTCCAGCTGGCTTTGAGCTTATTATGTAGTCTAGGCTGGCTTCAAACTTGTGGTGATCCCCCTGCCTCAGCCTCCTGAGTGTTGGGGTGATAGCCACACACTACTATACCTGGCAAAAGTAACTTTAAAAATGTTATTTTCTGAAGTTGGGTGTGGAGGCGCATGTAGCTCTAGCTACTTGGGCGGCTGAGGAAGGAGACTTGCTTGAGTTGAGGAGTTTAGTATCAACCTGGACTGTATAGCAAGACCCTGTCTCAAAAATTTTTTTCTTCTATACTTCATAAAAATTAATTGTAGTATAAATTTACTTATGATTATTTGAATTAGTGAAGGAAGGCTATCATATTTGGCATTTCAATTCATAGTGATTATGCCTAAGGAAATAAATATGAAGTACAAAATGCTTTCAAGCATTTCTTGAGTGTCAGATTTAGTTGTTTATGAAAAGTCCTTTGTAGTTGTTAAAATGCTTTAAGTTTTATTGAAAAAATATTAATAACCACTAAGTTCTAGATAATAGAAAGAAGAATAGGCACAGTGCTTACTTTCAAAGTGTTCATTGTCTAGTGGCGAATCAAACAGTAATCCATACACTTCAGGAGCAGTTAAAAAAATGGAAAAATAAAAGTACAAAATAACATTAATAGAAGAGGGAAGAATGGAGGAATGCTGGAGTGTTGTCCAGTGAGGTCATTTAACTTTTTTTGGCAATTGTACTCTTGTCATTTTATGCTGGGGGATACAAGTACATTTTGATTTCATTTAAGCATTAAGTCGTGTAGCTTCCTTTATCTAAGTTTATTTCTGTATCATTGCTTCTCAATAAGTAGGGCTAGATGAGATATTTTTGTTTTTTAAAAAATTGCTGATAGTTATGACTTTAAACGGTAAAGGTAAATCTCTTGTATTTACATTTAAACTAACTGTGATATATTATTTTACATATATATATATATGTGTATATATATATATATATGTATATAT
>NW_022900914.1:5626161-5629915 GCF_012274545.1 Fukomys damarensis | reverse complement strand
TATAAAGATGCTAGGTCTAGAAGTGTAGGTCAGTGGTAGAATATGTACACAGCACATTAGGCCCTGAATTCTGACCGCAAAACTAGACCAAGCAAACAAATGTAAAAACTTGTCATATGTTAAAGCGAATGTGTGTACTGTGATCTCTTTCATGTTTAAAAATGCATTTCTATTTGTATGTTTAAATATGTTCAGAAAACTATGGAAACTGAAAATGGTTGTTGTTTACTAGGAGGACCCCTTGTGATTAACTTGGGTGGTAGGGGGATTTCCTTTTTGGTATGTACTCTTTCATACCTGCTGCTTATATTCATACCATTTGCTTATATTACTTATTAAGAAAATGTAGTAATTAAATTAAAAGTTGAAAATGACTACAGTAAACAAATAATTTACTCTCTTTTTACTAGGCATATTTGATGAGACCTTCTATAATATTTTTTGATGAAATAGATGGATTAGCTCCAGTTCGCTCTAGTAGACAGGACCAGATCCACAGGTAATTTTTCCTCGTCTGGCTATGTTCACCTTTTTCTCTTTGTCTTAGTATTTAGTCTTAGCTCTTGGCTAAATGCTATAAGGCTAACAAAGACTTTTAAAATTTAACCTGTTTCCTTGAGAAATACTTCCTTAATTAACATAGCACAAGGGTTCACTAGGAAGTTCAGGCTGGCCTTGAACTCACTGCAGTCCTTCTGCCTTAGCCTCCTGAGTGCTGAAATTGGAGGTGTGGCCCACCATGTTCTGCTGATAAGGGCTTTATGATCCCATTGCTACATGTACTACATCCATACTCATTGGATACAGCTGAAAAGCCGGAGAGACAGTCCTGTGGTATCCAGCTGGAACCAAAGCCGTTGTAGCTCACCATGCTGACCTTTGAAGGGTCTTCAGGCACCAGGGATTTAGCTCAGTAGCACTGTGCCTGCCACAGTGGTGCTGTGCCTGCCATGGCGGCACCACCGAGCTAAATCCCTGCCCCTCTTTTTGTATCTTGAGACAAGCTCTTTGTTAGGTCTATTTTTTAAAAATATATTTGTTTCTAAAACATTACTAGATTTGTTTTGTTTTTTATGGTTCTGCCAAAATAAAAAAAAGAAAGAAAGGTCTTCAGGAGAAAACTGTTGAATATGAAAGCCACCTATATAAGTGGTAGAAATACCTGATCTTCTGGATATGTATAATTCAATATAAGGTCACAAACATGAAAAACAAGGTAATGTGACACTTTCAAAGGACTGTCAACATATCTCAAACTAAAAAATACTGATGAAATGCCCAATAAATAATTCCCAAAATATGTTTAAGAAAGCTGAATGAGAGTCAAGAGAATACAAATAGATAATTTAATGAAATTAGGAAAATAATTCATGATATAAATGAGAAATTCAGCAAAAAAATCAAACAAATCATGGAAACTGATTAATTCTGAATAATTAATCAGTGAATAATTCAGTTAAGAAATAACAGCTAAGGGCTGGGGATTTGGGTTCAGGGGGTTCCACTGCCTGCCTTGCAAGTGCAAAGGCCCAAGTTCGTTCCCCAGTACCGTAAACAAAATTAAAATAAAGAAGAAGAAAAAAAAATAACAGCTAGGACCAGGGATTTAGCTCGGTGATTCCACCACCTGCCTCGCAAACGCAAGGACCTGAGTTCAATCCCCAGTACCAAAAAAAAAAAAAAGAAATAACAGTTAAAAGCTGCTACAACAGACTAGATCATGAAGAAGGAAAGTATATTCTAACTTTAAGACATATCTTTTGAGATAATCCTGGTCAAACAAGAAAGTAAGAATAAAAATTAAAAAAAAATAAAGTCATCTCCACAATTGTTTTACTTTTCTCATTGCTAAGACAAAATACCTGCCACCCAAAGTTAGAGGAAGGCTTTATTTGGCTTACAGCTTGTAGGTGTCTCAGTTCATAGTTGGCTGGTTCCAAGGCAGGTACAGAGGAGCATCGTACAGATGACAGAGGAGCATCGTAGAGGAGAAACAGTTCACGGCAGGCAAAAAGTAGAAGGTAGTAAGGCAGCAAGTAGTAAGCCACAAGCAAGGACAAGCAACCTCCTTTCTGTCCTTATATTTTATCCATGCTACCCACCCTTAGGACTGGTAATACTCACACCCTTAATCCTAGGATTGCACCGTGAATCAATCCTAGCATCACATCTTTGATTCCAGCATCACACAGCCTAGATCCAGCTACCTCCAAAACGTGAGCAGTGCTGCTCCTCCCTCAAAAGCTCAGGGTTCTGAGTTTGATCCCCAGTACTGAAAAAACAAAGTCCCACCAATGACCACATGAGGCTTTGGAGGCACAGCCAGATATAAGCTGTAACCAAGACCTTTGGGACAACAGTAAGTGAATAAGTGTTCAGTTTTTGTGGTTTAACTGAAGGTGAAGAAAAGTGAAAAGGCATAGCAGACCTATTCAGTGAAGTAATAGCTGAAAACTCAGTAATTTTGGAAAGGGTATGGATACCCAGATGAACAAGGCCCACAGGTCCTCAATTAGACATGACCAGAAAAATATCCTCACTCTGGCATATTACAGTCAAACTGTTCAAAGTACAAAAAAAGAATTCTAAAAACAACAAAAACAAACACTAAGTCACTTCTAAGGGTACTTAGGCCGATAGTAGATTTTTTTTACCAGAAATCTTACCAGCCAGGAGGCAATGGATGACATATTCTATACTCTGAAAGGAAAAGGAAAAAAAAAAATCTTTCCAGCCACAAATATTATAGATAATAAATAATACTTTTTAGAAATTAAGTAGAAATAAAATCTTTCTGAGACAAGCAGAAATTGTGGAAATTTATCACCAGTAGACCAGCCTTCTGAAGATACTGAAAAAGGACTTCACTACCTGGAAATGAAAGCAAAGAGTGAGCACTCACCTGGGAAGCTGAGTCAGGAGGATAGCAAGTTTGAGTCCAGCCCGGGCAACATTTTTCCTCTAATTAAAAATATTATTAAAAGCCGGGCGAGGTGGCACACACCTGTAACCCTAGCACTTGTGAGGCTGAGGCAGTAAGATCGCTGTGAGTTCAAGACCAGCCTGGGCTACATAGTGAGTTCCAGGTCAGTCTCAACTACATAGTGAGACCATTTCAAAAAAGCCACAAAATAGTAGTTTGTAGTTCATAATGATGGCATTTATTGTGAGGAGTTGGTATAAGTACATAATGTGTCTTAATTCTTTTTTCCATCTCCTTCCTTTCTATTTTCTCTCCCCCTCCTTCCTCCATTTCTTGGTCCCCTTCCCATTTGCTTCCTTGGCTAGGGCAATTCTGAAGTATTTGATTTTTCTTTTGATGCTATTATGAATGGCATTGTTTTCCTTATTTCTTCTCTTGGTGAGTTCCTTATTGTTTTATTGGAACATTATTATTTTTGTATAGTTTTTGTATCTTGCTGTACTGCTGAATTTAGTTATTAAAGAGTCTTTTGGTGGAAGTGTTTTGGTCTTTTATATAGAGGATCATGTCATCTGCAAATCACAATAATTCAGCTTCTTCCTTTCCTATACATACACCTTTTCTTTCTTTCTCTTGCTTGAGTGCTCTTCCTAATGTTTCAAGAATTATATTGAACGGGAGTGGTAGTAGTGGACATCCTTGCCTTGTTCCTGATTTGAGTGAAAGCTTTTAGTTTTCCTCGTTTAATATGATATTGGTAGTAGGTTTGTCCTAAGTGGCTTCTATCAGATTGAAATAAGGTCTTGCTTTTTTTTTTTTTTTTTTTTTTTT
>NW_022900914.1:5621984-5625966 GCF_012274545.1 Fukomys damarensis | reverse complement strand
TTTTTTTTTTTTTTTTTTTTTTTTTTTTGGTACTGGGGATTGAACTTGGGTCCTTGTGCTTGCAAGGCAGGTGGCGGAACCACTGAGCTAAATCCCTGGCTTTTGTTGTTGTTGTTTTTTTGTGTGTGAAATAAGGTCTTTTTGTACTTATTTTGTTCAGTTTTTTAAAAAATCATGAATAGATGTTGGATTTTGTCAAATGTTGTTTCTGTGTCTGTTGAGGTGATCATATGATTTTTGTCCTTATTCTGTTTATGTGAGTATTATATTTTTTGATTTGGGTATGTGGAACCATCCTTGCATTGCTGGAATAAATCCTACTTGGTCTTGATGTATGATTGTTTTGATGATTTGTTACATTCTCTTTGCCAGGTTCTTGTTGAGCATTTTTTGCATCTGTGTTCATTAAAGAGAATGACCTGTAGTTCCCCTTTTTGGTTGGATCCTTGTCTGGCTTTGGAATCAGGATTTTGCTAGCTTTCATGAAAAAGATTGAGAGTATTGGCATTTGATTTTCTCTGAATTTCTTGTAGAATTCATTGGTGAATATATCAGGTCATGGAGATTTCCTTATTTAGATGGTAGCTGTTTTAAACTGCTGCTTCAGTTTCATTGTCTCTTATTAGATTGTTTGGGTTTTTAAAGTCTTCTTGGTGCAGTTTTGGTAATTTGTATGTATCTAGGAGTGCATTCTGAATTATTGGAATATATTAGAATATAGGTCTTTGAAGTTGTTATTATTAGCCTGGATTTCAGCAGATTGTTATGATTTTACTTTTTCCTTTTCTAATTATATGGATTTTAGTGTATCCTTTTCTTTTTGGTAAGATTGGCTAAAGATTCGTTGTGTTCTGTTTATTTAGTAACTTAAGGTGCATCATTAGGATATTTATTTGGACTTGCCTTGTTTTTCTGATTTGGGCATTCAAAATCATAAACTTCCCTCTTAGGACTGCTTTTGTTGTGTCCCATAGGTTCAAGTATATTGTACTGGCCGTATAATTTGATTCCTGTCATCAGCTGGGGCAATTTAGGAACTTATTGAGATGCTGTGTCAAAATAAATAAGGGTTAGGAGTGTAGCTCAGTGTGAAGGTTCTGGGTTCAGTCTACAGTACAAAAAAGAAAGAAAGAAAGGTAACTAGAATCATGAAAACATGTAAAAGACTAAAACCCATTATAAGTGCAGATGGACAAGAAAGAATAGAAAAGACTCAAACTATCAGTGCATTAAACCATCAAATCACAAAGATGAATACGAGAAGAAAAGAAAAAGGATATTCAAAACAAACAAAGGAAAATTAACAGAATTATAGGAATGAGTGGTAATCTCTCAATAGTAACCTAAAATCAATAGACAAAATCCTTCAGTTAAAGGTTAGGGATAGGCTGAATGGGTGACCCAGAAGACCTAAAGATATGCTATCTACAAGAACTCATTTCTCCAGTAAAGACACAAATAACTTGGAAGCAGAAGGATGGAAAACGATACTGTCCTAAGAGGAGTGTGGTGTGCACATCTGTAATTCCAGTACTTGGGAGCCTGAGGCAGATGAATCAAGTTTGAGGCTAGCCTGGACTACATAGTGAGTTCAAGACCAACCTAAAGTACATACATAGTAAGATTTTGTCTTAAAAAAGAAAAGATACTCCACCAGAATAGAAACCAGAACCACACAGAGCTAGCTATACTTATCAGACAGAAAGGCATTAAGATAAAAAAAACTGTAGTAAGAGACAAAGATTATCACTGTATAATGATCAAAGGATCAAAACAGCAAGAAGATATAATGATCATGCATGTATATGCACTAAGTGCCAGAGGACTCAGTTTTATAAAATACAAACTATAAGATCGACAGGAGGAGGTAAGTTCCAGTACAATAATAATACTGGATACCTCAGCACTACACTTCTCATTCATTAGAAAGCAGTGAACATCAGAATTAAACTTTATTATGTATTAAATAGAAGTAACAGACATTTGAAGAAATTTTCAGTTAACAGCCATGAAGTATACATTATATTGATGAACACATGGAACATTCACTATAATTGATGGCAAATCAAGTTATAATCAATAAATGAAAAAATTTTAAATCACATTTTTTATCATTACAATAAAATAAAACTAATGCAACAAAAGAAACTGTAGAAATTATACAAACATGGAGACTGAAAACTAATACATTTTTTTTTTCTGGTACTGGAAATTTAACTTAGGACCGTGTACTTGCCAGGCATTTGCAGTGCTGCTGAGCTATATCCCCAGCCCTGAAAAATATACTTTTGTGTAGACAGTGGGTCATTGAGGAAGTCCAAAAGGAAAGTTAAAAATTTCTCAAGAATCGGAGGGGTGTCTCAGCGATGGATTGCTTGTCTAGCATGTGTAGGGATTTGATCCCCAGTACCACAAGAGAAAAGAGAGTATGTGATATGGCAAAAGTGTATTAAGAGGGAAGTTTATAGTGGTAATTGCTGACGTTAGAAGGGGCTAGGCATGGTGGTGTAGGAATCCTGGGAGGCTGAGGCAGGAAGACTGCAAGTTGAGGCCCAATTTTCCAACTTAGCAAGACCAACTGTATTTCAGAAAAAAAAAAGCGTTGGGGATGTAACTCAGTGTAAAGCTGTAAAAGCCCTACGTTCTATCCCCAGTACTGGGGGGAAAAGAAAAATGAATTTCAAGTCAAACCCAAAGTTACTTAAAGAAAAGAAATAAAGACTAGAAATGGACGTAAAATGTAGAATAAAAGTTAAAAACAAAACAAAAAATGATGAAAGGAAAAGGTAAGTGAAAACCTACTGTTAGCTAGATTAACCAAATAGAAGAGACAAGGTCACAATAAATAAATGAAAAAGGAGACATTACAGCCACTACCATGAAACACAAAGCACCAATAGAGATTTATGAGCAACTATATTCTAACACATTGGAAAACTTTAGAGGAAAAGGATACATTTTCAGATACAGTGTAACTTACCAAAATTGAATCATGAGGGTATAGAAAGCCTGAATAGAGCAGTAACGAGTAACAGAGTAACACATTTGAATCGTTAGTAATAACTTTAAAATTCCAGCATAGTTAAGTCCAGAGCTGATGGCTTTATTGCTGAATTTTATCAGACTTTTATGTTGTTTTTTTTTTCTTGGTACTGGAAATCGAACTCAGGTCCTCGTGCTTGAGAGGCAGGTGATGGAACCACTGAGCCAAATCCCTGGCCTTTACCAGACTTTTAAAGAACTAACGCTGATGCTTCTCAAACCATTTCAGAAATTTTGAGAGGGTTCCCTTCCAAACTCATTCCTCAAGGCCGGCATTGCCCTGACTCCAAGACCAAACAGAGATGACAACAAGAAGAAAGAAAACAGTAGACTAATATCCCTGAAGTATGTGTCCATGCGGAAATTTTCATCCAGTTGTTAGCACATCAAAGATCATTCACCATGATCCATTTATCCCAGGGTTACCAGGATGGTTCAACATATGCAGAGCAATGAACAATATCACATCAAAAAGAAAGAATAAAAATGATCAACTCAATAGATATAGAAAAAGCATTTGATAAAATTAAATAAAACGCCATGATAGAAACTCTGAACCAATTAAGTATAGAAGGAACATGCCTCAACCAATAAAGGCTATATATGACGGACATGCGAAGCTAGCATTATATTGATTGGAAAAAGCTAAATATGTTTCATCTAAGATTAGCACAAGACCAGGACATTCACTCTCTCTGTTCTTGTTCAATAAAATACTGGAAATTTTAGCCAGGCAAGAGAGACAAATAAAAGGCATATAAATAGGAATGTGGTTGAAGGTCACATTATCTGTAGATGATGATTCTGTATATGGAAAAACTTTTTTTAAAACCACAAGAAAACTATTAGTACTGAAAAACCAAGTTGGTAAAGTTGCAGGATGCAAAATCAACATACAGGAATTTATAGCTTTTTTTTTTTTTTTTTTTTTTTTTTTTTT
>NW_022900914.1:5581981-5621691 GCF_012274545.1 Fukomys damarensis | reverse complement strand
TTTTTTTTTTTTTTTTTTTTTTTTTGGTACCGGGGATCAAACTTGGAACCTTGTGCTTGCAAGGCAGGCAGTAGCACCACTGAACTACATCCCTGGCCTATTAATAGCGTTTTTATATGCCAACAGTGAGCTTGCTAGAAAGAAAATGAAGAAAGCAGTCCCATTCAAAACAGCTACAAACAAACAAGGAAATATACTTATGAATAAATTTAGCTAAGGAAGTAAAAAACCTACAATCAGAATTACAAAACATTGATGAAAGAAATGGTAGAAGAATTAATGTTGTTTAAATGTTAGTACTACCAAAAACAATCTACAGATTCTGTGCAGTCTCATCAAATGACACTCTTCCCAGAACCATGAAGAACAATCCCAGCATTCATATGGAAGCACACAAGATAACTGAGTAGCCAGGGCAATGTAGAGTTAAAAGGAGCAAAGGTGAAGTTGCCACAAAACCTGAAACGTTAACAGAAGTAGTTAACAAAACAGCATGAGATTGACATTACAAGCATATATAAATAGATCAGTGGGACACAGTAGAGAGCCCCAAATAAGCCTATGCATCGAAGTACATACTTTGGAGAAAGGACAGCCTTTACAGTTAGAGATACTGGGAAGTTTCTGTGTGCATAATATTGAAACTTTACTCATCTCTCACTCTATACAAAAATCAGTTCAGGATAGACCAAAGAACTTAAGTGTTAAGGCCTGAATCTCTGGAAACAGTAGAAGAAAACATAGGGAAACACTTAAAGACATTGAAACTGGTGATTTATGGATAGGGCCCTAAAAGCACAGAAAACAAAAGCAAAAAGTAACAAATGGAATTATGTCAATCTAAAATAAAGTTTCTGCACAGTAAAGGAAACAACAGGGTAACGAGACACTCTAAAGAAAGAGAGAAAAATACTTGCCAACTATTTATTTGATGGAGGATTAAAATCAAGAATATATGAGGAACTAAAAAAGTGAGCAAACAAAAAACCTAGGCAATCTACCAATTGTAAATAGACAAATGAGGTGAATAGACACTTTTCAAAGGAAGAAATACGAATGTCCAGCAAGTACTGTATATGAAAAAATAACTTTCATTGGCTATCATGAAATGCAAATCCGAACCACAAGATACCCTCTTATCCCCATTAGAATGGCTAAAAAACCAAAAAGTAATAATTGCTGGCAAGGATATGGAAAAAATGAACTTTAATACACTTGGTTGGAATTTATTTTACTATAGCCATTATGGAAAACAGTGTTGAGATTCACCAAAATAGTAAAATTATATATATATGGTATATGTCCAATGGAAGTAAAATCACACCAGAGAGATAACCTCTGTGCCCATGTTTACTGTGGCACTATTCACAATAACTAAGATAAGAATCTGCCTAGGTACTTATGATCAGATGAATTGATAAAATGTGGTATGTATACAATGAAATATATGTAGTCAGAAGAAAGAATGCAGTCTTGGCATTGGCAGCAAAATGGATGGATGTGGAAGACAGTATAGTTAAAAATTATATACAGAAAGACAAGTATTATTGCTCTCTCATATATGGAAGCTTAAAAAAGTTGCCTTGAAAGTAGACTAGTAATTACTAGTGATTGAGAAGGGTATGTGATGGAGTGAAGGGTGGAAAGAGAGGTTAAACTTTATAAGGACACATGAATGCACACATGGAAACATCTCACTAACTTTTTTTGTGTGTACGGTACTGGGGATTGAACCCTGGGCCTTTTCATTGAGCTACATCCTCAGCCCTTATTTTACATCTCCCCCCCGCCTCTTTTTTTGGGGGGTACTGGGGATTGATCTCGGGTCCTTGCACTTGTGAGGCAGGCGATGGCATCACTGAGCTAAATCCCTGGCCCTTTTATTTTACATCTTAAGACAGGATCTTACTGAATTGCCCAGACTAAGCCCAAATTTATAATCCCCTGCTTCAGTCTTCCAGAGCTTTGAGATTACAGCAGTGCACTGCCACACCTGGCTACACTAACTTTGTTAAGATGTACAGTTAATACATTTTAACTTAAAAATTATAACAAATATACTTAATATTAAAACATGAAAACTTTTAGTTTGGGGAATATGACAAGTATGGCTGCTGTGAACACTTTCTGCACTGAGCTATAGATTCTAGTCATTGTAGTCTGGTAAAGTAAAGCTATATAAACTGTGTTTACTGGAGAGGCAGAATGAAAACTTAATATTTGTAGATGATGTAGTTATGTTTATAGAAATTCCAGAGCAATCTATAGATAATTGCTGGCCTGGTTAGACCAGTGACTGTAAGTAAAAATTTTGTATATCTGTGTATTAGTAATTATGCAAAAATGAAACATGATTTACAGTCTTATTTACAAAATAAGTATAGGAATAAATCTAAAAATTCTTATGTAATATCTCTGCAGAAAATAAAACTTAATTGCAAAACATTTAAAGAATGATGAAATAGAGAAGTGCCACATTTCATAATTTGGAATACTAACCTTTTGGGGTGTGCTGGGCACCTCGCCTGGGTGCTTTTGCCTGCTAGACCAAAGCTGTACCATGGGCTGTATGCTCAGCAGCTGGTGTTCAGTGATGCTGGGATTGGAACCCACGGCCTTCCACATACTAATATGCACATGCTTACCACCGAGTTGCTTCTCCAGCCTGGATGTTTTTATCTTTTCTTGCTCATTAATGAATAGATTCAGTACAGTACAAATCAAACTTACAGTTTTTTTAAATGCAAAGAAAATAGTTTTATTTGTATATCAGAATCTAACAAATGAAGACATAATAAGGTCAACAGAGCTGATGACATCATGGAAAGCTTTAGATGTCTAATCCCAACCCATCTAGACTCGCTGGGCCACACAGCAGCAGCTCTGGTGCACGCCCACCTGAGCACAGGCGTGTCCAGCCGACAGCACTGCCATTCCCTCATCAGTCCTCTGTCTTTCTACCACTTTCGTTTTGGAGAATTACACAAAATAATTTTGAAATTTATATGGAAATACAAAGGATTAAAAATAGTAAAAGCTCCTGTGGAAGGACAAGGTGGGAGGACTTGCTGTTCTACATTATCAAAGCACTGGAGGGTTAAGATGACTTAATATTGGCTGAAAACTAGACAAATATACTAATGGACAGAGCCACACAATACATACAGTGGATTTATGATTGATTTATAAGAAAAGAGGCAATCCAAATGTTGTTGGAAAAGGATGGCGGTTTGTATAAATAATACAGGGAAAATTGGATTCTGGTGAAGAAAACAAAAACCCTGCACCTCACTTCACACTGTACAGAACTTATTTGAAGGGTAAAGTAAGGCTTTTGGGAGATAATGTGGGTACTATAATGGTTTCATAGTTCATTAGATACATCATGAGGAGATTTACGTGTCTGACGTATCTGGAAACAAAAGAAGATAATGTGGGAGAGAGGTTTGGGAATAAGCAGGTAGGCCTTGCATACTAAGTAGTCTGGGCTGTATTTTCAACATTATAAAGTTTGATCCGGAGGCTGTTCAGTTTCTTTTTTTTTAATCCACTTGTAGAATTTAATTTAGATTATAATTTTGTTTCTAACCATCTTTGAGACTTTATCATCTGGAAATTCTTGTACTACAAAACAGAACTTAATAAGCAGGACATGGTGGATTTCAAGTGGTGTTGAATTTGGTTTTGTTTCCATATGGCGAGTGTAATGATGTGTCCTTTGATTAAAATCTTTCACCCATTTTTAGATTTGTTGTTTGTCTTTGTATTGTTCAGTTGTGATGATTCTTTATGTATTTTGACCTGAGACTTTTATTAAAAATGCAAACATTTTCTTCTTTGGATTGTCTTTTTCTTTCTTGATTGTGCCTTTTGAAGCAATAAAGTGATGTTTGTTCCGTATTGCTGGGTGTCAGATCCAGGGGTAGGCAAGCTGTGCCCCTGAGCTACACGAAGCAGCTTGGATTTAAATTTAGATCAAGTCCATTTTATTTTTCCTCCTATGTTTCTTTCTACCTCTCTTAGTTGCTGTGCTTTTACATGGTTGTTATTTTTCCTGAGTACAACACTGATTTCTGTAAGTCACTTCATATTTCTTCTCCTTTTTTTTTTTTTGGTACTGGAGATTGAACTCAGGACCTTACGCTTGTGAGGCAGGCATGGTGCCACTGAGTTAAATCCCTGGCCTGCTTCATATTTAATGAAGATATTTCTGTGGTAGTTATTTTATTAGCATTAAAGACTGATAGAAATTATTGTATCAATTTATAAGTTTTTCTTTCATTTAACGCATTTTTAATTTTCTTGAAAATTTTTTCCAGCTCTATAGTGTCCACCCTCCTTGCTCTTATGGATGGATTAGATAACAGGGGTGAAATTGTTGTTATTGGTGCTACAAACAGACTTGATTCTATTGATCCTGCACTCAGGAGACCAGGTCGGTTTGACAGAGAATTCCTTTTCAATCTGCCTGATCAAAAGGTAAGAGTTTTTGTTTTCAACATGTTAAAATTTATATATAACTTAGTTATAAAATGTGTGTGTATGTGTGTGTGTGTCTATATACTTTTGAGGGTGATATTTTATGAATTTTTATTGTTTGGATGCTTAATCTTTTATTAAGTTATTGTGGATGCTTACTTGCTGTTTATTTCTCTAGGTTGTAGCACTTATTTGGTAGCTGTCTCTAACTAAAGTAACTTTTTCTCATAAAATGATGTTTAGTGTATGGGATGGTTTTCAGTAAGGAGCCAGTACCCAGATTCTCACATTGAGGATGGGGGCAGTGTTGGGAATTGAACATACACTTTGTCATGTTTACCACCACCTCTAGATTGAACCCAAGCCCTTGAAGCTGTATCACTGAGTTACATTGCCAGCCTAAGATTTTAGAGTCGTAACTAATTAATTAGGAGATAATTTAATTAAAAGGATATAATGTTATTATAGTATAGTTTTTTTTAAAAAAAGAATGTATTTTCAGATAGAGTACTAGCATATATAATAGTCACCCATGATATACAATGTGGTTTACTATTATACGCAAAGCTCTTTTACTAATTCTTCTTGAAATTTTTGTTAGATTGGGTTTGAGAGAGAGATTTAGAGGATGTGCTATATTTGAATGTATATTGTTGTATGGTTTTGGTCTTAGCTCTTCATGTGAAATGCCTGGTGTAGGCACATAGATGTGAAAGGCTTAGTGACTAGGACTATAGAAACCACAGCAAAATGAAAGCCTTCCTGTATAGGACAGGTGATGCCCAACTTGACATCTGTCTGCACAGCCCTTCTTGTCAGTTGTTGAGTCAGGTGCCGGGTTTACCTTGTCAGGATGGGACGCAAAGCATGTACAGCTCCCTTTCACTGTCCAAGTGCTGTTTGTACAAATATACCCCAGTACTTAGGAGGGGTTTAGTTGTATGAGACAGGGCCAAAGTCTGTTTCTCTTTCTTTTTCTTTTTCTTTTTATCCTGAAGACTGAGGTTTAGTTTAGCCTTTTTGTGTTTTTGGTGGTACCAGGGATCAAACTCTGGCCCTTGCACTTGTGAGGCAGGTGGCGGAACCACTATGCCAAATCCCTGACCCCTGAGGTTTTAGTTTAGAAAAAATAATTTTACATTAACATCTTGTGTCTTAAGAAAAACACAAAAACAGCTTCTGATAATAGTTTTCTATTGAAAGGTAAAATCTGCATTTGCTGTGTTTCTGCATAGCTGTGATCTTTGCTGTTTGTTGTGTGCATGCTAATCATTTGTGAAACCTGGGCTGATCCTGTGTGGGTCTGACGGTAATGCGTGCAGTGCTCAGGTCATCTGTTTATTTCCTGTGTCCGATGTGACAGGATTCAAAGCAGAAAGCAGCTGTTCATAAGCATAAGTTGCCAGGGCTGACATCTGTTTCGGCATAGAAAAATGTCATCTTGTTTGTAACATCTAACAAGAATGATTCCAAATTTTTGGCTCTGCAGTATACAGGAAACATACTCAGTTCTAGGAGACACAGCCAATATTCCTTTTTGCACAGGAAAGCCATTTCTGTGATTCCCTAGTTGTCCCCGTAGAACAGGCATCAGGATCTCTATGCCTGTCACAACCCTCACAGTTCAGGCACAGACCACACAAGGGGCAATAAAATATTATAACTCTTACCATTTAACCAAGTAAAAGGTTTTTACAACTAAATCTTGGTTCCAAATTTTAGTAATCTCATTAGGTCTTTATCAGCATAAAATAGTGTATATCTTCTATATGTAGTAATGCTTCTCAGGTTTTCTTTTCCTTTGTTGTGTAGTAGTCATTATCAGCATCATCACTGATACTTGTGTTTGTGTTTGTAAATTCTGACAAATGAAGCTCTTGAATTTGTCTTTGATTCTTAGCAGTAAAGGTAGCCACATATATTGGCATACACTTGTAATCCCAGCACTCTGCGAGGGTGAGGTAGGAGGATTACAGGTTTGAGCCCAGCCTGGACAATTTAGTGATTTTACAAACTGTCTTAAAAAAAAAGAAAAAAGAAAAAAGACAAGGATGGGGATTTAGCTCAGTGGTTCTGCTGACTGCTGCGCAAACTCAGGGTCCTGAATTCAATTTCTAGTACCCAAAAAAAAGGAGATGAGCTGGGGATGTAGTTCTGCAGAAACTCAGGTTAATCTCCAGTAACAACACCCCCCTCCTCAAAAAAAAGCAGAGGAAGATGCTTTCTCTTAGGGAAACCATATGACCTATGTACCATATAGAGTAAAATGAATGATGAAGATCTCTGAATTTCTTCATGTAAATAATTTTCCCTTCATTCTATATTGATTTTAGTAAAAGAAAGGTAACTGGTAGAGTTATAGAGAAAGCATATTAAATGTTTGAGACCTGACAACAATTTACTGACTTTAGGTAATTTCAATTCTTCAAACATTTATTTACTTATTTTGTAAAATGAGGCATATGTATGTATGTATGTATGTATGTATATGCGGTACCAGGATCGAATTCAGAACTTCATGCTTGCTAGGCAGGTGCTGTGCCACTAAATCCCTGGCCCAGAATAGATCTTTTTTGAGGTTATCTTCCAGTTTACATTTTGTTTTATGTTTTTCATGCTCCACTGTCTTTTTTTTTTTTTTTTTTTTTTTTTTTTTTTTTTTTTTTTTTTTTTTTTTTTTTTTTTTTTTTTTTTTTTTGGTACTGGGGATCAAACAGTGGTTCTTGGGCTTGCGAGTCAGGTGCCAGCACCACTGAGCCAAATCCTGGGCCCAATCCACTGTCTTATAATGAAGGCTTCATGCTAATAATGAAGTCTAAGTAGACTCTTAATGTTATCTCATAGAATATATATGCTTTCAGTATGATGTTTCTTTCAGACTTTCATTTATAGCTTTTAAGGTTCTGTTGAGACATATAACTTCAGGTTGGAAGGAAACATGTTACATTGGTTTCATTTTGGTAGCTAAGCTCGGGACTTTGAAGTTGTAATTGAATTGCTTCTGGGCCTTTTGGCTAAAATCAAGTGTAGAAGTTGTTATTGAAATGATAGCTATTGCTGTCAGATTGTGCCAACTTTCTAAGTTGTATTTTGATGAATTTCAAGTTGTTCTTTTTGTTTTGATTACTAGACCACAAATTGTTTAAGTCAATAACAGTGTCTTGGTTACAGTTTGCTTTTTTATATGCATTGAGGGAATAAGGATATTCTTTTTTGGGGGGTCCTGCTGTAGATCGGACCCAGGATCTCATGCATGCTGGGCAAGCACTTTGCCTCTGAGTTCACACTTCCAGCCTAAATATTTACTTTTAAAAAGTGCTGTTCACTTTCCACCCTCTAAAAGAAAGCAGATGTGAAAAAAGAATTCTGTTCCCACTCTGGGCTGTACTGTCAGATGATTGTTGATTTTTCTAGACTGGTGTTTCTTTTTTGTTTATTGCAAAACCAAAATGATAAAATTTCGATTGTGCTATGCAGTCAGATTTAAGCCAGAAAATTCTGTTTTGGAGAAAAATAATTAAGGCAGAATTATTTAAAATTATGTGTAATTTTCCTCATTGTCTGTACCTTATACATAGAGTTCTTTGAAATGTAATATTTGTATAAGCTGGGCATGGGGGCACACACTTGTAATCCCAGCTCCTGGAAGATAGAGGCAGGAGGATTGCTGCGAGTTTGAAGCCAGCCTGGGCTACACAGTGAGTTATAAGCCAGCCTGGACTACATATTGAGACTCTTGTCTCCAAAAACTGAAAACAACAACAAAAACAAAAAGTAAAAAAAAAATTTCATTTAAAAGTTTTAATTATTATAACTCACTAAGGTTTTTTTGTTTATATGCTTTTAAATGGTAAAAATGATATGATGGAAAAGTGAAGTTTAGTTTTTAAATGATAGTCCTGGGTGACTCACTTAGCCACATGCACTACTAATGAGGTCTGGTCACCTCTCAGAACATCAAATGTCTACGCTTGTGCAGCAGAGGCAAGAACTCTGCTACATATCTCACAGGTTGATGAGGATGCTAAGGTGTTTACATTTTTTAAAAGTGGCTATTCGTAATTTGTTTCAGCTAAGTACATTTGAAGAGTTGATGGAAACTTATTTATGTGTACTCTTCTTAGGCAAGAAAACACATCTTACAGATTCATACCAGGGACTGGAATCCAAAATTGTCAGATGCTTTTTTAGGTGAACTGGCTGAAAAATGTGTTGGTGAGTGCTGTTATTTGAATTCTTTGACTGTCACTGATCTGTTCAGCTTCCCTTTCCCCTTATGTTTGAAATGTGAATGAGTATAGTTATGTTTTTGTGCAACAGATGGCTCTGCCTTCATATTTAAAAGTTATTTTAAATATTTCACTTAAAGTTTGAACACTTCCAAGTTAGAATTTTGGCTACCATTAGGTTTTTTTTTTTTTAAACAAATTTAGTAGTAATAGGTGCTTTTTATTGAGTGCTGGGTATCCTTCATATTACTACAGTGTCTCCTTCATATTACTGCAGTTGTCCCGTTTTGGAAATTTTACTAAGAAAAATAAGCTTAAACTTAAGAAAGTTCCATGTCAAAGGCAGGAATGCAGTCTTTTACTTTGTGGATAACACAAATGGGTGCATCTTTATTCCTGTGGTCTAGAAGGAAGTTGGGTGGGAGGAATCTTCAAAGAAAATGCTTAATTATATTTGCTAAACCAAATATAAAACTTTGTAATTTAACTTAAAATCCTTTATAGAGTAGAAGGTCTCCCTACAGAGTGAATGAATACTACCATCCTAGAAGGGTGGGATGAGAGAGCATTTAAATACATAGGAGATGGAATCCAGGGTTTTGGCTCTAATTAGGTCAGAAATAAAAAGAGATGCAATATTGAGTAATTGAATACACACACAGGAATTTTTGCTTCCTTCATTTTCCCTTTTTGTTGGTTTTCCTCTCATACGCTCCAAAGTAGCAGTTTAAAAAAATCTCTCTCCGTGAATGTTTTAAACATTATGAAGCAACCCCCCAAATGAGTCCACTAACAATAGTCTTCTTGGGAAAACCTTAAAGTTACCAAAACCAAAAAGAACAAGTTAAAAAATCATTGTGATCCACCATCAAATAATTAAAATTTAAATAGAACATTAGTCCATTCAGTTAGCTACATCCGAATTATCCTCTTCATCCACAGGGACCTCCATCTCCGAAGCAGCATCCCTCAGCTTTTGAGCCACAAAGACCTCGACATCTTCTGGTGAGGAGAAAACGTAAATCTCTCCAGCACTACTCCAGTTTAAGCTTTGCCTGGTATAAGAGAGCATGCGCCAAACCCATTTCATGTAAATTTGGCTTGACCTTTTGCAAAGCCTTGTGCTGCTTTACGGGAGAGGGTGGTATTTGGTAAAAAAAAGCCAGTCTTTTCCCTTTTTGAAATTTGTCCCCCTTTATTTATGATACTATTGTTTTAGCATTCAGATCAGAATGGGAAATCTATAGATTTTTTTTCTGTGAATTTGTCACAGATAATAACCATAATAGAAAGAAGCAGAAGTCTTTAAATAATTTTGAAATTCCCTAAGAGATAGGTATTTTAAAATTATTTTCTATCACTCTGTCATCTGAAATATACACTAGTTTAATTCTTCATCCCAAATGTTAGATTCTTAGTTTCTTTTTTGCATCTATAGGTCAATACTTCTAAAAGTTTTAAGTGATTTTTAGCTTTTAGTAAGCTTCCTAAGATTTTAAATTTTCACATGTAATACTTACTGGACTGGAAAACTTCTCTTGCACTTTTCTCCCCTCCATGGGGTGGCAGTACATTTGCAGATTTTGCTTCCATACCATTTCTTCCAGGGTAGTGACATAAAAATCCACTGTAAGTAAATGACTTGTTTTTGTTTTGTGACATTTATTCTGTGTATTGAGAAGCTAATTCACATTAAAAACAACAACAACAGCAGCAACAAATGTAGAACTTCCAATGGGAATGAAACAGTAATAAGTTCTGAATCCATTATGAAGCCATCAGTATATTTATTCCAAATGTGTTTCAACATGTATGGGCTCAGTTCAGTGAAATTTATGCCAAAAAGACTGTGCAGTCCTGATGAACAACTGTAAAGATAGTTAATCTCTAGTGGTTATTGATTTGGTAACTTTGACCTTAACCAGTTTCCTAGCACTTGGACAGTTTTGCATGCATAAGAGTAATTTTTATGGAGTAAAATTTTTTCATCATACAGTGGTGTCCAGAACAATTGCACAAACAGTAGGAGCTAATGACTAATGAGAGCTTCAGCCTACTCTTACTTCTCTAGTTTACTTTCAGTGAGAGGGCTAAAACAGAAAAGTGGATCAATATAGAGACCTTCAATTATTGTGCACCTTCAATTTATCTGATGTTATATTAAAAAATAACCATAAAATTTTGTTATCTGTTCTAGTCATCTGACCTTTTTTTGTTTTTGTTTTTAGTCTGGGCTTTTTAGTAGTTGCAGTGTGCATCTTTCAGAAATTTCTATCTTTAAGAGCAATACATGAAAATAAATGCTGTTTATTATCTAGATATTTGTATTCAGTGGAGTATTAGAATTATAGTGGTAGAATTAGGATGATCATGAAAGGAATGTTTATAATTTCTTGTATATCACTTTTTAACTCTTACCAGCTATAGCATATTTTTAGTTTTACCAGAATGATTATGCCATGTATTTCTAAGACACAACCCTTTTGAGAGTAGAGAAGTATACTATTAACCATGATAGGATAAGAGACTGCGAACCAGGATGTGTTCACCCCAAGTATAACACATTAACCATGGTTGTGATGTGTTAATTTTGAACCCAGTGAAATAAGTACCTTAAGTTAGTAGTTCTAAATTTTTTGTTTATATCAGAATCATTTCTAAAGCATCTCAAAATATACATAATTTTAAGCCCTTTAGAGATTTTGGGACTTGAGAATGTATATTTTTGTTTCAGTTTTATTGTTCACTCTGATCAGCATTCAAGTTGAGAACCACAAATATAAACCAGTTTTTCTTACTTGCAAGCAAATGTAAAGATTTCCTATTTTTTATAGTCTGTTAATTATGCAGATCCATGTAAAAATTAGGAAAAATGAACAATACATTGCTATTATGTATGTAATTAACACATTGCTATGGCAAACATAAATGTTAAGGGTGATATCTAATACATACAATACCTTTTAGTGGCTGTTTGTTTTCTGTTTTGCCTTATTTCTGAGCTTTTTAACCTAAGCTTCTGTACTTGAATAGGACAATACAGTATGTTGGCTGTGTTTCTATTTTAGGGTTTTCTTTGTTTTTTATTGTTGTTGTTGTTGTTGTTGTTGTTGTTGTTTTGAGAAAGGGTCTCGCTGTGTAGCCTACCTGGCCTCCGACTTGCAGCAATCTTCCCGCCTCAGCCTCCCCAGTGCTGGGATTACAGGTGTGCGCCACCCCTCCCGGCAATTTGCATATTTTTAAAGAAGAAAAAGAGATGAGCTTTTTAATATTTGAAGATGGAAGATGGTAGTTTATTCTTTTTCAGATATGGAAATAGAGATCTCATGTTTTAATTTTGTTAAAGGAATGCAACAGCTATTTTTTCAGGTTTATTAATTGAAAAATAGAAAATAAAACAAATCTCTGTTAAATTTGATTATTCTGCGGCTGGGGATTTGGCTCAGTGGTGCCCGTGCTTGCCTCCCAAGCACAAGGTCTTGAGTTCAATCCCTGGTACCAAAAAAAATTTGTTTTTTAAAAAATTATTCTGGCTATTTATATGGGGGATAGATTGCTATTGTGGGATCGCATTTATGCTTTATCTGTTTAGAGTTTTTCTCAGTTAAATTCTCACAAGGCTATTTTCCCCCAAGAGTAAGTTTTCCTCCTTTTTAAATTTTATTGGTACATTTTAAATATACATGATAGCATTTATCATATGGAATTTGTACCTGTACATTGATATATCTTGATTTTTCTTTTTCCTTCCCCTTTCCCTCCCTTCCCTTAAACCCTTCTCCTCCTCCTTATTTACAAGAGTAAGTTTTCCTTTGTAATCAGCATTTAAAGTTCAGTGTTTAAGTGTTGTATGAGATCATTTTGAGAGACCTGATACTTCTCCCTGCGGAGTTTAGGAGTTCATGTCCTAGAACTTGTTTGAGGGCTTTTCCCCCCAGCTGGCATAACTGATAAAAGTGGCCTAATGCAGGTTTAATTGCTGGTATGAAAGACAACACGTGGCCAGTTTTTCTTTCTTTTTGTGAGAACAGACTTAATAGTTCAAGTTTTTTTGTGTGTGTATTTGTTTCTGACTAATGAAATGACTTAAAAGCACTGGGGGCTCCATCTGCTGTTTAATTGTCATCCATTGATTGAATAAAGGTTGATATACCCTGTGTTGGTGTAGTCTTTAAAACTAGGCTGTCAGTTATTTCAAGCATATATGCTTATATATTTCATAAATGTGTATATGTATGTATTCACTGAGTGTATATTAAGTTAAAGTGGAAAATCAGTGTGCATAGTAACAAACTTTAACCATCCCCCCATCATGGAAACATTTTAAAACATTCTTCCTTCCTTAATGCTGTTGGAGTTATAAGAGATAAAAGTATGCCTCAGATTATCATTTTTATGATGTAAACTTGCTAGTGGATTACACTCAAGAGTTGGCATTAGAATAGCTATTTTTGAAGTTTCTACTTATGTACTATGCTGAAGTGTGTTTAGAGGTTAATAAATGTTAGAAAAATCATATATAGGTAAGTGTAATGTCATGAGGACTAAGCTAGCAATTGAGAATGTTGATGAAGGAAATGAAACTATTGAATTGAAATGAAACTATTAATTTTTTAAAAACCTTCCTGTAAAAAGCTGTACATTGTAACCAGTGTTCCTGACACATAATATATGTTAATGTTTTCATTAAAATATTCAATGCCTTGATTGAACAGTTTTGTAAGGTGATGTTAAATGATCAGTCTTCCTTTTGCCAGTAAAATTATACTCATTTACTGAGTTGGTGTTGGTTATTACTTTAGATGAGATATTTACAAAATGTGCTTGTTGCTCAGAAGAATGAACTTACCTTTGTTATCCTCCTTTTGTGCATTAGGCTACTGTGGAGCTGATATCAAGGCCCTGTGCACTGAAGCTGCCCTGATTGCCCTTCGGAGGCGTTATCCCCAGATCTATGCTAGCAGTCATAAACTGCAGCTGGATGTTTCCTCAATTGTGCTCAGTGCCCAGGATTTTTACCATGCAATGCAGAATATCGTGCCTGCATCCCAACGTGCTGTGATGTCTTCGGGACATGCGCTGTCCCCCATTATAAGGCCACTGCTGGAAAGAAGCTTCAGTAACATCCTAGCAGTCTTGCAAAAAGTGTTCCCTCATGCTGAAATTAGCCAGAGTGACAAGAAAGAAGGTACCTTTTCATGTTGTTAAAATGAAATGAATATGGCCATGAAGAGTTACCTCCTAAGATTATTTATGTGCTGCTATTTGTATTGGCCATAACTGTATAAGATCTGTTTCACTCACTACTGTATATTACACGCCTGGCATATTACCCAGCATCTGGTATTCTGACCATCTTAATATAGGAGTGCTGTTATCTTTAGAAAGTTGACCGTAATAAGAGCTTATGTACATTATTATAAAGGACTTAATTTAAATTATCACTTATTAATCCTCATCAGAGTCCTGTGGGTTAGGTACTCTCATCATATAGAAGAGGAGACTGGAAAGCTTGGATATGATTTGGGTTACATAAGGTCCCTCAGTAGGTTCTGGGACTTGCTCTGGGTCAGCCTAGGTGGCCTGACCCTGTAGCCTGCAAGGGCATGCCCAAACTATAACTCAAACCCATTTACTTATTACGAAGTGCCTGTACCTTAATTAAACCTGAATACTGAGGTTTTAGTGTAGGAAAAACAACTCATGCATCTTTTTTTTTTTTTTTTTTTTTTTTTCAGGCAGGGTCTCACTATGTAGTTCAGGCTGACCTTAAACACACTATGTAGCCCAGGCTGGCCTTGAACTCCACAGGCAATCCTCCTGCCTAGCCTCCTAAGTGCTGGGATCATAGGTGTGCACTAGCGTGCTCAGCAACATCTTTTCTGTCTCTCTCTCTCTTTTTTTTTTTTTTTTTTGGTACCGGGGATTGAACTTGGGTCCTTGCATTTGCGAGGCAGGCACCGACCGGAACCACTGAGCTAAATCTCCAGCGATATCTTTTCTCTTAGAAGATAAACAAGTAAAACACATGCCATAGGTTCGCCATCACTGCTATAGCCTGTGCTCTTGCCTGTGGATTCATCTCACCATATATGTTTTAGTGTTACTGGCAGGGCATTTGCAGTGTGCTGTGTTGATTGGAATGTAAGCTGTTGATAAGGGAACAAATTAGAACCTGGATTAGAGAGCCATGAATTTGATTAAGCCTTAAGATTGTACTTTGGGATCTGAGATTAAAAACAGAAAGCTGCCTATAAAAAGCAGCACTCATTTGCAGGAGAAAACTAGAAGTTTAAGTTGACATGCTAGTCCAAGTGGGATCTCTGAACTGTGAGGGGAAATAGTGTGCTTTCTCTGTGTGGTGTCTTACTGGGATGGAGTTTGCTCCCAATAGAGGATGGCTCAGAGGCTGAGGCAGGAGGATCACTGAGAGTTCAGGGGCAGCCTGGGCTTTGTAGTGAGTTCAAAGCCAGCCTAAACTGCATAGCCAGACTCTGTCTCAAGAGTGGGGGGAGAAATATACTAACATTAAATGTAATATACCCTCAACTACATAGTGAGACTCTGTCTCAAAAAAAGTTATATATCGTAAGGGCTGGGCATGTCGCTCAGTGGCAGAGTGCTTGCCATAGGATGTGTGAGGCTCCTTGTTTGGTCTCTAATACCACAAAAAGTAGATATGTATATAAAAATCATAACTAGTGTCAGTGAATTTTGCTGTTATTATAAATGTGTTTTTCAAAACTTAATTTTTAGGGATAGACTTACCTGAGTTGACTAGATTACATTTACACAGATTAACTTCTTAAATTTTGCAGTAGGGAAAGGAGCACACATTGTGCTATCTGTGAGCCAGGCATTATGCCAGGATCAGTGTATCTTTTTTTTTTTTTTTTGTACCGGGGATTGAACTCGGGTCCTTGCGCTTGCAAGGCAGCCAGCAGAACCACTGAGCTAAATCCCTGGCCCTTCTATGTATCTTTTTTAATGTATGTTTTTCATAACTGGTAATATGTATCTTTACCCAAAATTTTCAATTTATGGAAAAATTTATATTACCTTTAAAAACTGTAAAAGTCTCACCTTCCTTTCTGCAGAATTATGGCCCTTTTATTTCCATGGAGAATTAATTCATTTTAGAGAATTAATCTGTTTTCGTGTCAGTTTCCCTCATCATTAATAAAGTATATTTAGTGCCGGGCCACGCGTGGTGGCGCATGCCTGTAATCCCAGCATTCGGGAGGCTGAGGCAGGAGGATCACTGTGAGTTCGAGACCAGCCTGGGCTACATAGTGAGTTCCAGGTCAGTCTCAACTACACAGTGAGACCCTGTCTCAAAAAAAAAAAAAAAAAAAAAAAAAGTATATTTAGCTCTAGCTAATTGAATTGTCATGCACCGATGAGGAAGGCCAATCAAATTTTTATTGTCAAGAGGTTTTCTTTTAGTTGTTTAGATGTTTTATTCTGGACATTTTTGGTCTTTCTTGTTGTTTCTTAGACAGGTATCCTCTGTATGAAATTAGTGCTCAGAAAGTATTCAGTTATTTTCTAGATTATTTAAAAAATAGGAGTCTTTGTAAAATTTTAGCTTTAAAAAAAAAGCCACTGAGATCTCCATCTGGCAGTACCATTCAGTGTCATTTTCTCCCCCACCCAGCCCATTTTGGAAGATTATAATTCATGTCAGTCGTTTTGGGGTGGGGTGGAGAATATGTCTGTTGCTTATGTAGTCCTTGTGCTCTTGGGCTCAGGTGATCCTCCTGCCTCTTTTAAATAGTGGGATTACAGATGCACACAGCCACACCTGGAATTGATTTCTACCAAGTGTGATTCTTCTTCGTGTCCTCCACACATATAACATTGCTCTTTATTGATCAGATTGGCACTTTTGATAGGCATATGTGAAATACAGCTGTTAATATTTCAAGTTGCATCCAGGAAGTTTTAATTATTGCATTCTGTGTATGAATTTTAGTTTTAGTCTGGTAAGTTGTAGCCTAAGTCCCATAGAGCAGTGCAGTTTGAATGAGTGCATTTTAAAGACTGGCTTTGACTCAGTTTCTACTTTGATCTTTTTAAATTTTAAAAATTGGCTGGGCATGGTGGCGCACGCCTGTAATCCCAGCACTCAGGAGGCTGAGGCAGGAGGGTCCTGTGAGTTCGAGACCACCCTGGGCACATAGTGAGTTCCATGTCAGACTCAACTACACAGTGAGACCCTGTCTCAAAAAAAAAATTTTGTTTTTAATTATTATTATTATTTTTTTTGGTACCGGTGATTGAACTCGGGTCCTTGCACTTGCAAGACACTTGTGAGGCGGCAGAACCACTGAGCTAAATCCCCAGCCCTAAAAATTATTTTTGAGACAGAATGGCATTGAATTTATGGCGATCTTCCTACCTTAGCCAATGCTGGGATTACACGCATGCACCACAACTGCTGGCTTCCATCTCCATCTTAATTAGGCTAGGTTCCTCCTGCCCATGTCTGTGATATTGGCAATTGGGAACACTGAGCTACATCCCCAAGCTGTTTTTATTTCAAGACAGGACCTCGCTTCGTTGCTCAGGCTGACTTGTAATTTGAAATCCTCCTGCCTCAGCCTCTTGAGTTGCTGAGATGACAGCCATGTATCTTTGTGCCTGGCTAAGCTAGATTTTCCATGAAAAGTTGTATACATTTTTTTTTTTTAAAGAGTCAATTAGTTCCTTATTGTTGACTTCATCAGAACTGGCCTTGACACAGCTACTTATCAACTGAGCCAAATATGAAATGGACTGATTTTGGTCCAGTTTAACTCAAAGTTCAGGCATGTTTTAGTCAATGAAGTCGTCCAGTTTCCATATCTTAGTACTTAAGTGGATTTTAAGACTGAAGGAATTTTGTTAATTCCACTTATAAATTGTTCAAAATGTTAGTTTGTCCCTTCTGTAAAACTGAAGGAATTTTGTTAATTCCACTTATAAATTGTTCAAAATGTTAGTTTGTCCCTTCTGTATTATTTGATGGATAACTTATTTGTAATGTCACTTGATTTTTAACCCAAGTTTTCTTAACTTTTTTGTTTTTGAACAGATATAGAGGCCCTAATTGTAGATGATAGTGAAGATGAGAATGCTTTATCAATTTTTGAGACTAGTTGTCACTCAGGATCACCAAAGAGACAGTCATCAGCTGCTGCTATTCGTAAATCCTACCTTCATTTTACAATGTGAGTCATTTATTTTGAATTTCAATTTTAAATTGTTTTTGATACCTTATATTTAGAATGATAATTTTTTTTCTTGTGGTTTAACTTTGGGGTCTGTATTTTTTTGTTCAGACACAGTTCTGGAAAACATTTTCTATATATACCTTTTTATGTGATAATGATTAGTTTGCTGTTCAACTGTTTTGATTGTTTTTCCCAAGTAGGAGACTCTTACCTACTAGTTTTCTTCTTGTTGTTGTTTTTGAATTATTGTGTTTTTTCTTTTCTTCTTTTCATTTCTTTCGTTGGGGCACAGATTAACCTTTGGGAAATGACCTGTGGGCCTCAGGTTTCTTGGTTTTTATTTGAATTAAAGTGAACAGAAATGAAATATTTATTTATCATCATCTCTATGTATATATAATACTTTAACTTGTGATAAGTTTCAAATGATAATTTAGGGAATTTAAAGTTACTAAAGAGATTTTGAATTAAAAGTTCCTCAGTAGTTAAATAACTTAATTCTCTAAAACTTCATTAATTTACACTTTTGTAATTTGAACATTATGGTTTTTCTATTTACTTTTGTCTTTTTACTGTCTGTGGTAAAGCAGCTTTTCTTGTGCACCAGTATGGGTAAATAAATACTTTTAGTGCAAATGTAATTTTAACTAAATTAAGAGACCATATAGTTTTCAGATTCTAACAACATCATTACTTGTATTTACGTAATTAGCACCATGGTTGAAGGACCATAAAGCTTCAGGTGGGTAGGTCTCATAGTGTTTCTGTTAGAAGAGGCCACATTGTGTGTCCTGCTAAGTAATTTTTTTTAGAGGTATTTTGAACAAATTCAAGTCTTCACCCTGAATCAGCATTTCCCTTATGTACATTTTGGTGAAATGTTTTGATTATTTGTATTGATAATCTTTTTATTGTTTTTCCTTTTTTAAAGTGAGCTCAAATTACTTTCGTCTGTTGTTTTCTTTTTCTTTTTCATGTGTTGTTTTCTTGATATGATAATAGCAAGCATGTTTCTTCTTTTCTAGGTCCTTTCCTTTATGTTCTCAGGGATTTTTTATTTGCACTCTTTCTTCCATTTTACAGATGTCTTATTACTAACTATGGGAAAATTAGATACTGTTGCCATTACTTTACTAGTGAGTGAGTGTGCATGGACATGTGCGTGTTTTAGCAGTTTTGGTTGTTTGGTTTTGAATTATGTAATAACAGGAGCTAGCTATCAAGACTTATGTTTGAATTTTATGAGGTACCTCTTCTATCAATAAAGGAATACATAAGTAAATCTTGGTATTAGAAAGCTTCGTTTCCAGTTTTGTATTGATTTTTTGGCTAATAACATTATCTGAGGCTGGTATATGCCATTGGTATGGCTCGTTTACTTAGTTGCGTTTTTCAGAAAGGATTGCTTTAGTCCCTTTAAGCTTTTCTAGTTTATTGATTTCACTTTGGTTTAATAGTAAGAGAGCTGTAATTTAGATCAAGCTTTTTTCTTTTTAGATGTCTCAGTAATATTTACCAATTTATCTGTATTCACCCATTCATTCTTCCGTTTTTGTTTACTGCACGCTGGTGCTGTAATAGGTATTGAAACTGTAAACAGGAAAAGATGCAGTCTGGTTCTCATGCAGGAGAAGTTGTTGTGTTGGGGTTGACAGTGGTTGTGATGAGGCTGCAGTTCTGTGAGAGTAGGGCTGGTGCTGTTGGGCTGGACGTCCAGGGAAGCTTCCTAGAGATTCAGTGTGCTGAGTGTGAGGGGATGAAAGCATCGCGCTGATCATAAGCTAGGCTTGCGCAAGGCACATCAAGGATGCAGCCCTTGGAATGATGTCATTTATTTATAGCAAGGAAACTGAAGCACAGATCAGAGCACTGTTCAGGAATCATGCTGGTAGCAATTTGTGCAACCAAGTTTTCTGCTGTTTCTTGGGATTTTAAAAAAAAAAAAAATTCTGAGTTTAAAGCCTTTTGTAAGGGCTACACATGGAAGTGTTTTGTTTGTGCTTTTCTTTTGGTTGGTTTAGTTTTCTGTAAATAACATGAGTTAGCATGAAAGATCAATGCAGAAAAAGATAACAGGCAAGAAGAAAGCCTAACATTGGGCACTGGTCAGTAAATATACTAGTCTGAGGTATTGCTAGTAGTTTTGGGGGGATAATTTCAAAAGATATGACAATTTTTTTTTATTTTTTATTTTTTTAGATTTAAGATAAGTAGGAGTCAAGATAGTTAAAGTCTCCCAATCTGTTACGGAAGCCTTATGATGGAAAATAAGTTTTCTTTTTTACTTTATGTTACCATAAGGGGATTAGCAATAGAACTTTCTGAGGTTTTAAAAATGAAAATAGCTTTGTTTTTTCTGATTAGAAAGATGATATACTCTGTAGAAAATTCAAGTAATAAAGAAGAGCATAAAGAAGAAAGTAAAAATTAAAGCCCCAGCACCTGAAGGTAATATTTGTTAAAGTTTTGGTGACCACACTTCCATGTTCTCTTTATGCATAGAAGTAGACTTACGTATTATTTTGTATAAATTATGTACTCCTATAACTTGTCAATGTGATGTAATTTTTAATCCATTATATTGGGAGTATTTTTTGTTAGTATGTGTTTAATATTCTTTAAGATACATACATAGTATGTAATTTCTTAAGTGATACAAAACTTGAAAAATTTATAAAATTTGAGGTTTTTAGTTTACTTTTATAAACACTTGTAATAGGCTTTTTTTTAGAGTATATATCTTTACATCATTATCTGATTCAGGGCTGAAGGTAAATCTTAAGAAGTGATTGTTGTATTAAAACTTTGATACAGATTGTAACATTACTTTTAGTAAGGTTATACTAGTTTGTATTTTTTGCCACTAACATATGAGAGGGCTAATTTCTTAATGCCCTGTAAGTTTTGAGGAGTTCCTCCTTCCCCCCTTCCTCTTGCTCTCTCTTCCTTCTTCCCTTTCTCATTTCTTTCCTTCCTTTCCCTGCCCCGCCTTTGCTTCCTCCTCTTTACTTTAAAGAGTGTGTGGTGCTGGGTATTGAACCCAGGGCCTCATACATGGTAGGTAAACACTGTACCACTGAGCTACACCACCAGTTCTGTTAGTGTTTTAAACCTTTATCAACATATAGTTGAAAAAATGGCTTATTTATTTATTGGTACTGGGATCGAACTCAGGACCTTGGGCTTGCAAGGCAGGCAGTGGCACCACTGAGCTAAATCCCTGGCCCATTTTCTTGTTTTTAACCATTCATTTGTTCATTCACATATTCATTTGCTCATTCAAAATTGTCCATTATGTAATAGAAATTATCCTAGGTACTTGGCTGTAAGTGAACAAAACGGATAAGATCTCAGTCTTCATTGAAGTTACATTTTGGACAGAGAAGGCCTGCAATAAAGTAATAAATGTAATAGGTAGATAAAAATATTAGAAAATAAGTACTATGGGAAAGTGGTAAGAGGTGGAGTGAGTTAAAGTATAGTTTTTGAACATATACCAAAAGCCACCCTCTCACTAATAAGGGTATTAAAGCTAATTTTAATTACTCTAACAGATAAGAAAAGATATTGGTCATTGTTTTTGTATTTTCTTATTTTTTATCTCTATGTAAATGACTACCATATCATTCTCAAGCCTACATTGTTCTTTGAGCTTCAGACCCTGTTCAGTTGCATGTCTCTCCTTTGCTGTACTACACATCATTGTGTATGAAGCTGGACTGTATCTCTGCTTTACTTCCCATAAGTCCTGAGACCTACATTCCATTCATTTGACTTAGCAAGAATTTGACATCATCCTCACTTTTATCTTCATTTTCTTTTCTGTATCTCATTAATGGGAAGTCCTGTTGATTTTTCTTACTAAATAAGCCTCACTTTTGGCTATTATTTCTTTCTTTGCTACTCTTGTTTAGATTATCATTAACATCTCATACCCGTGAGCATTAGCAGGCCTATAACTAGTTCTCTTACCTCGTGATATACTGATCTAGAATTATCTTCTGAAGCACGAGCAGTTGTCTCTTAGTGTCTCTGGGGATTGGTTCCAAGACTTGTCTGGAATCCTACAATCAGTGGGTGCACAGGTCTCATATAAAATGATGTATGAAAGTCTTCCTGTATATTTTTGATCATTTCTAGATAGTACTGCCTAAGATAATGTAAATGCTATATAATTAGTTGTTATACCGTATTGTTTAGGGAATAATGATGTACTGTTCAATAGAAACACAACTTCCCAAGCATTTTGGTTGAATCTGTGGATATAGAAACCTATGGATGTGGAGGGCTGACTGTGCATGATTATGTATTCCTCAAAAGTATCCTAGTGTTTCCTCATTGTCTGCAGTGCAGGTTCCAAACTGTTAACAACAAAAGACCCTTCACATACTCCATCTTTTCCTCCTTCTCCCTAACCCTAGTACCTTTATCCCTACATTGCTCATGTGTGAAAAGGATCTGCCTGGATCAGCCATATGAGTTAGTCCAAAGGGTCCATGTTCTTTTTAACTTCTGGTTCTTTGTACATCCTTTCTTTCTTGGAATTCCCCTTCTGCTTGTACTCTTGTTGGGTTTCTGCTTTGATAACACTTCCAGGAAACCACTTCTCTCTCTAAGTGGGATCTCCTGTAATACCTTCTACTTACACAGTTCCACTTATTAATCACAGTGAATTGTACTTCGCATATTTGTTTTCACTAAATACTATTGTTAATAAACTTTGTTAACAGTTACTTAGGGTCAAGACATTTAGCATAGTAGGCATTCTACAATTGTTAAATGATCAAGCATTTTTAAGATGTTGTCTTTTTCTGTTTTCCTTTTGAACATCTCTTCATGTCCTTTGCCCCTAGAGAGGTAGGTTTATTTTGTACTGGGAATCAAACTCAGTGCCTCACACTTGCTAGGGAGGCACTGTGCTGCTGAGCTATATCCCCAGCCCTATTCTTGTTATTTTTATTAAAAAAAATTTTTTTTTCAGTACCAGGGGTGGAATGCCGGACCTTGCATTTGCAAGGCAGGCACAGTGCCCCTGAGCTAAATACCTGGCCAGTTATTTTCAAATTATGTACTTACTCTTTATATATTAAGGACAATTCCTGTTTATAGCAATCTTTGTCCTATATGGTTGCCATATGATTCATATTACGATTTTTTGAGTTACAAAAAAATTCTTTTGTGTGTGTGTTACCGGTGATCGAACTCAGAACCTTGTGCTTGCAAGGCAGCTAAATCCCCAGCCCAAGTTTTTAGTTTTTTATGAATTAAAAATATGTGAGGGCTACTTGTATGGCTCATGGGTAGAGTTCCATGTGTTAGATTCCTGGTGCTTTGAGAAACAGAACAGAACAAAATATTTATGTATATATATGTATGAGTGCATATGTGTATATATATGTGTGTGTGTGTGTGTGTATGTGTGTGTGTGTGTGTATATATATATATATATATATATATGAAATTACATAGACTGTATTTATATTATATGAATAATTTGTTTTTCTTTCTATTTGGGTTAGAATTCATTTTGTTTTGTTTTTTGTGCTACTGGGGTTCAAATCTAGGGCCTCATGCATGCTAGGCAAGAGCTCTACTACTCAAATGTATCTCCAGCTCTAAAATTCATTTTGTTGATACTGTGAAATAAGGATCTGAATCCTGTGTATTTTTAAATGTTCATTTTATAATCTGTCCTCATTATATTTATTTTTTATGCTTGTATAAAATGTTTTCAGTTACTGAATTGTTTCTTGAGCTGTTATGTTCCATTTTGCAACATTTTTTTTTCCTTTTTGTGCCTGGGATGGAACTCAGGGCCATGGGCTTGGGAGGCAGGTGGTGGAACCACTGAGCTAAATCCCTGGTCCTTTGTTGTGTTTCTTTTCTTCAGTGTATCCTATTAATTTTTATTCTGTAATACGTTTCATTGTAAAGTAGGATACATCTTAACATTGTGATTCAGAAACTGGGCTTTGCAATCATGTGGATCTGGATCTGAATGAGTTTTTTTTGGTAGAGCAGGTGGCACTTGGGATAAAACACAGTCACGGGCTAGGTGACACGGGCTAGGCAAGCATTCTACCAGAGAACTACATCCCCAACCTGCGAATGAAAACTTGGGTTGTCACTGGTTTTTACAGTCTCATATCTAACCACTGTAAGCCGTTGTTTCCTTATCTGTTTAATACAATGAAAGTATATTTCATGGGATTGTTAAGAAAATTAATCAAGAAAGCTGTATAAAGGGCTTGTTAGTAACACCTATTTAAATGCTTTAAAATCATTAACTTCTCCGAAATTTTCTTGATCTTTATTATTCTTTCAGATAAAGTTGAAAATATTTTAAATTCCCCATCCCCAAATTCTTCAGGGAGCTTTACTTGAAATTGTTAATTGCATGAAATATATGGTTAGTTTAGGAAGAATTTGTATCTTTATACATGCAATCTTTGTGCACTGGCTCAGTTTCATGTTTTTCTTGTTGGGATAACTTGATATTGTTTATTTACCTTTTGTTTTGGTCCTGCAATTGTAAATAGGATCTTTTATATTTTACATTGATTATTGGTGGTGTTGAGGAAATCTAGGTTTGTTCCCCCCGCTTCTGTTTCTATCATCTATCTTCTTTCTTTGTTGGTAGTTTCTGATGTTAGAGGTTCTTTTGGATCTTTTAATGCATAATTATATCCTTTACACGCATCAGTTTTTCCCCTTTTTTCATTTCATTTTTATTTTGCATTATCTATTGCATTGCCTTAAATTTCCGGCACTATCTCCAGTGAGTGAACTTTATTATTTCATTTTATTATTTTAAATATTACTGTAAAATTTTGAAAATACAAATTAAATTTGCTTCTTTAGTGGACAGCTTTAGATATCTTATTAGGATAATAACAATTAGTTGGGGTTTTTTTTTTGTTTGTTTGTTGTTTTTGATCACAGAAACAAAATTTACAATCTCTGAAAAGGGCCTAATTTTTAAAATTCTATTTTAAAACCTGTGGTAGTTTTAGTCAGTTTGTCCATTATAACAAAATACCTTAGACTGAGTAATTTCTAAACAGTTTATATTTATCACTGCCAATTACAGAGGCTGGGAATATTAAGATCACAGCACCAACATGTTTGGTGTCTGGTGAGGTCCTTGTCTTTGGTTCTAAGATGGCGTTTGAGTGCTGTGTCCTTGCACGGAGGATGGGACCAAAGGAGCTAGCTGGTGCTGGGAGCCCTTTGTAAGGGTCTGTCTTCATGGTATATTCACCTCTAAAGGGCCTGCCTGTTTATACTATCACATGAATGATTAAGAATCAGAATTGAATTTATGGAGGATATTTTTAAACCACAGCAGTGAAAGATACACAAAACATAAAAACTACCATTTTAATCATTAAAAAAAAGTTCTTGTTTTGGAATGATCTGTAGATCTCCTTGTGTTGGAAAAGTGAGATTCTTATCATTTGTCCAATAAATAATTAATAACTAAATGACATAGTTTTTTATATTCTCCAAGTTAGTATATATGGTATGATAGGATTAGCACTGAGGTATTTCTCTTTCTTTAGAATGGATTTTATACTTTTACATTTTCTTTATTAATATAGTCAGAAATGGCAGTTTTGAATCACAATTAGTAAAATCTCTGTACTAAAAAAATAATAAGTTTTTATTAATTTGGAGTTCTATCCTTTTAATGTAAATATTTTGCCTACTGTTTATTTTGATCTTTAGAATGTATAGTTTTGAAATCACTATTACGTCTTATATGTATTACAGGTCACCTTATCATCAGCCAACCTCTTACAGGCCACGATTATTGCTGTCTGGAGAACGAGGCTCAGGTCAAACTTCCCACCTTGCTCCAGCACTTTTGCATACTCTGGAGAGATTCTCTGTGCATAGACTAGATCTCCCAGCACTTTATTCAGTTAGCGCCAAAACACCCGAAGAATCATGTGCACAGGTAGGTCTGTGCCATCTCAAAGCACACTGCTTATATCATGGTACTACATATATGCTGCACAGTGTTTATAGATAATTTTTTTTGAAGAATGATATGAATATTAACTTACTGGTTATCATTAGCATTCTATTAGTGCAGAGGATCCTTCTGATGTATAATATTTTCTAAAATATGCTAAGTTGTTTTTCTTTTGGTATTTCCCTCTTACTGACATTTTAATATTCTGTTTCATTAAACATTTAGAAAGTGAAGTTATTTTTCTTTTATGCCCCCCCAGTCTTTTTTTTTAAACCTTCTTGTCAAAGCTGTGGATTCAGAGCTCTTTTAGACTTATGTCTTTACTTAGATCCTTCTCATAGAAAGGAAAATGATAACCCAAAGCAAGCATCAGGATTTACTAGTATAGACGGTTATTTGTATCTGTAGATTAGTGTGTCTGATATTTGATTTTCAACTCTCATGAAACTTCTGTGACTTATTAAGCAAGGTTCTAGCATGGTGGCTATTTATATTTCTTACTGTTTTTATGTATAGCTTTTAATACGTTGGAACTAGGAGTGAGGGAAATAAGTTTTACAAGCCAAGGGACTATATTTTAAACATGTCTGTATGTCCGAAACAGTGTTCAGCTCATAGCAAGTACTTACTAGATTTTTTTTTTTTTTTTTTGATGGGGTTCGCTGTGTTACTCAGGCTGGTCTTGAACTCTTGGGCTCAAGTGATCTTCCTAACTCAGCCTCCCTAGTAGCCAGGACTACCGGTTTGGCTGGGTGCAGTGAGTGCTCCTTAGATGTTTGAATAATAATATCTCAAATAAATAAGAGAGGCATGTCACTTTGTACTTTACTATTTAGCCTACTTTTCTGGTAGCCCTTAGGAATATTCTCACCCAACTTTTTTGGTTTTCAAAGTTATATTTCATAAGTAAAATACTATAATTAATTAAAAACCATTCTCTATCTTTCAGTGAAATAAAATGTATTAAACAGTTCATAGTAGTGTCAACTTAATTTGTCTTTTATACACAGTTCTCTGGATATGAACGTCCTACTAGTACTTCATTACTTATAAAGCTTTGTTTAAAGATCTCTTTCTAAAACCGATGGCCTGAATAAAAAGCCATATACCTGTTACTTTAGTCCCATCTTGATAAATTTAACTCATTCTAACTGTGAATATTTTTTAAGAATGTTGTTGATATGGTTGCTCATATTTTTACTTTTTGGTGAGAAAATTCTTGTAGACTTATACAAGCAAGAGAATTATTCAGTATCCTTTATTAAGTACAAATGATTTGATAGGAAAATATAAATGACCAAAATTGACCACAGAAAAGAGAGACTCTAAATAGGCACTCCGTGTGGAATAAGAAATTGAGCAAGTGTCACAAAAGCACTAAGCCTAAAAGGTTTCACAGAGTTGTTTTAATATTATAAAATAAAACTAACTTGATTCTAGACCACTCCAAAGCATATGAAAGGGGCAATCTATGAGATAAAAACAAAAAACAAAGCAAACAACAAACATCAATACAAACCTTTCAGAGAAATGCAAAGTTGTAGAACAATCTCATTTAGTAATAATAAAATGGAGTCTGTAGTTGCAAAAGAGTAACACACCATTATTAATAAACATGCAAGATTGAATCAGAAATATTAGAGAAGATAAAATATTAGAGAAGATGCTTTCAAGTTATAAATATTTGCATATCATATGACTATATATTTTTTCTTCATTGGTACATTTTAATTATATAATACAGTAACATTCATCATTGGGATCTCGTACCTTTACATGACATATCTTTGTTCTTATTTTTTCCCCGTTCCCCTGGCCTCCCTTCACCCCCTCCGCCTTTCCCTATTTACAAAAACTTACATATGACTATATTTGGAAAGCTTACAGTGTCAACTAAAAAGCATTTTAGGGAAATAATATAATTCTCTAAGGTGGACACTTTCATCATACTCTAAAATTAATAGTTTTCTTTTTGCAAACTATAGCAAGTTAGAATTACAGTAAATGGAAAGATCCTTTTTAAAATAGCAACTAACATTAGCTAGGAATTAAACAATATACAAGACATAAAAAGAAAAGACAAATTCAATTGAAAAGGATAGTTTAGTAAATATGATGTACTTTGTTTTCAACTACTGCACTTCAGAGTATGGATCTAAGTCGCATCACACAGAGTAAAATCTTTGCTACTTACTAATTGTGACTTGGAGTAAGTACTTAACCTCTTTGAGCCTTAATTTTTCATCTATGAAATGGAGAAAATGACACTTACCCTCATGTTGTTGTGTCAAAGTAAGCACGTGAAATAGGCCTGGCACAAAGTGCTTGGCATATGTTAGCTATAATTGTCTTTCAGCTACTATTACTGCTGCTGGTAAGGCCAAAATGAGAAAGCTCTGAGTGCTTTTCTGTATTAATGAATGTATAAATTAAGTGTAATCTCATTTATACTCCCTCCAAAATTTAGGGGGAGAAGCTTAAGAAGGGTTCTTTGTTTCTTTTCAGTAGTAAAGGTGAAATTAGAAAGGTGAATTCTAGAGGAAAAGTGTAGTGAAGCAATCCTACCTGATTTTTATAGGCATAGATTAGTGTGATGACAAATTTGTAACCATGTGGGAATAAACAAAGTAATAGAACAGAAGACAAATTCCACACTGAGACCTCTGTAGAAGTAGTATATGATGATGATGGCCAGAATGGTGAATAAATCTTGTGGCAGTAAATGGAAGAAGTGGGTTATTTAGTGTATGGTCTGGAAAATTGTAATAGGGATAATAGAAAAGCAAAGCAAAACTAGATTCTTACCTTCTTCTACATTTCCAAAATAATTCTAGATCATCAAAAGAACCGTAAAAGTAATAGGAAAATCCACAAGCTGAATATATTTATATTATCTTGTATATATGTGAAAAAGTAATTTCTAAGCAATGCACAAAAGTATAAAACAGATATAAAAGAATTTGACTGCATAAAATTTTAAATTTCATATGATAAAAAGCATTTTTAGTATAAAAGCAATAGCTATACCCTGGTATATTTGAAAAGGTATATTTGTTGCAAGTGTATCAAGAACAAATTTCCTAAAAATAGAAAATAAAATTATAAGAAAGAATAGCAGTTTAATATAAAAACTGGAAGTATAGGAGTATGGCATGTATAGGGGGAAAATAAGAAAGGAAAGGTAGCCACTAAAAATTAAAAAAGCTTTCTAGCTTCACTTGCTGCTCTTATTTTTTTGGTGGGGAGGATAGAGAGGTGTCACTTGGTAGTAGAAAACAATTAAAATGAACACTTTGTCATTTTAATTATATTCCATTTCCTTTATACTCGGGCCTCTCATTTCCTTAGCTCGTGCCCAAGAGCATCTTGGTAGCAGTGCTTATTCACCTGGATGTGCCGTCAGTCAGGAAGTGAGTGGAACTGCTGCAGTCTAGATAGCTGAAGCCCAGACTTCCTCCAAATAGTGGCCACAGACCAGCTGTACTGTCTTGTTTAATCCCTGATTATCTGTATTTTAAGTACATATTTTAAATTTTTATGAATTTATAAATATAACACTTTTTTTCAACAACGTCTCAAGAAAAAGAGTGTTATATAATGAAATCAAAATTTTTTACAATATGTAAAGGTTGGCAGCTTTGTTATAAATAGGTATAAAAGACCTAGTGAAAAGAAGGCATGACTCAGGTGTTTAAACCCTGTCAGGGGTTGGCAGTGGTGGAATGATTTTTTTTTAAATCTTTCTTTTTTCTATATTCTCAGTGTTTCTTCCCTTTGCCTTACCTCTTTTAGGAGTTAGTCTTCTTAAGGTGAGGAATATCTTTAAATATAAAACTATCTAATAAATGTGGAATATAAGGGTTTTGTCTATGCCAAGTTATTCTTGCATGCCTTTTTGTCTTCCCTAGTCTCTTATGTACTTCATATAAACCATGTTGGCTATAACTTAATAGTGTAAGGTGCTAGGCGTGGTGGTGCACACCTGTAATCCCAGCACTTGTGAGGCTGAGGCAGAGGGGGATCCCTGTGAGTTCGAGGCCAGCCTGGACTACATAGTGAGTTCCAGGCTAACCTGAGCTACATAGCGAGACCCTGTCTCAAAAAACAAAACAAAACAGGGCTGGGGATTTAGCTCAGTGGTTCCACCACCTGCCTTGCAAGTGCAAGGTCCTGAGTTCGATCCCTGGTACCAAAACTGAACAAAAATGTGTATGTGAGCACAAAAGGCAATTTTAAAGAGAAGAAGTCTTAAATTACTTTTAAAGGACTATATTTATATGTGTGATATAAGTGAAAAGAGGGAAGAGGATAGTGTTTCATTGTATGTCTATGCTTTTAAACGTATACATGCATTAAGATTATGAAAGAACTTTTTCCCATTTGAAAGCCTCAGCTCTTAATATTTTGGGGGTAAAGAATGTTAGAGGAATTAGTGTTCACAGTGTAAGTAATAATTAGTAAGTGTAACTAGTGTAAGTGTTTTTGCAGATTTCATGTGCATTAGAATCACGTAGAGGTCCCTATTGAAATTTTTGATTCCCTGGCTCTTCATTCAGAAGTTCTGATCACTGAATTTGGGAGGGACCCAAGAAATCTGTACTTTATTTATTTATTTAGGTACCTGGGACTGAACTCAGGTCTTAGTGCTTGCGAGGCAGGTGGTGGAACCACTGAGCTAAATCCCCCCGCCCGAAATTTGTTCTTTAAATGTATTGTAGGTCTTAAATAGATGAGACTTTGAGGTACAGTAGTTTAGCTGGTCATTCGACACTGGTTGGACATTTATTGCTGAGACAAATGCCAGAATTCGTAACATGGCTATGGGCTGGAGGTGGGAGTATGGATTTTACTAAGCATTTCATAGTATTCCATGGTGACTGGAAAAATCTTGGGATAGCTTAGACTATTTATGGTTGCCCCTTTAAGTTCACAAGTAATTATTAAGTCCTACAACAAGGCAGGATATGTTGCATCAGTAGTAAAAGTCTTTATCAGCATTAACACTCTTGGAAAAGTGGCAGCTAAGATTTTCCTTTTCAGACTTCCTCAGATCTTAACTGTTGCCTCCAAAATATAATTTTTACTGTTGATTTAGAAAGAAGATACTGAGGAGTGTGTTGTACTTTATCTTTTTCATTAATAGAGAGCTATGATTGAATTAATAATTTATAATTATAAATTTTGTGTGTGGTTTGCCAAAAGCTTTGCAGTTTAGGTACTGTATGTTATAGATAATTTTAAAGGGTGAAAATTTTAGTACTTTTCATTCCTCAGACAGAATTTGTGTCTGGAAATCTCAGGAATTAATATACTTACCTGTGTGTATGCTTTGGATGCTTTTGTGTTTGAGTATATGAGTGTCGGAATGTTTTCATAGCACCCTCCCCCTCAATTTGAGTTGTAAGGAAATTAAGTTATTTTGGTCCAGAGTGTCACGGTTACTGAAATTCTTGATTTAGGGGATGAATATGTCAGAAAAAGAATTTGGCTGATCTTATTTTCATAAAATGTTGGTTTGCATTATTACCATAGCTCAGAAACTAATACAGACATAGTTTATAACAGGGTGATTTTGTATGCAAGTAAAGATGTTTGTCATCTGTTTTCTTGAAGCTTAAATCTTGAATCTTAAATCTTTTTTTTCATAGATGCCCAAAAAGTTTTAGGTGAATGGAATATAAAGTGATATGAAGATACCAGTAATGCAGAGATGTTATTTATTTTAGTTCTTTGTGATAGTGGGGATCAAACTCAGGACCTTGAGTTTGCAAGCCAGGTGGGAACACCACTGGGCTAAATCCCCAGACCGTTATTAGTGTTTTTTAAAAAATTGAGACATTTTAGCTTCTAAGAGTTTTTCTTTAAGTTTATTATACTGTTAAGTGACTGAGACAAATTCTGGAAGTTGCTTTTCTTTTTTTTTTTTGGTACCACGTATCGAACTCGGGTCCTTGCACTTGTGAGGCAGTCATCAAAACCACTGAGCTAAATCCCCAGCCCTGGAAGTTTCTTTTTTTTTTTTTTAATTATATCTACAGATTTATTTATATATGTATTTATAGCATACAACATGATGTTCTGAAATGTGTACGTATTGCAGAATGACTAAATAGAACTAATTAATGTGCATTAATTATTAAGTGCATTAATTAATGTGCATTAATAATTAAGTCTCATGCTTATTTTTGGAAGTTTCTTAATGACATTAACTAGTTGTCTTTTTTCCTGTTTAGCCCCTTTTAAGGACAGTGACAATTACATTACACTGTTTTTGAGCTTTCTGCTACATTCACTTAAAATTTTTTATTGGTACATTTTTGTGGTACACAATGATTACATTCGTTGTGAGTAGTTGGTGCATGTACATGACATTTCTTAATTCTTTTTTAACTATCCCCCCCCCCACATACACTCAACATCACTTGGATTCCTTTGCACTTTTTGAAATGCATGTTTGTAGTACACGGTGATCATATTTCTTAAAGGGACTTGGTCCATGTACACAGCATTTCATGATCCTCCTGTTTTTAATTTTTATCTTACTGTCTGCCCTTCTCTCCCCCTTCCCTCTGTCTCTTGACTGCATTAGCATTTGTGTTTACTTTTTTTTCGTTATAGGGCTATAAATTCTTTAAAAATGCACTGGACTGGGGTGTAGCTCAATGGTACAGTGCCTGTCTGTCTAGCATGTATGAAGCCCTGGGTTAGATTCTCAACACAGTGGGGAGAAAAGCACCACTAAATTTTCACCCCCCCCCCACATCTGGGAATCAGACACATTCTAGAAAAGTACTCTGCCATGGAGCTACAACCCTAGACCCTGAATATTTTTGGTGGCTAATATACTGATTGCCTTCAAAATTTAGCTTTTGAGATGATTAGGACTCTTCTAAATATAAATACAGTTCATATCATTATTCTTTCTTTTATGGAAAGTTTAAGCAACCTCACTTTCATGTCTTTAATATTCAACAGAAGTGGTTTATGATTTTTTTTTTTAAAAAGAAACAGAAACCTTTTAAGTACTCTGTCTGGGGCATGGAATACAGAAAAAAAAATGGAGAATATTATTTATAGAATCAAAATGACCAGTGTTTGTTCATTTTACTTGTGCAAGAATGCTGGTCATATCAGAGGTATTTTGAAATAGTTGGTTGAGTAATTTGGCCTACTGTTTTGTGTTTTTTTCCCTCTATAACATTTTTTTCTATTTTCTACTACATGTTACATATCCATCAATCCAAAATACCCTGTAAGTGAGTATTTTCTAGTTCTCAAATGGCATCACTTGATCACTTGTTCCCAAACCCCTTGCTACTTCATTAAAACGAAGCTTTATTTTTCTACTCTGAATTATCTGGTTATTTCATTTCACAGAGAACATCTTACTCTGCAGATTTAAAAATCACCAGCAAACTGCTGAAGAGCTATCTTTATATTATCCCCCCCCAAAAAACTCAGAATTGATAAGGTTAGACTCTTCCCCTCACATTTCTACTGTAAAAAATTTAAAATGCTATTATTCTTTTTGAATTTGCCTTGCAATGTCTGGGAAATTAGAACAGACTGGTTGTATATATTTAAAGAAAATATGAAAGTTTATTTTAATATTCTGTGATAGATAGCATGGGCAGAAGGAGAAAAATTATTTTAGTAGTGTTTTTTAAGATTTTCTAGAAAGCAAGGGTGGTTTCTCCCTAAAGGATTAGGAGAAGAATTAGGGTGTTGATATCTCATGTAGTTAGGTTAATTCTTAACTCATATAATTACACTCAGGGATCAGAAATCCTAAGCCCTTTTGCTTTTCTGTATTTAGCCTTGTCTGATTTATATTTCTGCCCTAGGTTTTCAAATATAAATTTAAAAATTATACCCTGAAAAAGATATTTTCTAAAGGTTTTGGAAATATTGAGAATATCATGTTCAATTTGTTAATTTTGAGAAAATTGAAAAGAAGAAATCGAAACACAACCCCATTTCTTTTGGAGCTGGTTATACTTGTATCTTGTTCAGCCTTGCAATAGAGTTGAAATACTGATAGCAGTGCATTAGGTTACTTGGCTCTGTGAAGCTCTTTTATCCCTTAACCTTCTGCTATTGTGCCCCCTACTCTCTGATATTCTCACGTGTATTCTGGAAAACCTAACCTACATATATTGCAATGAAAGGAAAAAAAATTTTTTTAAGGCATGTTTTATTATTCTGCTGGTGCTCTTGTCATATGGTAATTTGCCTGGCTGAATTAGGTAGTCTTAGGAAGTTTCTCAGTGATCTGTGTATATAGCTCCTTTGTCTTTTCCACAGGTTCACCTTTTTCCTAGAGATTCTCCCTAATTTTATTAGCACAGAATAGGGAATTGGAAAGTAAGAAAAGGATTTGATCACTACCTTCCCTCGTATCATCCTTGATTAGAATGGCATGCAATAATTTTTTAAAAAGCAAATGCCTGAAATTGCCTTTATGTTTTTGTGTTGTTCCTTCCTTTTGCCAGTATTTGTGCTTGGGTTTCTCTTGTTGGAACTTTGGGGGAGAAATACTCCTTGGATTTCTAACATTGAGGAGAGGAGGGTGTGCATTTAAAGAAAAGTTCAAAATTAGAGTCGTGAAGAATTGTATTATATATGTTCTGGATTGGTGTATATGCAGATATTAAGGAAGAGAAGGAGCAAATACTATTTCTGATGCAAGTGATCCTAACATGTACATTTCCAATTTGGGGAGAAATTTTTATTTCAGCCTGTAATCTGACTTCTTATTGAATGGCAATGTATTTTTCATGATAGAGCAGATTTAAAGCTGTGTAAAATATTATTTAATAAGTTCATACATGTGGTAAGTCTACTCTAATTATTAATCTCTGATTCTTAGTAAAGTTTCTGATAATCCTTATTTTTAGTGTTCTTTCTGTAACTTTTACAGTAAGTTGGCTAATTGAAACATGTTTAAGGAAAAATAAGGCAATTTTAGAACTAGAATTCTCAGAGTAATGAAATATAGTCAGAGTTTTACCTTTATGCCTAAAATTGTTAAAAATAATGAGGGTGTGACACATTAACATGCCAGAATTTGCTGATGGGGTTATGTATAAAGACCATAGTTCTGCTTGCTGGCTTCTGAGTGGCCAGCATGGTCCTGTTGGGGTATATGTAGGTAGACATGACTGAAACCGTGATTCTGATTTTGTTTTTTGGTACTGGGGATCGAACTCAGGTCCTTGCACTTGAGAGGCAGGCAGCGAAACCACTGAGCTAAATCTCCAGGCTGAGGCTCTGATTCTTACTAAGAAAAATTTCATTTTGTCTTTTTTGACAATAGAAGTGTCCTGGCACTCTTTGCTAATTTATTTATTGCTCTTTAGAGAAGTCAGATTATTATGTGACTGTTTCATTAAAGACTGAAGTTAAGATAATAAGGTGAACAAGTGTTTCAGCAAGAGGTTCATTAACTTTAAGCTCCAGGATAGCATGGTATGTTGTTAAAAAAGTCTTTTTTGCGGGGTGGGGTACCAGGGATTGAACTCGGGACCTTGTGCTTGCAAAGCAGCTGGGGGAACCACTGAGCTAAATCCCTGGCCCTAAAATGTTTATTTGATTCATATGTTGAATGATTTTAGACATGGTGCTCAAGTATGTCAACTTTGTCATTCTGTTCTTTGTGTAAATTTTGCTGACCTAATATGTGTGACATAGGTATATGTTTAGCTCTTCATTTGCAGCATATTTTATAGCAGTGTTTTGCTTTATCTGTACATGATATATGTAATACTTTGAAAGCTTTATACTATTCATACATACAGGAATACATTTCATTTTGTTTTTTGTTTTGGTTTTTTGAAACAGGGTCTTGCTATGTATGTAGTTCAGGCTGACTTTGAACTTACTATGTAGCCTAGGCTGCCCTTGAAATCATAGCAATCCTCTAACCTCAGCCTCTTGAATGCTGGGATTACAGGCATGCTATACCACGCCTGGCTGGCAGTAGTTAAATGGCAAAAAAATATCTTTTTTGATGAGGCAAGAAGATAAAAGCTATATATAAGGCATGTGCATCATAGTATCATGTTTTGTTTTTTGTTTTTTTCTTTTTAGACAGGGTCTCACTAGGTAGTTCAGGCTGGCCTTGAGCTTGTGGCACTCCTCCTGCCTCATCTTCCCAAGTGCTGGAATCACAGGCATGCACTACCATGCCTGGCTGTCTTGTGCATTATGTCTTGAAGAAATTAAATTTGGGGGCTGAACTTTTGGCAGTAACAGTCCTGATACATTTTATGTATCAAGGGGTTGCTGGGTACATTTTAGAATAAGGACTGAATTTTTAAATGCTGGTTCTTTCCTTAGATATTTCGTGAAGCTCGAAGAACAGTACCAAGTATTGTTTACATGCCTCACATTGGTGATTGGTGGGAAGCTGTCAGTGAGACTGTGAGAGCAACTTTTCTGACATTGCTACAAGATATACCATCATTTTCACCTATATTTTTATTGTCTACCTCTGAAACCATGTACAGTGAATTGCCTGAGGAGGTAAGAGCTGATTAAATATTTTTCCTTATACCATTTTAAAATAGTTGACTTTGTAACTTGGATCTGTTTAATTGTTATAAAAATCAACATTGCCAGGGTTCATGTCTGGTTTTACTTGTTGATTAGCCGGGTGATACAGGCAAGCTATTGAACATTTTCAGTTTCTTTTGTGGTATAATAGTGATTCTTCTCATTGTTGTGAAGATTCAGATAATTCAAGCTTAGAAGAGAGGTTGATTTATACTATATATCAGCTCATTAATTGTCAGTTCCCTTTTACTTATCTTTCTCATTCTTATTATCTCTGAGATCAGTGGGCAAGCTTTGACCTTTTAGCTCTTTCATGGGTAGCCTGTTAAGATGAATATTATTACTGAATATTATATTATTTAAATCTGAAATTTAGCTTTGGAGTTCAAAGGTAAAATTACACTTGATTGAGAAAAAGTTGTTATATCAAATTGTAAATGAAATTGAGTTTTAAAATATTGTTTTAACACCTTGAGCTTACTACATCTTCAAATAGTCTCCTTTTGAAATGCTTAGAAATACTTTGCCCTGGAGACAGTAGGAGTGATGTTCATATAAAAGATTTACATATTTTAAAGTTGCAGTATAAATCTGGATTGTGTAGAATTTCATTATTAAGGTATTTGCTGAATTCTTCTATGTTTCAGATTTTGCTATCTATCTTACTAAAATGAATTTTTAAAACTTTATTGCTCTTTTGAGAAAAGTATATTAAATGTACAATTCATTTTTGATTACTCTATCCGATCGTACATGAAGACCATTAATTGAAATATTTATTATCACAGAGGTCAATAAATTTATCAGAATGTAGTATGTAGTACCAGTCAGAGAAGTCCAGTTACTTACTAGTCTGTTGATATTGGATAAATATTTGAACCTAAAATAAGATAATTTCTTGTCTTTAAAGTATGACTAGTAGACCAGGTAGTTGGTGTGAGAAAATATATGGAAACTTATTTTTGAAAACTATAAAACTGTAAAATGCTTGCTACTTGTATTATAAAGTAGGACTGCCAATGAAGTTGATTTGGACTGAACCTGGATATAATCTAGGAACAACTTTTGCAAGTTAGATGCTCTCTGTCAGTTTTATTATAATTTTACAAAAAGAAAAAGAATATTTGGGAAATTACAGCTTCCAGTTAGTAATACATAATTCTCTTAAATTTACCCTCTTTACTGTTTGAAAACTATAATAAAAGCCTTGTGAACCTGTTGTTTTGTTATAGTAATTCTTATTTTTGCCTGTCCTTGTTGTTCACATGCACATATAATTTCATTGTTGGTTTAGGGTTTTTTTTATTTTTTTTTAATTTTTTTTTATTTTTTGGTACTGGGGATTGAACTCAGGACCTTTCGCTTGCGAGGCAGGCACGGCACCACTGAGCTGCATCTCTGGACCATGGTTTAGTATTTTAAAGCTAACACTACATTACATGTAATTTCATTATTATTATTTTGTTGTCATAATTTTTCACAAATTCAAAGAGCCTATTGACTAGTAAGCTTTTACATTGTTTACTTATGCTCTTAATTAGTATCTAAAATTATAGACATTTATTAGAATCAGATCCTTTTTCTTCTGTATTTTTAGCCCATATTAATCTAGTGGATACTAAGGCTATTCATTACCTGTGAGATGAAAATTATAGACATTTTCTCATACTGCTGATTATATAGTGGGTTTTGTTTGGGTTTTTTTGTTTTTGTTTTTTGCTATTTGATACAGTCTCACTATATAGTACAGAATGGCCTTGAACTCCCTATATATCCCAGGCTGGTCTCAAACTTGCAGTAATAATCCTCCTACCTCTGCCTCCCACGTGATGGGATTACAGGATTACACACAGATAATACATTGTTTTTTAATTGTCTCACTTTATAAATCTTGTGTAGTAATAAATACTACTGTTCTAATAAGAAAATAAAACCATTCATTATTCAAAGATGAGATAAAAGATTTTTTAAAAATTGAAGACTACCCAAAAATAATTAGACCCTGTGGAACTAGTGTTTTGTAAGTGGGAGAGAATGACAATCTCATCTGTATGAGCCCTTTCTGCATTCTCTTGTAAATATTTTTTTGTCCATCTCTTTCCCTCTTCTAGTTCAGTAGTTCACAAGTAAGTTCATATTCAAATAGTACATTGAAATCCTAGAAAAACATTAGAACTTCTATTCATATATATTCTTCATATCGCTATAAATATTTTGTACATATTTTATAATAAAATAATATCTTAGAAGACTATATTTAAATGAGTTTGTACACTTTGGAGGGAATACTGTCTAATATTTTACTGATAAGTTACTTGAATAAAAATACTTGGTAATCATTGTTCCAGACTAGCGGGGCTAACAGAGTCTAATGGAGTAAAATTAATTTTCTAAGTTGTCATTCCTGTTTGCAGAGCAAAGATTTAAACTCAGGTCTCTCTGATTCCAAAAGTCATGTACTTGAATGTCTTATATTTCTGTGTATTGATGGAGATGTGGAAAAATTAGAACCCTTGTGCATCCCCAGTGAAAATTTAAAATTTGGTAGCTGCTGTGGAAAACAATATGGTGGTTCTTTAAATACTTAGATATAAAACTGAGATGATCTAGCAAGTCAGCTTCTGGAAATAGACCCAAAAGAATTGTGGAAATACGGACTTGGACTGGTGTTTGTACACCCACGTTCATAACAGCATTTTTCATAGTGGCCAAAAGTGGGAATAACCCTAATGTCCATTGACAAATGAATGAAGTAGCAAAATATGGCAGGTACATTGAATGGAACAAATCCAAAAGAAGGAAAATTTGATGCATGCTCCAAAACGGATGAACCTTGAAGATATGATTTTGTTTTTGACATAATGGTACATGAAGTAAGCCATCTATAAAACCACAAATATTGTATGAGTACTAATTTATGAAGTTCCTACAAGAATATAAAAAGAATCAATAAGCCCAAGAATACAGACTCAGTATCATTAGTTATTCAGGAATGAGAACTGCAACCTACAGTCCATTAGAGTAGCTGTAATTAAGAAGACAAACAATACCAAGTATTGACAAGGACACAGGGAAGTTAGAGTTTATATACTGCTGATGGGACTGTGTAGTGGTGAAGCCACTTTCTAAAGTTAAATACAAATTTATGAAATGATTCAACATTTTTACTTCTGGATCTCTGCACAAGAGAAATATATATCCTTTGTGGATGTTTTAGTAATTGTATTCATAAATGGCTAAACATAATGTAGTGTG
>NW_022900914.1:5565763-5581827 GCF_012274545.1 Fukomys damarensis | reverse complement strand
ACATAGTACAGCTTGAATGAATTTGAAAATAATAAAGTAAGTGGGAGAAGGCGGGCATAAAGACTGTCATATGATGTGAAGTTTCTAGAATTGGTCATCTCCAGAGACTGAAAGCAAATTGGTGGTGATTGTGGTTAGGATGTATGTTAGTGAGAATTGACCACAGATAGGTGTGAGGAAGCTTCTTGAGGATAATTAAAATGTTTTAAGACATTTTGTGTGTAACGGTTATACAATTGTATACACGTACTAAAAGTCTTTGAAGAGTTAAGAACAAAAAGCTTAATGAAAAATATTGGAAAGTGTGCTTAAGTGTATCTGGGAAAATCCAGAAAAGAGTCACCCATAAAAAACCAACTTGAGTGGAGTGCTAAGAAAGCTTCGGGAAGAGTGTATAGCAGATACCAGTGTGAAAGAGCATGGTTTGTTTAGGGAAATGTAAGAGCCATGCCTTGTGATAACATCAAGTCTGGGAGTGTAAGTGTTAGAAGATAAGCTTAGGAGTGAACTTGCAGAAACAATGTGGTCTACTTGTAAAATGGTGGATTCTAACTGGTTGGTAACAAACTGGCAGGAATATCAGTAGGCTACTCTTGGTATGTTTCTGTATTTATTCACAGAGTTCAACACGATGTTAAAATTATCCGAAGGAAGAATATTTAAAATCATAAAGGTTTTGCCACCCTTGAACAAAATCTTGTTCTTGTGTTTTTTTTTAAACATCCAGTTATTGTAAGCTGTATCTAATATAGCTGATCTCATGCCTCTGCAACTATACCCTTTGCACAGTCTCTCCTCTGTCGTAGAATGTCTGTCTCCATAGTTCTGGCTGGTCTTGAACTCAGTATACAGCCCATGCTGGCCTTAAACTCATGGTTATCCTCCTCCCTCAGTCTCCTGAGTGCTAGGATTAGAAGTATGTACCTCCTGCCCAGCTCAGAGACTCTTAAAAGATCTTTGACTGCAGGGTGCAGTGTATTTTCTTCAATTTTATAGTTGCAGTGTCTGGCATATTTGGCTTTCTTAGAGCTCCACTCAGGTTATTTTTTTCTAGATGATTCTTTCCTGGATTTTCCCAGATACACTTAAGAATGCCTTCCAATATTTCTCATTAAGCATTTCTAGTAAATTTGCTTCCAGAACTTTCACAGAAGGACCAACAAAGCATAGACCAACAGGTTGAAGGGAATGTGCATGAAGGTAGTCCATATGAAGGATGTGAGATGAAATTTTTTAAACAGAAATGATTTAACTTTGGGTTGAAATATATAATTCTTTACCCAGATTTTGAATTCTGATATCTACCTTTGTATCTTTTCTGTCAAGTTTTTGGATCTAGAAAAGGCCTTTAAAGAGTATGTAATCCAGTCTTCATCATTTACTTTGTGACCTTAAGCAGTCCAAAACCTTTTAAGACCACTTCATAATTTGTAAAATTAGGCAATATTACACACTTCATTGTTACAAAGATTGAATGACATAATGTTTATGAAATTACCTGGTGTTTAATTCTTAAAGTTAATCCAGTAAGTGGCTAGAAATAGAAAACTGAGTGAATTATCCGGAACATAACACAAATGTATAACTAAATTTGGGCTGGAATCTGATGTCTTGAATCCTAATCCAGCATTTTCCTCATTATCATGGTTGGTACTTCTTTCCCTTCTAGTCACCTTCTCCCCTTTTTATTTGCAGTTTCCTACTTAATATAGGTTGGGTGAACAAATCACAACCTTTACTCATTCGATACGTACCTATTAAGAATTGCTGTGGGGATTGGAGATATACAGCTCAGAGGCAGAGTGTACACACACACACACACACACACACACACACACACATTTCTAGGCACTGTGGTAGATAAGGAAAACATTTGAATAATAAATGTGTTCTCAATGAATTTGATGTCTAGAAGTTAGAAAGAAGATAGACCCAACAAAACATAAAATATTAAATGTCACAGTGACAAATACGGATAATGTTAAGATAATTTAATAGCATATCTTAGAAGGAGGAGACCTGGGGCCAGAGTCTTTATAGAGCAGGCAGAGAGATGAGAGGTAGGCAGGTGATCACTAGGGAGAATGAGCTGTGGGACATGAGAATGACTGGAATTTTTTTGCTTTGAAGTTTTGGTGTCATGAAATACTCCATTAAGAAAGTGAAGTTATAGTCTATTTGAAGTGGAACCGGGTTTTCAGAGGTGAAATAAACTTGGTGGGGAAAGAGCAGAGGAAGGGAAGTCAGTGCATAGGAAACTAGGAGATGTATGGATAAGAGAAGTCAGTAACATCCTTCAGCTCCCTGTTATAGATTCTAGATGATGACTTGTTAGCTCTTACATGAAAGTGCTTTGAGATTGCTGCCATCTGACTATTACAGTTACCCTTTTGCTATTATCTGATGACCCTTCTAGATACAGTGTCGTTTGTCATTTATTAATGACTTTCATCCAGTGGACATTCATTCAAAGCTCTCACCAGCATATTTTAGGACTAGGTTAACCTTAAGTCCATGAAAATGTTCTATGAATATTGAAAATGATTCTGTAAGTTGAAGAAATTGTATTTTGGTATATCATGTAACCTTTTAATTCTCTATATATTCAATGTCTTTGTGCGTGCATGTGTGTGCGTGTGTGTGTGTGTGTGTGTGTGTGTGTGTGCATGTAGGTTAAATGTATCTTTAGAATACAGTATGAAGAGGTCTTGTATATTCAAAGACCTATTGAAGAAGACAGAAGAAAATTTTTCCAGGAACTCATTCTCAATCAGGCATCAATGGCGCCACCACGAAGGAAACACACTGGTAAGTTCCTAATGCTGTTGGGAAAATAGTGGCAATGGAGTTGAGAAATGTTCTAACTTGGAGTCAGTTTTTTTGATGTTTTCTTTATGAAAATGAATATAGTTTATCAAATCCTGTTTATCTTTAGATGGGTACATGCAGAAGTGGCCACTGTATTCATTAAAGCTTTATTTTTTTAGTACATATTTGCAGTACATGATCATCATGTTCATTATGGGGTATTTGTACATGTACTTAACACATCTTTTTTTGTCCTTTTCCTCTCCCCTCCCTCCAGTACTTAGTTGTTTTTGTTGTTGTTGTTGTTGTTTTTGTCTTCAAGTTCTCCCTGTAAGCTTTATTACGTGGGCTTTTCCCTCATCTCCCCAGTTCAGATTCTGTGACATATTCTACATTCTGCTGGCTCAAAAAGCCAGAGGAAAAAAATTTTCTGTTCTGGTCTGTTTTAGTCATTTAATTTAATTTATTTATTTGGTACTGGGGATCGAACTCAGGACCTTGTTCTTACGAGGCAGGCAGTGAAACCACTGAGCCAATCCTGTCTTTAGTCATTTTAAATAACCAGGACTTATGGCAGGCTGTGAATATCAAGTATCACGCATATTACTTTGTGGACCAGGATAGGTTTGATGGGTTAAAAGCTGGTTAGAATATTTGCATTTTCTGGTTTATTTATTCATTCTTCAAATATTTATTTAGCACTCATTGTATGACATTTGCAATTCTATCATAGCTTTGTCTTAAATGTTTGATTTTTCTTGAATTTGGACTTAGCCTTACAATGGGTCAAGATTTCATTTGCCTGACTTTTTTAAGGGCCACATCTGAAGTCATTCAAAATAGAGTTTCTTTTCCAATCTTAATAATGCATAAAGGTTAAGATCTTTAGCCAGGAATGGTGACACACACATGTAATCCCAGAACTCTGAGAGTCTGGGACAGTAAGATCCCAAGTTCAAGCCCAGCCTGGGAAACTTAGTAAGACCCTATCTCAGAATTTTAAAAAAATTTTTTTACAGGAATGGGGATGTGGCCCAGTGTAAAGGCCCTGGGTTCAATTAGAACAAAAAGAAACAAAAAATAAGATTTGCTTGCTTAATCTTTCAACTTCTAGAAAATCTCAATTTTGATTATTTTCACCTTGGTTTTTTTTTTTTTTGTTTCTTGTGTTTATTCTTGTACAATGTTAAATGTTTCCCATCCCTCCCAAGTCTTTCCTTCCTTCCTTCCTTCCTTCCTCTCTCCCTCCTCTCCCCTTCCCTTCCCCCCACCTCCCACCCCCCCTTCTCTCTTTTTCTCTTTCTTTTTCATGAGACAGGGTCTTTCTGTGCAGATCATGCTGTGCAGATCATGCCTTGAACTCATGGTGATCCTCCTGCCTCAGCCTTCCTAGTGCTGAGATTACAGGCATGCATCATCATGCCCGGCTCCAAGTATTCAAGATTTTGATAATATTGGCCTTTAGTGAGTCCTTTGCAGATTTTTTGCATGTGTTAAAAATGAACACCCATCAAAATTGCTAGTTAGGAGGTTTTTCTTCCATAAACATTTTGGAAAATCGGTAGTTATACCTCCAAAGGAAGTTGTGACTTCCTCTGAATCTAAATTCAGTACAGTATTCCAAATATTTCATTACAAAAATATTTCATTTTATTTTTTAATGCTGATTATATTTTTTAGTTCCATACATCTGATTTTTTTTTTTTTTTTTTTTTTTTTTGGCTTTTTCAGACAGGGTCTCACTATGTAGTTGAGACTGACCTGGAACTCACCCAGGCTGGGAGACCAGCCCAGGCTGGTCTCAAACTCCCAGTGATCCTCCTGCCTCAGCCTCCCAAGTGCTGGGATTACAGGCATGTGCCATCTCGCCCAGCTTAGCTTTCATTTCTTATGGGCAGTTTAGAAATCAGTGAAAATATTTAGCATTTTAATCCTTAGCTTTAGTATGGTGCCTCTTAAACTTTTAAGGAATTGGAAAGTGTTATGATTAGGAAGGTTAATGTTTTGAGATTTTTGATTTGACTCAAGGTCTGAAGTATAATAGATACTATATTTAACACTTTTAGACTTTAAAAAAAAAGTCTGTTCTGTGACTTTAGGATTCTCTTTTTGGTTCTTTCTTTTTTATTGTTTCCTCCTTGCAGGTGCTGTTCACTGTCACCACTGTGTGCTTCTCAGGGTGTGAGGGTAGAAGGTTGGTCTGAAGTCAGAGTCTGAGGCGGGAGGTGTTGCTCAGTGGTGGAGACTTGGCTAACATAGACAAGGCTCTGGGTTAAATCCCTAGCCCTGGGAGGAAGAAAGGAAGGATGTGGGAGACAAGGAGAGAGAGATTTCTAAGAAAATTAGTATACAGTACTTTAAAGTATTTATTTTGAAGTATTTTTCTTGTTATATATAAATATTGCCTCAAGTGAAATTATCATTTATCACATTGTTTGTCCTTTAAAGGGGTCTGTCCTATTAGTACATTTTATAAAGTGAAGCAATTCCCTGACTCGTTTATTGTTTCCATTTGAAATCTTACTTGCTGGATTTGCATGGTTCATATATATTTTCTTTATAGAACATTTGAGAGAATGCCAGAATAGTATTGAGGTCCTGGGATCTTAACATTTCATTTTCTTTTCTTTAGCTCTTTGTGCTATGGAAGTGCTTCCTCTGGCACTGCCTTCTCCACCTCGTCAGTTATCAGAATCAGAAAAAAATCGGATGGAGGACCAGGAGGAAAATACTTTGAGAGAGTTGCGGTTGTTTCTCAGGGATGTAACCAAGAGGCTGGCCACAGATAAACGCTTTAACATCTTCAGCAAACCGGTGGATATTGAAGAGGTCTTGTTTCAGTAGTGTGCAAACAGTGAAGTTGAACTGGCTAAAAGAAAAAAATATTGACATCTTTTTTTGGAAGGAAAAAAAGCAAAGGCATGGATGAATATTACCCCTAGCCTGTAAAATTTTAATCCATGTGATAACTACCAACGTCATCAGTAAATATCTGGTGACTATTGGATGAAATTAGTGATCAATTTGTATATGTCCTCTTAATTGTTATTGATTTTTTGTGATCTCATACTCTTCAATTTAAGAAGAGTTAATTAAAAGTTACTTAAGTGAAATGTCCATACTAGACTATTTTTATTCCAGGATAAATCTTGCTCTCAAACAGTATATTGGTAATAACCAATTGCAGTAACAATCCTTGCATTTCCCAGATTATGTATACGTCCTTGAAAGCAGTGGCCAAGAGATTGAAACTTAGTCTTTTATACTTGGAAATGCCTGTCATTAAGTTGCCATTTGATACTAAGCACATGTGCTGCATCTAAAGCTGGTTCTCTCTCAGATTTTCTCTGCTCCCAGTGGGAAATCTCTCACTTTCTGTGTGTATTGTTTTGTATGCTTGTGGGAGCATGGTTTGTGATGACGAGAAAGGGATTTTCCATTTGGAATCTACTGTAATACTATCAATTTACATTTTGGGTTTTTCTTGTTGGTGGTGTTTTATCCTGGGATATTATAGTGTGTGGATGAGCACAGTATCATCTTTACTGGCCTTCTTCTTATAGTTCAGACTCCATGTTTGAACCGCTTCGGTGTTTTTAGTTTTGATTATTTTCATTTTTTAAAAATTTGAGTTGTAAATTTATTCAGTGTTTAATGTTGCATCCTAATTGTGAAATCTGTGCTTTTGGACCTGAGCATATTCCTTTGGAAGCATTATCTCATCTGTGACTGAGAAGAATGAATTAGTATCACCCCCCACCCCCCGGCAAATCTGAAAATTATGTTTTCCCGTTTTTTGGAATTGAGGGATTACCTAAAATTTTATGCCCGGCTTATTTGAATATTTATCTGTAATACATAGTTTTGTCCATTCAGTCCTTTCAAACCCTTGCAGTGTCATTATTGTTCTTATTTTGCAACCGAGGAAACAGATTTGTTGAAAGCAACATAGCCAACACTTGAAAGGGTTTTTTTTGTTGTTGTTGTTGTTTTTTTTTGCTGTAGTTTTTTGCTGTAGTTTTTTGAGGATGGGTCTCACTGTGCTGACCTTGAACTTACTGTGCAGCCGAGTGTGGCTTCAAACTTAGGAGTCTCCTGAGGATGGGACTGGAGGTATGCACCATCGAGTCTGGTGGAAGTTTTACGTTTTTTAAATTCAAAGCCCACATTCTTTATATCATATCTACCTTATATCTTTCCCCACTGGAATAATGGTACATGACTAATTTGCATTTTAAATTCATAAGCATCACTTTATATTTGTGGAGCATTTTTTCTTCATAGTAAAACTATTAGCCAATTTTCAGGATTGCTTTAAGTACATAAATAACAAGCTCCTCCTCCATTTGGCATTTCTGAATGTAGGTTCTTCTTAAAGGATAGAACCATCCCCCAAGCTGGGAATAAACCAGATTTGCTTTTCTTTGAGAGCCTTTTCTTTCTAACCAGGAAGATCATCAGGCTTCTGTTGTCATCTATCAGTGATTACCATTTTGTTAACAAGCCACAGTATGGCAACAGAAAATGATAGATTGGTCAGACAGCAACTTTATGTAAGGGCTATATTTCTCTTGCTTTCTCCTTTGTTCTTCAGTTGATTCTACTGCTGGTTTTTGTCTGCTCTGAAAGCTGAGAACAGAAGTAACTGTGAAAGATGGAAAGGGGGAAACAAGATAATACTTAGATATCCTAAAATATTAAAGTTTGTATCAAATAGTGAATTTGGAGTATGTAAAGTCTCTCAAATTCGAAAGCATACTGCAGGGTAAACAAAATTTAGAAACTTTTAAGTTAAAAATTAAGCATATTTGTTCAAATTGTATAGTCTTTAATAATATAAACTTTTGTAGTATTTTTCAGTTTATAGAAGTATTGTCTTATGCACAGAGCATGGTACAACCAAGAATTGAACCAATAACTCTTGAACTATTGTTTGTTCTAGTATAACTCCATTACTGCCCCAGATTGACTGGCTTTTCAGCTCCAAAGATTAAAATAAACAAGTGCATACATTCTTATTTCTGGTGTTGGTATAAGTAATCTTAGAGTTTCACCAAAAAAAAAAAAAAGTGAATGGTGGTATATACCTATAATCCTAGCACTTGGGAGGCTGTGGCAGGAGAATCACAAGTTTGAGGCCAGACTGAGCTACATAGTGAGACCCTGTTCCAAAAAATAAAAACAGTAAAAGAAAGAAAAAACCCTCATATACAAATTACATATACACGTGTGTTGCTGTGTAAACTTAAAAGTCATGGCATTGATGACATCTGAAACTGAGAAACAAACCTTCACTTTCAGAGAGCAGAAGTTACTCTGTCCCTTGTCATAGGGCCTGGATTAATTTTAGAAATACTAAGCCTGCTTTTATATCAAACCTAATTACTTGATTTGAGATTTGCATTGGGGAGGTAATAGATATAGGTGACAGAATAGATAAAAGTGACAGAAAACAATTTATTTTACTCATCATGACTTAATATCTCCTAGTTTGTATTATCTCCAAGAAAATCACAAATGGCAAAAAAACACTATTCTGTTTAGTAGATTTATTTAACTTAGGGACAAGTCCAGCAAATCTTTTACTAGTTACAAAAATAATGCTCAGTTTTGTTATATAATTGGCTCACATCAGTTGCAATGAATCCAAAGGAGTGGAAAATACTTTCCATGAAATCATTCATTCATCCTATAAAAATAAAAAGGAAAATTTTGTTGAAAGCTTTAAAAATATTTATCAGAACATCTCTAGTACTATGAAAAGCCTGTGTTTATTTTTTTTTCCTGTTTCCTTTCTTGAGGTAACATTTAATGATGTTTATTGAGTGCTTTTATTCATGCATTCTCAGATAAGCCAAAGCATTAAAAAAAAAAAAAAAAAGCTAACAGTTATTTTCTATTTTCAAGATGAGAAACATTTCAGAGTTGGTTTTAGATACGGTTTGTAAACAAGCTTTTCATGGAAAGTATGTCAGATAGTAACTTTAGTAACAAACAGCACTGTACTTTTATCTATAATTCTTAAAAATCTAGATTTAATTTTTGAGCAGTTATGTTTTAATTTTTTGCTTTTGTGCGTTAAGTAAATTTATATGAAAAACTGGAAATCATTGCATTAAAATATTTTATTTGCTTTAGGTTTCAGATTATCTTGAAGTAATCAAAGAGCCAATGGATTTATCAACAGTAATAACTAAAATTGATAAACATAATTACCTGACTGCTAAAGATTTCCTGCAAGATATTGACCTCATCTGTAGCAATGCTTTAGAGTATAATCCAGATAAGGACCCAGGAGGTAAGGATGCTTAAGGCAAGATTCACTTTGAAATTAATAAAAGAATACTTTACATTTAAATAGTAAATCACACCTATGGAAGATCTATTATTGTGTTTCAGTCTTTCAAGAGACTAATTATGTTTTTTTTTCTTCTCATTGAGTTTATTGGTACATCTTAGGTATACAGTACAGTTACATTCATCATTGGTATCTTGTACCTTTACATGACAGGTCATGGTTCTCATTTTTTCCCCATACCCCTCCCCTCCCCTCACCCCCTCCTCCCTTCCCTATTTACAAAAACTTTATGTCCATTTTTTAATTTTCTCATATTTTTTTCTTTTCTCTTATTTCCTTTCCCCTATCCTTCCCACTTCCCCTATTCTTCCTATTTCACATTGTCAATTGTACCATTAGGATCTTATTTATGATTATAGTTTTTCACACCAGAGAAACTATTTGGTATTTACACATGTGTGACTTATTTATTTGTTTGTTGTTTTTTTGTACCTGAGATTGAACTCGCATCCTTGTGCTTGCAAAGCAGGAACCAAAACCACAGAGCTAAATCCCCGGCTGTGTGACTTACTTATTTCACTTAAGAGTATATCCTCAATATGCATCCATTTTCCTATGAATGACTCTAATTTCTCATTCTTTATGGCTGAGTAGTTCCATTTTGTAGAAAAACCACATCTTCTTTATCCAGTCTCCAACTGATGGGCAAATGGGCTGTTTCCAAGTTTTAGCTATTACAGACTGTGTTGCTGTAAACATGGATGCGCATATATCACTGTGGTATGATTCTTTTAATTCTTTTGGGAAGATAGCCAGCAGAGGGATGGCTGGGTCAAGTTGAACCTCTAATCCTAGTTCTTTGAGGTATCTCCATATTGATTTCTATAGTGGTTGCACCAGTCTGCTCTCCCACCAACAATGGAAAAGGGTTCCTTTCTCCCCACAACCCCGCCAACATTTGTTATTGTGTGATTTCTTGATAGCAGCCATTCTTTGTGGGGTGAGGTGGAATCTCAGTTTTGTTTTCATCTGCATCTCTCGATTGACTAGTGATGTGGAACATTTTTTCATATATTTACTTGATGCTTTTACTTTGTCTGAGAAATGTCTGTTCATTTCAGATGCCCATTTTTGAATTGGGTCTTTATATTTGGGGGGGTTGATTTTTTGAGTTCTTTATATCTTCTAGATAGTAGTCCTTTGAGGAGCAGCTGGTAAAATTTTTCTCCCACATTGTAGGTTGAAGAGACTAATTATCTTAAAGATAATATGCTTAGAGAATTTTATGTTTCTGGGTACTATATGGTTTACTCCCTGTATTTACTTTTTTTTTTTTATACTTATGCTCTGGTTTTTTTTCTGATCAATGGAAAGCTGAGCAAATGAGAATTTAACTTTTATTTATGTAATAAACTTCAGCAGTGCTGATGAACACAGAGAATTTTGAATTTATGTGAATTCAGAATAGAATAGCTTTATATATCAAAACACTTTTTTATGTAGACTGTTTGCTGTTCTATGGGGTTTGGGTATTCTTATGTGATTTTATTATTTTACTCCTTATTCTACCCTCTGCACAAGTATTTTGTCCCAGCTCTTCATATTTTCCTTCAGGAACATATCTGTAGTAAAGATGAGTTCATTGTAAACAGAGATGAATGTTTGTTATGGGGAACCGTATAAGATTTGGGCTTGTGTTAAGTAATTTTGGGAAGTGTTAAGGATGTGAGACTGCAGTGGTTTATATGCTATTAAGATGTGGGATAATTTTGAGATTAGATATCTTAGAAACCTGTAACAGCAATCCCCAATCTTTTTTACACCAGGGACCAGTTTTGTGCAAGACATTTTTTCTCTGAAAGGGGTGGAATTGGTTTATTGTGTACTTTATTCTATCATCATCATCATCATCATCATCATCATCATATATAATTAAATAACTGTACAACTCATCATATTGCAGCTTAGTGGGAACCCTAACCTTGTTTTCTTGCAACTAGATGGTTCCCCTCTTGGGGTAATGGGAGACAGTGGCACCCAAAGTGTGTTATATCTAATCTACTCCATCTTGTCTTGGTTGCTATCATTGCAGAAAACCCTGCCCCACAGAGATAGGATTTTGGGAATGGGATCAGGCTTTTCAGTGCTTTTCTGGCAGTCTCAGAATATTTCACTTTGACTTTAATTCTGAACGTGTGGAGATTTAAAGTCATCTCAGACATACTGTTGAGACTGCCACAATTTGCATTCTCAAGCAGTTGATCCTCATCTAGCTTGTGTAGAGTTAATCACTTGGCTTCTTCATGAATGGCTTGAAGCGCCATTCCTCTCCAGTTCGGGAGTCTTTTATGGGTGGAAAATAATGCTCAAACTCTTGAAAGCTGAGATAGGTGATCATGCACCAATTAGGAGAAAGAAGGCCTTGGCCAAGTGTCTTTCAGAATCTCTGCTAATGTTTGAAACATATCAAAAACTCCAGCGTTCGCTTACTGCCCCCATAATTCCAGTTCGACTTTGAATGCAGCTACTTTACCTGCTGAATTGAACACCATTGTCGCTCTCCATGAAGTAACAGGTTGAGTTTGTTAAGCAGGTTGAATATATCACACAACAAGCAAGTTTCGTGACCCATTATCCTGTGTCACAGAAATGACTGGTTTTCTAAAAGAAATTTCTCTGAAGCTCTTATAACTAAAAAATTCTGACCAGTGATCTGCCTTTAGAAAGCCATCTCATTTTTGTGTACAAGAGAAGATTGTGTATGTTCTGCATTCCTCTCCTCATAGAGCTACATGAACAGAAGTGAGTGAAGGGCACGTATTTTAATCTGATTGATAATTTTAATTGTGTTAAGACAAAATGTTCTTTTCAATTGCTGGTTTCCAGCTAGCCATCATTTCTCTATGGGTGACACAGTGTGTTGACTCACATTCAAAATCACCTGTTTGACCATCGTGGGGAATCCAGTAGACAATCTAGTCATGCCAGCCGCTCTGTCCATACACACAGCAGCCAGAATTGCTACTTTAGTCTTTCTGATAATGTTATCATGCGAAGACTTGAGTAGTTCTGCAGCTGTGTTGTCAGTTGGTAACAGAAGTGCTTTATAACGGTACCCTTATGCACATTGTCCTGAAAAATATAGAGCACAAAAACAAAAACATCATTGCTTTGACATCAGCCTCAGTAGACTTGTTAGCCTAGAGTGGGCACTACAGACTCATTAACCCCTCTGATGAGTGTGGCTTAGTGCCCTCTGTTTCTTTGGTTTGTCTAGTTGTGATGCTAGTTGAAAAAATAACATTTGCTTACCTCTTGAACTGCATCCACTCTCCTCAGAGTCCATGGCAGTTGTCCTAGTAGGATCAGCTCTTTCAGTAAATGGCTTCTTAACTTTAGCAGTGCAATCAGCCTCCAAGAATGACGTTCTTATTGCAGACACATTTGAGGAGGTGGTGGCCTTCAGTAATTGTTCCTCTGCCTAGTTTTTATGGGGATTGTTTGATTGCTTTTATCTCCAGAAGCTTGTCTTTTAATGTGAGGTGCTTGGTCTCTGTGTGAAAAAGTAGTTTTGGAGGTCTCATATTTTCACTGGATCAACTGATCACCACATACTATACAAAGTGTTTGGAGAATGTGAACCACATGTCGGCATGAACCTGTAATTTAAGTAGGACTCTTATTATTTCTTTTCTTTTCTTTCTTTCTTTATTTATTTGGTGCCAGTGATCAAACTCTGGCTCTTGTGTTTGCGAGGCAGCCAATTCCCCAGCCGTCTTTAGTATTTCTTTTAAATGCAGCTTTCTTGGGCCAGTGATTTGGTTCAGTGGTCCCGCCATCTACCTCACAAGTGCAAGGGCCCAAGTTCGATCCCTAGCACCAAAGGAAAAAAAAAAAATTGGAGCTTCCTTTTTGTTGGCAGGTTTAGAGTATTGTGCTACCTCATTATTGGGCCTTTCTTTCCAAAGAAGCTCTGCAGTGACAATTTTTTTCTCTTTTTGGCTGGGGTTAGCTTGTCAGCCTACTAAGCCTGTGATTGAGACAAATTACAGTGCAGGTGGAAGTGGTAAATAAAATATTGGGCAGGTCATGCCCAGACCAAAATAAGTATTGGATTCTGGCTTAGAGCCTGCCACCAGCAGCAGCTGTAGAACGGAAATGCTTCAACTTGCTTGCTGAAAGTCTGCCACCAGATATAGCTGAATTGTCACTGGCCACTTACTACAGGGTATTAATGAGTCTGCAAGCAATTGAAATTTTTTTTAATGGTCTCTGCTCCCTAACACTAACATCACTGCCTCAGCTCTACTTCAGATCATCCGGTATTAGAGTCTCATAAGGATTGCCCAACCTAGAGATCTCTCTCATGTGCATTTCATAGTAGGGTTCCTGTTCTTAGGATAATCTAATGCTGCCACTGATCTGACAGAGCCAGGCAGTAAGTTGATCACTGAGAATGTCTATAAATAGAGATGATGCTTCACTTGGCCTGGTTCCTAACAGGCCACATCCCCATGGTCAGGGGCTGGAGATCCCTGACCTAGAATGTCAGAAGAATGGAGCAAGGTTAACTCTATGATTGGTAAATAAATGGCATTTATTCATATTTGTGGGAAGAGGATTATGTTGGGTTATATTTGTAGTTAGGAACATGGTCATGTTTTTGTCAGTGTTTAGATGTTGTTACAGACTGACTTTGACTTTATATTGACTAATGATTGTCTTACAGTAGGTGTGTCTGGTGCTGATGTTCTGCAGAATTGTTTATGTTTAACATGAGTACACTAATGTCCAGCTGACAGTGCCAGGCCAAATCCCAGCTTTTAGGAGATTTTTTTTCCCCTCACCCTATTGAGAATTCTCTTTCTTCAATAGGTGATATACAAATAAAGTGCTTCTTATTTTAAAAAGGTTCATCTAACTTTTTGTTACCTAAACATATTTATAATACAGTTTGTGTTTGCACCTGTTGTTTTTTGTGGGGTGCAGCATTTCTCAACCTAGAGCATGTGGCTGAATGGCCTGGATTGCTCAATTTCACATGAAATTATTTTTCACTTGAATTTTGACCACGGTAAATCATATATTTTAATTCCAGGTTAAGAGGAATAAATATAACAGTTTTTAAGAGGTTATTTGTCTCTTGTAGTTTGTTTTTAAGTTATATATCTTATATAAAAATTTTTAAAAAGGATAAAGGTAGAAATTACAATAATAATTATCATTATCTAATGTCATGTCTCTCTTCTACTGCATGGATATATTTATTGCAAATACAATAAAGACATGCGTATTAATTTTATTAAAATAACAGTAGGATTTTGCTATTCCTGTATTTTGTGAGAAGCTTAATAAAGAATATATTTCTCCCACATTTAAAATACATATAGGAGCCCACCTCTGCGGCCCATGCTTGTACTCCCGCTTACTTGCTGATCTACCAGAGCAGGATCACTTGAGCCTAAGCGTTTTAGTCTGGCCTGAGCAGCACAGTGAGAGACCTCTCTGGAAAATCATATGTAAATGTGGTATAGTAGCCTACTAGGTTTTTCAGTTTTTTCTCTATATTTATAAACACTGGCAAATACTTTTATAACATATTTTGCGTATATTTTTTAATTATTTCCCAATAATAAACTTCTTAAGGTGAAATTTATGGATCATAGAATGTGTCTCTTAAGGCTTTTTATTTTTATTTTTATTGGTACTGGGGATCGAACTCGGGACCTTTTGCTTTCGAGGCAGGTGAAATCCCTGGCCCTCTTAAGGCTTTTTATTTGTAATGTTAAAATCTTCAATAAAAATATTTTTAAAATACATGAGCATCATGAGGGCCACTGTCAGCCAGTTGGCAGCTTGTGTGAGTAGAGAATCTCCTATCCTCCCGCTGGGTGGGTAATGACCATGAATGCATCTCAGCTCCCTTCCCCTTTGCTGGGGGCCTACATGAGGTTGCAGAGCTGTCTGCACAGTGCTTGGAGCAGTGTGAAAGAGTGGTGATGACCTCAGCTGCTGAGTTCTTAAGATGCAGAGGCTGCTTGTATTATGTTGTAAGGTAGTGAGCTTTGTATTTAGATATGGGCTCTATGTTTAGAATCCGGGTTTACTCCCAGTTCTACTCTTTCCTAGTTCTTTAATTTTTAAAGTCTTCAAAAATTTTAAGGATTAAATGAGAAAATATATTGGGAAAGTATCAGGAAATTGCCATTTTCTTGTTGTTCAACTTAACTGTGTTAAGCCCTTACTGTAATGCCTGGGACATGGTGTTTCATAAAGGTTAGCTGTTGACGTTTATATTCTTGTTATCATTACTGTTTAAGTTGTATTTAAGGAACCTAAATTAGTTCTTTGGGAGATACTTGTATTTTAGGAAGGACCCTGTTATGGTTTGTGTCTGGGAGTCCTGCGAATGCCGCATGCAGTCATAGGGCTTTTTCAGAGGTGGCTGAATCTAGGGTGTGTGACACTGGATTTAAGGTTGTGTGATTACTGAATCAGTACCCTGTAGTCTGGATAAAATAAAAAGCAGAAAGATACTGTTAAGGCTGCTATGCTACCTTTGGTCCACCATGAACTGTTGCCCCTCTGCCATGTACCACCCTGCCTTTGAGCCAGACAATTATGGACTGAAACCTCTACAAACTGAGTTAAATGAATGAACCTCTGTCTCTTTAATTTTGGGTGTCAGGTATTTTGTTTCAGCAGTGAGAAAAGTAACTAAGACAGACCCCTTGTGCTTTGTGGGTATTACATTCTCTGGACTACTCTTTGAATTTAATCCTTTAGGCCAAACCGAGGGAGTATGAAGATGAATTTGAGCTCTTGGAGAAAGTTGTTGAGATCAATCCAGATTTTTGCCTCTGAGTAATTAGGTATAACTACGTTGTTAATATACTATGTCTTGGTCGTCTTCTTCTTCTTCTTCTTCTTTCTCCTCCCCTCCCCTCCCCTCCTCCTC
>NW_022900914.1:5506766-5565735 GCF_012274545.1 Fukomys damarensis | reverse complement strand
GGTATGGTATTCCAAGTGTGTGCTAGGGATAGTGTTGTAGTATTTATGTTCATTATAAGGGTCAGGAATATCGATAACGTGAGTAGAATATAGATAATTAGGTTGAAGTATATTATAGAGGGATTATAATATAAGGCTGCTATTATTCATCCTATATGAGCGATTGATGAGTAAGCTAAAATTTTTCGTAGTTGTGTTTGATTTAACCCTCCTCTCCCCCCCCTTTCTTCTTCCTTCTTCCTTCTTCCTTCTTCCTCCTTCCTTCTTCCTCCTTCTTTCTTCACCAGGATCTCATACTTGCCAAACAGGCACTGTGCCTCTGAGCTACATCCCCAGCCCATATAGTATATTACTTTTAAGAAAGAAGTAGTGGTCCTGTTAGGAATGTAATCATATAATCAAAGAATATGGCTTTATCTCGTACGCAGGGTTACTTTGGTATACTTGTAACTTTCTTCTTTTGCTCTTTTAGGTAGATACATACAGTGATATAATTCAAAACATCAAATATGTATGTGTGTGTGTGTGTGTGTGTGTGTGTGTATATTGAGTCAAGAGGCCTTTTTTTTTCTAGCAACAGAAACACTTGTTATGCACCCCCCAAAAACAACCTCAGGGTCTATTCTGTAGCAAGTAGAAATTACATGAATGTTGTATTACTTTTACAAGCTCCCTTGAGTATTTGAAAGCTTACATAATCTGTTTTGTAGAACCCTTGGCTGTTTGGGAAGAAAACTAGCATATACATATAAGACAAAAGCCAACAGTTTGAAGTTTTACATGTTGCCTAAGTATTTACCCAGATTCTCTCTCTCTAGAGAATCATGTAGACAGAATATAAATACAGAGTGAGGAGAAATTTAAACTTGTAGCTTCTAAATGTGACCTGTATCTGGTGTATGACCTTAATTATTAAGTTTGACTGTTCCCCATTCTTGGTCTACGCTGTGTGGCCCCAGTCCCAATCTTTTACATAGTTTCATTTGAGTAATGTTGCTAAAATTTCTTCCCTAATCTTGAAGTTTTTTTCAGAATCTTTTAGTATCTTGTACCAGTTGTATGTGAATAAAGCTCCTAAATTCATTTGCGCTTTAGGAGTCCCCTAGGGCCTGCTTTTTGTGCATTTCCTAATTTATTTACCATTGTTGTTTTTCATGAGTTCTAGATGAGCCTAAGTCATTCATATTTCTTTTAGTGTTTATGATTATTACTTGCTAATTACCGAGCTATATCCTTAGAGTATGAAGATGGTCACAGTTCTTGGTCTTTGAGATAGATACAATACGTATCAATATTATGATTGAGCAATAATACTAGATAACTGCTGTGTGGTAGGCATTAATCTGTAGTTGTGTAGGTCTGCTATGACTGCCATAACAAATTGGCTGGATGCTTGAACAACAGAAACTTAATTTTCTCACAGCTTTGGTGGCCATTGGTTCGAGGTAACGTTCTCAGCAGGTTTGGTTTCTCCTGAAACCTCTCTTCCTGTTGCAGGTGGTGTCCTTCCCCTGCACCCTTTTCTCTGTGCTTGTACATCTTCAATATGTCCAAATTGCTTTTTCTTACAAGGACACCAGTCAGTTAGACTGGATTAAAACTTACCTTCATGTTAACTACCTTTTAAAAATACAGTTACATTGTGAAGTCCTGAGTGTTACGGCTTCAGGTTAAGAATATTTAGCCCATAAGAGTTACATATAACACTGTCCTACTATCTAGAAGTTCATCAATTTTTAGACAGGACAAATATAATTGTCTAATTATTTGTGGTTATAAAATCAGATTAAGGAGATAGCATAGAGGTCTCACTGTGTAGTTGAGACTGACCTGGAACTCACTGTGTAGCCCAGGCTGCTGTGGAACTCACAGCAATCCTCCTGTCTCAGCCTCCCAAGTGCTGGGATTACAGGTGTGCGCCACCGTGATGCCTGGCTTGAGTAGCTTATTTTTTACCCATCATTAAAATTGTCCCTTTCTCACATAAAAGGCTTTGCTACAATTTCATTTAAACATTTTGTATATTCTCTTTTTAAGATGTCCTGTGTTAATGTTCTTTTATTTGTATCTATAATAAATTTATACTGACTTTTTTAACAGATAAAATAATTAGGCATAGGGCGTGTACCCTGAAGGACACTGCACATGCCATCATTGCAGCTGAATTAGATCCAGAATTTAATAAACTTTGTGAAGAAATTAAGGAAGCAAGAATAAAAAGAGGTAAGTGGTAGGAATAAACTTGTTACCAAAATCCTTGCCTATTTACTCACACTAAGAGTCATTGAATGATGTTTATTTAGGGAAAACAGTGTGTTTTGAAGCATTTTTTAAAGTTTTTTTTTGTTGTTGTTGTTGTTTGTTTTTTTTGTTTTGGTTTTGTTTTGTTTTGTTTTGTTTTGTTTTTGTACTGGGGATTGAACTCAGGACCTTCCGCTTACGAGGCAAGCACAGTGCCACTGAGCTACATCCCTGGCACTGAAGTTTTAATTTTTTGATTGATACATAATATTTGTACATATCTATCAGTTACCATGTAATGTTTCAACTCATATACACATTGAGTAGTGATCAGCTTAGGGTACTTAGTATATCTATCGGATGAAACCTTTATCATTTCTTTGTGAATGCATTCAAGTTCCTTTTACTATTTGAATATGTATTTGTGTATTACTGTTAATTATATTTACCTTGCAGTGCCATAGAACCCCAGAAGTAATTCCACTTATCAAACAGTAACATTGTACCTATTGCTTATTATCTGATGCTAATATGTGTCATACAAATTCTGTAGGTTTTTTGGGGGGGTGGGTTGAGACAGAGTCTTGTTGTGTTCACCAGCCTGGCCTCAATTTTGTGAACCTTATGCCCTTATGCCTCAGCCTTCTTAGTAGCTAGAAGTAAAGGCAGGTGCTGTCAGGCCCAGATCAAGGATATTTTAAAATTTTACCTTCTGTGAAAGTTGTGATGCAATAGTACATATTATAAGAATAAAGTATTTTTCAGGGAAATTTCATTTGGAAAAGTACATCTTTATTGGTCATTGACTTTTATTAAAGGATTTAGATATTAGATATGCTTTCATTTCAGAGTTTAGTTTACATCCAGTTCTGGTACTTGAAGAAGGCTTTTTAGAACTGTTGTTTTTTCCCCTTCTCTATTGAAGCTTCTATGCAATTTTATTATCAAAAACACAGAATTAGCAAGTGTGGTTTGTTCATTTGATCTGTAACTATACTCTTGAGGAACTCAAGTTTTAGTAGGAGAGAAAGAAATGTAAAACAAACCTAGTGTAGTTTAAAGCATGCTCACTACACTTAAGAAGAGTGACCTTGTGTGTGGGAACCCAGCACTGTGATCAGAGTTGGAGAGTAAGTGTAAAAGTGCTCTCTCTAGTGGCCTGGATGCAGGAGGCAGGGACAGGAGAAGGTATTGCAAGCTCTAGCACCTACTGTACAAGGGAACACAGGCGTGAAGAAGCTTGGTGTATTTGAAGAGCACTACACTGTTTGATATTGTAAAGTATAGACAGTGGTGAGAAATCGGGCTTAAAAGGTGAGCTGGGTCCAGGACATAGCAATTATGAAGAAACTTCTACCTCTTTAGAGATCCCTTCCAGGACCAATGTAGGTTGTGGTAGTGCTTGACATTAACTTTTTTTTTCCTGTCCTTCTCTTTCTTGAGGATGTAAGTACTGTAAATGTCTTACAGTGTTACATACAAATAGGTATTCAATAATTATTTGAATCAGTTAGGCCATAGTAGGGAGCTTGGACTTTCTTGTTAGTGTTTTTCTAAGTATGCATATTTGTTATGTGCATTGTGTTAGACCTAATGAATTAGATACTTTTTTTTATTTTTTGGTTCCGGGGATTGAACTCAAGCCCTTGTGCTTTCGAGGCAGGTGGTGAAACCACTGAGCTAAATCCCCAGCCCTGTGAATTAGATACTTTGAGAATAACAGGATCAAGAAATCTACATTTTAACAATTCAAATGGTTTTTATGTACTTTAAACTTTGAGAATCATTGTCCTGGCAGCAGAAGTCATTGAAGGACTTTATTTACTTATTTATTTTCATTGAGTTTATTGGTACTTTTTAGGTATACAGTACAGTTAACATTCATCATTGGGATCTTGTACCTTTACATAGCAGGTTATGGTTCTAATTTTTTTCCCATACCCCTGCCCTCCCTTCACCCCCTCCTCTCTTTCCTATTTACCAAAACTTTGTTTCCATTATTTCATTTTCTCATATTTTTTCTTTTCCCTTATTTCCTTTCCCCATGAAGGACTTTAAACAATGTATGTAATGAGTTGGTTAGATTGCTTTGGTACAGAGGGCATAGTGGCATCTGCCTGTAATTCCAGCACTCGGGAGGCTGAGGCAGGAGGATTGCCACGAGTTTGGGGCCAGCCTGGGCCTACATAGTGAGTTCAAGGCCAGCTTGAACTACATAGCAAGACCCTGTCTCAAAAAAAGAAACAAACAAAAAAGTAAATAAAAATTGCTTTGGCAGCAAATAATAGTATGTTCTTAGTGTGTTAGAATAGGGAAATGAGAGATTATTTAAAAGGTTATCAGAAACAGTTTGGAAAGGTAGTTTGGTACTTTCTGAAGTGTTATTCATAGATTTACCTTATGATCCATTGTTTCTATTTCTAGGAATTTACCAAAGAGAAATGAGAATATATACCCAAATAAAAACCTATACATGAGGGCCAGGAATTTGGCTCTGTGGTGCCATGCCTACCTGGGAAGCGCAAGGTCCTGAGTTTGATTCCCAATACCCAATATCAAAAAAAGAAAAAAAAAAACTTAAATGTAAATGTTCATAGGAATATTGTTCATAATAACCCCAAACTGGAAACAACACAAATGTCTGTCACTTCATGAATGAACAGGCAAAACGGTGTGTCCGTACTGTAGATACTACTCAGCAGTAAAAAGCAATAAAGCACTGGTGGATGAACTTCAGAATGTTATCTGAGAAAAGGGAGGCAGTCATGAAAGACCACAAATTATGATTCTCCTTATATGGAATTCCCAGCAATGGCAAGTCTGTGGACACACAGTTATCTAAAATTGGATTGCTCTGGTAATTTACTAAAAATTATTTAATTGTATATTTAGATGATTTTTATGTTACATAAATTGCATATGGATGAACATCTTGTGCTTTTTTGGTGAGGAAGGAAAAGCAGTTATCTTTAACCTGTCTTTAAGATACTCAATTGGAGATACCAGGTAGGCAGTTGGGTAGTATATGGGCTAGAAGATCATTGTGCTGAAGGTACAGATTTGAGATTTATTATGTAAAAGGAGGAGGGCCGCACATGTAGCTCAGGGGCTCCATGCGTGCTGGCAAGCGCAACGTCCTGAGTTCATTTCCTGGTACAGGGGTTGCGGGGATGTAAAAGTAGTAGAAACTGAACGTGTAAATGATACTTTATGAAGGAAGATATACAGTAGGAAAAATACAGTGAGAGAACCCTGAGAAACACCAACGTTTAGGAACCACATGGAAGAAAAAATTAAAGTGAAGAAAACTGAAACAGAATAATTACTCTTAGGAAGATAATAAAAGAAAACCAAACATGGCATTGTGGTGTGACAGGAAGTAAATATTAGATTGGAACAGTTCATGGGAATGGAGTTTAGTGGCCCAGTACATACTTATTATAAATTCAGTGATGGCAGAGATCATGACTTTTAGACAATGTGTAATCTTATACCTATAGTCATAATGTGAAAAGTGTGTCCCTTTGTGAATTAAAATGAATAAAAATCGGGCTTTTTTGGGAGATTAAGTGTATGCATGACCTGGTAGGTGTTGTACATTTTTTTATGATTTTATATGTAGTTTCTTTCCCATCTTAAAACATTATTTTCATCAGAATTATAAACTGTCCCAGTATAATTAATGACTTTGAAATTCAGTTTTGTATTTCAGACTTTTTTTTAACCTTGTTGGTTTATGTAGCTGGGGAATATTTAAATAGGTATTGCTTATCTTCTGCTTGCAGGCTTATCGGTAACAGCAGAACAAATAAATCCTCATGGAACCGGAGCTCGAAAGACAGAAACTAGAGTTGAAGAGGCATTTCGGCACAAGCACAGAAATCCGATGGATGTCTGGCACAACTCTGCAAATAAATGTGCATGTGAGTATTTGAGATTGTGTAATCCAGTAGTGGAACAGCTAAGAATGATGCATATTTTTAGGAATTGAGCGCACAAACCCAAGTACTGCTGTTTTTCAACAGCTCTGTTACTCTTCTGTCTTTTCAGAGCAGAAGAACTTGTAGGGTAAGATACTGAATCAGAAATATGTTTTCTTATCTGCTGTTTTCTATGTCTATTCATTATTTACTGTTATAATTGAATCAGGTTTGAATAATTTTCATTGTTAAACTTGGGTTTTTAGATAAAGATATGGAGGCAGTAGACTTTCTCATTCCCTGTCCTCATTCCCCACCTCTTTTTTTTTTTTTTTTTTTTTTTTTTTTTTTGGTATTGGAGATTGAACTGGGGTCCTTTTGTTTTCGAGGCAGGCAGCGGAACCACTGAGCTAAATCCCCAGCCCTCCCCACCTCTTATTGTAGACTCCAGCGTATGAAAGTGGCTGATTTAGCAGTAAGAAGTTAAATCTCCTTCAAGAGTATTTTGTGCTCAGTTTGAGATGGCTGCACATCTTTCTCTAGTTTTGGGTTTTGTCTTTTTTGCGGGGGGTACTGGGGATTGAACTCAGGACCTTGGCACTTTCAAGGCAGATGCAGTGGTGCTGAGCTAAATCCCTGGTCCCTTCTTTCTCTAGTTTTATGTGATTTATTTAGAGGAAAAATTCAGTGTTCTAGATCTTACTCATTTCATTCATTCATGTTGGTCTAAAATATTTCCAAAACACAAGTAGTACACATAGCATCTTCCTCGTGCTATCTTTTTATTTGAAGACAGCCTGCTTTGGAAGATATGTGCTGTTCTATGATAATATGGCTCTGTCAATAAAAATTGTTTTAATATGTTCTTTGACAAATTGAATTCGAATGAATGAGTCATATCCACTTTTAAAAAACTTGTCCCCTTGGATTCACAGGGGAGAAAGTTTGGCATTTACTTGCCATGAAATTGATTAAACCTATTTAATGTAGTTGTATTTCAGATCATGACCTGGATTATGTAACACTGCATTCTTATTTGAACTTTGAAATATTTTACATTCTCTGCATTGGTACTAAGGTCTACTAATGGAAGTACTTTGAATTTTTGAATATTTGGAAGTTTAAATCTCTTGATTGAAAATATTCTTTCAGTCTATAGATGGGGGGTTTGTTTTTACCAGTAGATGGCATATGTGATACATAATTTGTCAAGTAACTCAAGTCATAAATCTAAATGTTCTTAAGGGGCTGTTGCTTTTCTAAGATCTTGATTTTTGAAATAAATTTAGTGATGCTATAAAAATTGGCTTTAGAGATTGTGTTCCTAAACAAGCTTTTTACACAGAGTACCCTTGATAAAGGAGTGGTATATTAAGGTTTAGATTCCTTGTACCTTAAGCCAGGTGATGTGAAGATTTTACAGAGTAAAATAGAAATTTGTATTCTGGGGGAGCTTATGTGTTAATATGCTCTTATTTTGCCAAAATTTTGCTAACCATTAGAAATGACATGAGAGGAGGAAATACCTCTTCTGTCTCCTGTAGCGTAAGAACATTGTCTCTATTACTAGCCAGGATGGAAGCATTAGAAGTAAACTTGCTTAAGAGCTGGGCGTGGTGGCACACACCTGTAATCCCTGCACTCGAGAGGCTGAGGCAGGAGGATCTCTTTGAGTTTGAGACCAGCATGGGCTACATAGTGAGTTCCAGATCAGTCTCAACTACATAGTTGAGACCCTGTCTCAATAAAACAAAACAAAAAAGTAAACTTACTTCAGCAGGGCTTCGGGCCTTTTCTTAGTGTGCTATGTGGAATGAAATTAAGCAGACTTTGTTGGACTGAGTGAAGCCTCTTGTCCTGGAATTCCATGGCTCAGGAAAGAGAAGGGAATCCCTTGTACTTTTGATTGCACAATTGGAGACTAATAGGTTGTAGTGTCAGGAGTGGCTTGGTAGGTGGTAAAAACCTAACATTACCATCTTCTAAAGTGAGAACAAGATGCATACCTTTCTTTAATCTTTAATGAGGACTGGATTAGTTTCCCATTAAAGGTGTGGTTAAAGGTGCCCATCACCTGAGATTGTACCAGCTTTTAACAGCAGACTAATACAGGATTTTTTTTTCTTAATGCCAATTGCCCTATAATTATAAATTATAAAAGTAGAAATTAGGAGAAAAGAAACAGTAGTTCTAACAATATTATAGTTTTGAAGGAAAAATAAACCTTGAGCCAAATGACTAACTTGAATTTTGGAGATGATTTCAGAAACCTTTAGTAGATACACTCTTAGATGAGGAAAGTAATAATAGTAATAATAACTATGTATTCATTGTTTATGAATACTTTGGTGTCTCAGAAACTCAGTGGGTATTAAAGGTGAAAAAATGAAAGCAGTGTGGGATACATGATGTACACTATCAATAGACTTTAAGTTCATATTAAACTCCAAGTTCATATTAAGTGTTCCTGAGGGACAGACTGAGCTAATCAATTACTTTTGATACACATAAAGCAAATTAAAAATTCCTGGGCTTGTTGTCACTTGGAAGCTTTAGTTGTTTCCTCATAGAGCTCTGATAGTTTCTATCATCTAACAGAATAGTCCTACAATTTTAGTAGGTCTCTCTTTTCACAGGAGTAGCCAAATACTTAATTGTAATATGTTGTTGCTGTTGCTGCCTCGATAGCAGAAGGCTTAGTTTTCCTACATATTCTCAGATAACACTGCAGAAAATGTATGCCCTAGGCCAGTGATGATGAACCTTGTAGAGTTTCAGTGAGACGGCCTGGTGCCGCATGCACACATGCCATAGGTTCACCGCCACTGTCCTAGACGAAACATTTGTTTTGATGGAGGTTAGCAGTTGGCTAGCCAGACTGTCCACATTATCTTTATAGGGCTTCCTTTTTTATGGAAGGAAAGGCAACAGAGATTTCTTTGTGGGGATACTTGTCATCATCTGTCATGTGATATTAGCTTATGTATTTATTTATTTGTGTTGTTTTAGGGCTGTTTCTTAGGTGACCTTGCCAGCAGAGCATCCACTTATGTGGGGCATATCTAGGGTTGTGGTCCCAAACTTCTGGGCAGCCTGGTAATGTGGTCATTCCTTAAATGTATCTATTACATGATTGGTCCCTGGGTGTTGAAAATTAGAAATAGCTGTAACGCATAAAGAATGGCTATAGCAGTAGAAAAGATTAATACCAAATAAGCTCATATAGGAAATAAAGTTTTTAAAATTTTCATTATGCAGAGTTCATTACTGCCTTCATTCTACCTATAGATTATGAGGATTAGTTAGCATGGCTGGCAAGAGTGAAGAGTTTTAGTATATTAGACCAGTGTGGATTTACTTTCTTTTGGGTCCTCTTTTGATAAACATATAAAATAAGATACTGTGCTACAAGTTCTACATTTCTTTTTTTTTCCCCTCATGAAATAGTTCGGGTTCGGAGAAAATCAAGGCGGCGCTCCCAGTGGGGTAAAGGAATTATTAAGAAAAGGAAAGTCAATAATTTTAAAAAAGATGAAGAAGACACCAAATTTGTAGATTACGAGAACCATATGGAGGACAGGAAATTGCTGGAGAATGGAGAGTTTGAGGTAAGCACTGACTGCCACGAGGAAAACGGAGAGGAGACCGGGGACCTATCTGTGACCAATGACGAGTCCTCGTGTGACATCATGGACATGGACCAGGGGCAGAGGCTGAACAACGGAGCAGGCGCGAAGGAGAACTTTGCGTCTACTGAAGAGGAAAGTTCAAATGAGTCTCTGCTTGTGCACAGCAGCAGTTCTCTCAATCCAGAACAGACATCTAGGAAAGAGCCTTTTCCTAAAGGCAACTGTCTAAATGGTGAGGCCTCCACTGACAGTTTTGAAGGCATACCGGTTCTGGAGTGCCAGAATGGCAAAGCTGAAGAAGTGCCTCTCTGTGGTAGTGGAGATAAATGTAGTTCCGAACAAAAGATTCTCCTGGAGGACCACTCAAAAGCAAACCCAGAAACGTCAAATGAAAATCATGGAGATGATCCTGCGAAACTAGAGGTCCTGGAGTGTAGCAGTGATGAGAAGTTAGAACCTGGCCCTGACATGGAAGTTAAAGATGCAGAGCAGGATAAAGAAGGTAGAGCCGATATTTTAAAGCATCTTCTGAAGGTTTAAACTCTGGAGTTAATTCATTGCATATTTACCTGGTTTCTAATAGCAATACTTGATGAATTTTACCAGTCTGAGAATCTGTTAAAGTTTTCGTCCCTTTCCCTAGAAAAGTATCACATACATACCAGATTTTATTGAAAGTTTCAGAGGCTTTATGTTTCCGAATGTCCTGCTTTTCTCCTGCTTCCTCTTCCTCTTCCCTCCTGAGTACCACTGCTATCCCGAGGGATTTGTGATTAAAAGCTGAGTAAATCCACAGGTGTTAAAAAGATGGAATTTCAACAGAATTCTTAGAATGAGGTGGGGATGGAGAGAGAAGATGTGACTATTATAAGCAGTGCGTATATAGGAAGGAGTCAAACAGACCTGCAATAAACTAGCACTCTGTTCATGATAATGATGCAGCTTTGAGCTACTTACATTCCCCAAGCCTGATTTTTCATCTTGTAGGTTAAACTCGTGTGTGGTGGTGTTGCAAGGTCACAGTGAGTCATGAAGAACAGCTGGCTCTCATGATCACTGGACATGTTGAGGTGTTTTCACTCCAGGCAATCATTAGTTGACTCTGTGGTGTGTTCAGATGGAGAAGCATCATTGACTTGTAAGGCCGGTGGTGGAAGAAAGACATGGAACTGTCCCTGTCTGGTTCATCTTGTTCTCAGGGTTAGAGCACTCTGCCGGTTTCTCCTGACTTCTCATGGCTGTACAATTCTTTTAAAGAAAATTGAAAAGGGTGATTAGGATTTCTAGCCCATCTTTGTTTATCCTTAGTCTTTAGCCCATAATGGGATGGAATGAGTTGGGTATCTACATTTCCCTCTTGGACATATCCTCTTCTTACACTAAGCCATTTTGAAATTTTATCCTTCTATAAATTGTGATGTATATAGCTTTACCCTGGAGTCTTGGCTATATGGGAAAAGTTTTGTTTTGTTTTCCTACTAGTTCTTTAAGCTTTCTAGTATGGAAGTAGGAAAGTATTATTCAGTCTTACAATTTTTTATGGATAAAGAGGGATTTGCTATTTTAAAATATTGCCTGTTGAGAATTTTTTTCTTTTTCCTAATATTTAATAACAGTAGTTTTAAGGGCAGTATTTATTGTAGGCTATCATATAGACAGAACTTTAAAAAAATAAAGTTAAAGGTTAAGTGATGAATGGGACGGAATGGGAGATTGGATATGAAGCAGAATGAATGTAAGGAGGAGTCCTAGGTATGGCCTCTCTGTGCAGGCTCAGTAGGCCCTCAGAAAAGGCTTAAATTGTCGGGCTTGGTGCAGTACACTTGTAACCCAGCTACTTGAAGGCTGGGCAGGAGGATGGCAAGTTCAGGCTCCTTTTACAGTAACCTTACTTGGGGGAACAGAGGGTTTGATGGTCTGCATAGTCTGTGCCCCTCAGAATGCACAGTAGCATGAAATTGTGCTCACTTACCCCTAAATTTCTATTTTTCAATGCGATTAGTCTTAGTAAAATGCTAACAGGAAGGAATTGCACCAGTTCACTCTAATGTATGAAAGAGGAGTATCAATTCTGTTACTTTTCTTATAGGTTTATATTTTTGGAGAAAATATTATAACCCAATATAATGTAATAAAATTGTAGGCACTATAACAGAAAAATAAGTTTCAGGAAGTGTTGAGGAAAATGTGTCAGGTTGGCAGGCAAATATGTAGGCAGGCTGTTCCCATTTTATTTCAGTATCTACTCTTCTAGGTTGGTTGCTTTCTTCCAGTTTTGAAAGCACCATAATTGAAAATGATAACTATTATAAAGAGAATGAAGACTTTATAATTCAGTGCTTGGAAGTGAAGGTTGTCTTTTTCTTTCTAGTGAATATGTTTATTAGATAATATTGTAGTATGACTTGGCTTTCATAATTGTGATGTAGCTTTCTTTAATTGGGTTACTTGTTCTTACCAAAAAAATCATGATCATTTAAAGAATATATTTGTCCTCATCCAAAAAGGATTTGTGATAGGTAAAATAAGTAATTTCAGTTGCTTAACTCAACTGAAAGGTTTTTTTTCCCCTCATTCAGTTTATTGGTACATTTTAGGTATACAGTACAGTGACATTCATTATTGGGATCTTGTATGAAAGTTATTTTCTTATTTGCTGCAATTTTTTCCCCCACACTTAATTTTAGGTGCTTCTAAAATAAAGAAATGCCGTAAATTAATTTTGGAGCAGGCAAAAACAACAAGCTTGGAGCTGGTTCCAGAAGAGCCATCTGAGCCTGTGCCACCTCTCATAGTTGACCGTGAGAGGTTGAAGGTAAGCTTAACTCTTCCTTCTCATTTTTCAGTGAATGGGAGGGTATCTGAACGTTGTGGGCAGTTGAGTAAAACTAATTTAGAAATCTCATGATTTAAGCTGGGGATCAAAACTGTCCCAGGCCTTCTACTAAAGAAGAATTATGTGTGTTTTGAGGGGTTCAAAGTATGGGAACAGTCTCTATAAGAACGAAGTCAAGAATCTTCCAGCCTCCATTCTTACTTCATGCCGTGTGCCTGTTTGTCTAGACATTTTAATGTAACTGTTTCAGTTTGATCAGTGAAATCAAACTACATTTTATTCTCCTTTCTTCTAATTTTTCTTAGAAATTGCTTGATATATTGGTAGATAAAAGCAACAATTTGGCAGTTGATCAACTTGAGAGATTATATTCTCTTCTTAGTCAGTGCATCTACCGTCATCGTAAAGATTTTGACAAATCACAACTTGTAGAGGTAAGTGCTTAGCTCAGTGTGTGCTTGTCTTTATCCCAAAGTAAGGAAACTGTTTTACTTATCTTTTTTTTTTTTTTTTTTTAAGATGGGGAGGGTCATCTCACTATACAATTCAGGCTGGATTTGAACTCACTAAGTAGCCCAGGGCAGCCTGAAACGTGGTGATCCTCCTGCCTCAGCCTCCGAGTGCAGGGATTACGGCATGTGCTGTCATGCCTGATTTACCTGTCTACATTTGACCAAGTAACTAAAGAATGTTTTGAATATTTAAGATTAGAAGAATCAGCTGGGTGTGGTGGTGCATGCCTGTTATCCCAGCACTCAAGAGGCTGAGGTAGGAGGATCCCTGCGAGTAGAGTGAGACCATCCTGGGCTACATAGTGAGTTCCAGGGCAGTCTGAACTACATAGTGAGACCCTGTCTTAAAAAAAAAAAAAAAAAAATGATTAAAAGAATCAGCCAACCTTGATAAAATACCAGTAGACACAAGGCTCTCTGGGAGGGGGGGGCAGGACCATTGAAAGTTCAATTGCAGTCAGGGAAATTTAGTGACTTAGTGAGACTATGTCTCAAAAAAAAAAAAAAAAAAGCTAGGGAGGTATCAAAGGCTCTGGATTTTGTCTTAGCACTGGGGGAAGAAAAAGATTGTAAGTTATAGTTTGGAGAATTAAGATTTTCTATACCATTTTTCTCTCAGGAAAGAGCAAAAGTAATGTGGAGTTTCTTAATTTGGTTCTGGATAGGCAGATACACAGAGCAGCATGTCACAACTCTCTTCCCCCCCGCTGGTGCTGACTTGCTACCTGAGTCTGTCACAAGGTCCTATTGGTGTTGCCCCATGGTCCTCCCATTGCTCCCACCAGCCATGACCGATCGAAAGGAGACCTGATTGCTACTCAATAATAATTGGAGGAGAACTCAAGAGTCACTTCATGTAGTCAGATCTAGTCCTGTAAAACAGCCACATGAAGTGGTGCTTGTCCTTTCCTTTTCTTGACAACTGTGAACCATAGGGAAGTTCTTCCCTGGTTGGTGAGCTAGAATCTCTTTTCACATAATTTACATCATAAAGCCATACTTTCGCTTTTTGTGGTCACCTGAGCTAATGTAACCCTCATCCACCCACTGAAGGCTGGGTTGCTCTTCTATTTGCTTGTTAGTTTATCTATTGAGGACCTATGTGCCAGATACTGTGTTAAATTTTGGGATGCAAAAGATGATAAAGACCAACTTCCAGTTCACAAGGAACATTTCTAACTTTAAAGATACTAAAGATTTATATATGGAGAATATGCTTATCTTTTCATGTTTAATATGGATAATGGGTTTAAATCAAAGCAAGAGAGCATTTAAAATTTTGTGATCACATGTTTTGAATTTGTTTTATGAAGCTTTACTGAGTTATGTAATAAATGTATATTACTGGAAAGCACAAATGAGAAAAAAAATCACTTATTTCCCCCCAACTAGAGGACATTAGTTAGTGTCAATCTTTTGGAATATCAGTCTTTTAAAATGTCTAGGACCAGGAATCTAGCTCAGTGGCACCGCACCTGCCTGGCAAGCACAAGTTCCTAAGTTCAATTCCCGGTACCAAAAAACAACAATGACAACAACAACAACAAAAAAACATAAAATGTCTAGATGTATGTACATAATGTGTGTAAATGTGTGAATATATATTTTTTAATTGGGGTTATATTTTTTTCACAACCTGATTTTTCCCCCTACACAGCAGTATATGATAAAACATTTCCCAGAAATGATTGATTGATTATATAGAAGACTTTTTGATCAGATGATAGTCAGTTAGTATGGCCTACTAGTTCTATAGAGACGTGGAATAGAATTTTGTTGCAGCTGTTTAAAGAAAGAAAAGAAAACCAAATATCTTAGATGTATTTGATATTTGCCCATCGAATAAAGTGTGCATGCAGGGTACTGTTCTTTGTTCAGATGGTTGCAATTTCATTATCTTGAATGAATTGGTTATGCTTAGCAGTGAAATTTCTCCAGTATGGGACTAGGAACCTTTGTAATTCATGGGCCTAGCTTAGAGGGGAAGGGGACTGATAGGATAGGCAGCAAGTGGCTTTCCTGGTAACGGTGGTGGCTGCTCATTCTGGTCCCCACCCCCTTCAGCTATGGTTGGAGTGGATAGAAATGGGGAAAAGGCTGCTTTCTGCTCTTTGGTGTAAGTTACACTGAATGCATTGAGTTTGCTTTGGGAATTAGGGTATAATGAGAGAGGCTCTAGATGGGACTACTTGTATTCACATTTGGACTCTGCCACTTTTTAGCTGTCAGATTGTATCCCCTATGGCTCAGTTATTTTTATCTGTATAATGGGTCTAGTTATCTATCTATCTATCTATCTGATGTATCTATTGCATTTATGAATTTTATACATGTTTCTTAGTGTAGTGTCTGACATGTTACTCATTGAGTGTTCAGTCATCTTCATCCTCATCCTTAGATTACTTATAACCTCATTCTTGTATTACTGATGTAAATCACTCATTGAGTGTTAGTGTCTTTGCCATCTTCATTTACCCAGGTAGGAAATAAGAGGTACTTGGAGTTACCTAGGGCAGAGAGTGTTACATAGTAGCTCTGGTACTGTAATCAGGAGAATATTCAAATTTAAACATGTGTCTCAGATTCTTTCTCTATAAGAATTTTTATGTGAATTCTTCTACAAAGAAGAATATCTTTGTCTTTTCCTTAACAGATAACATGCATATCTTTTTCTTACAGGAGATGGAAAGAACAGTTCATATGTTTGAGACATTCCTATGAACTTTCAAGATGAGTGGTTTATCCTCTCCAGTCTGCTCCTGACAGAGCAGAATTCTGAGCCATTCAATTTCAGATTGCACCAATTACGTGCAGAGCCTTGGTGTAAAGTGCTCTCTCACTCATTTTTTTCTGTTGAATTTGGTGCTATTGTCTCAGGTACCTGAAACCAACCAGCCTACAAGAACCAAACAGAACTTCAGAAACATGTTGTATTTTCCACAAATAAAAAATACAACCCCACAGCTTGGAGATTTTGGTGCTACAGAAACTGCTTTCGCTTCTGCTCCTCTTTTTGTGCACTCTTTCTTGGAGACTCTCTTAGGGAGCAGACCAGCACACAGGAGGAAACTGGATGGGGCAGTTCTAACTGTGTCGGATTGTTTAAAGTGGGCAGCCTGTTTTGTTTTTGTCCCCCCACCCCTTCTATCCCTTTCATCATATTTTCTTCTCTGGGTAATGGACTGAAACCTACTTTAGAGTTGGCTGTGGTATATCTGGTGGGAAACTAAAGAAACCGAATGAAATTAGATTAGGCTCTTTAGAACTGCCTTTAATGTGCCTTTTTATTCATTTGAGAAAGATAAGGCTAAATGGGCTCGTTTGTAGCAAATAAATTAGAACGTTTTCTTTGATCACAACCTTGAAAGTAAGTTTTGATACTGTGTCATTAAGAGAACCAGTGTCTTGATATTAAATGCTTGTCTTGTTCTCAAAGCTCAATCAAGACACTCAGTAAGCCACATAATATGCTAAAATAATGTTTTCTGTATGGTCTGTTTCTGTGTAAGAAGCATGTAACAAAGCAACAACAAATAATACACAGTCCACAAAAGGCCAAACACTTTTTTTTTATTGCTGATGATGATCAGTGGCCATTCTTCTGTCAAGAGGCAATTTAATAATTATTTATGTTTGAGTTCCCAGAGAAAAATTATTTTCATGTTTAGTAGATTGTTTTGTTTAAAGCCCGGACTTGCCAACTGGACAAAAAAGAGAGGAATTTGGCAGAATCTCCATAAAATTCATTTTCTGTATAATTGCTAATGAGCTTGGGTATGATCCTTGAATAACAGTATTAATGTTTAAATCCCTTCCCATAAACTGATCTTCACAACTCTTCGTTTTGATTGGAAACCCTTGTGGGTCTAGTTGAGTGATTTCTGTGAATTGTATTTACCTGAAATTAATTATGGGTTACTAGTTTTACAAAAACTTTCTACAAATCAGACAGTCTAGGCAGTTGCAGAGAGGCAAAGGCACTGCAGTGACATTTTGTATCAGATAATTTTTAAACAAAATGTAGGAAATTTTGCCGGCAAGTTGGCTCGCTATCTTCATTTATTATAGCCGTTAGCTGCAGGTGTGTCTTTCCAATATATGCAACACATGTAGTTTGAGTTTTAATTAAGGCACATGGTCTTGGACTACTGCAGAGATACTGAGCTACCTCAGCTTTTTGTGTTTTAGTTACCAACAGTGTGTACAGAGTCCTGTAACCACTTGGCCGCCGTTTACGTGCTGAAGCTAAGGTACTGGTCTCCTTGTCTCTGGCTGTGTGCAGTGTGCAGAAAGTGCACTCTGGCCTAGGCTACTGCAGTAATCCCAAGTGCTTCTTTGCGTTCACATTCACATTTGCCACCGTCTCATTGTAGTTTAATTTTTTTTAAATGCCACTTGTTTTCTTTATGCCTAGTCTATGAAGTTTTCGTAACATTGAGTTGGTCATATAATTCAAGATGTTACCCATGTGGACACACTGTATTTTTAAGGTGGGCAAGTGTGATTAACTATGAATCATTTTAAAGGGGAGGTGATTTGAAGCCTCCAATTTGATTATTGGGAAGATTTTCATGCTTTCTTTAGTATTTATTATCATCATGCCAGTTCAAACTATTTTACTGTCTAATACATTAGCATTTTGTATTTTGATGGAAATTGTTACAGAATTTAAAGATTTGATGAAATACGATGTAGCAGATTTTTGTAGCAAGTTTCTGGTAAAAGGGTTTTTTGCAAGTCTCAGGTTCTTGCTGCACTATTTTTTTTTTTTTAATGTTTATTCCAGTTACTCTAATTCAGAGGCATTCTCTTCAAGTAACAGCAGCACTTGTGAAAGGAAAACAAGTAACATTTCTTAGATCACTAAATTTGTGCAAGTTAATATTTTAGCCATCAGTGAGTTCAACAAGGGCAATTTACGTTTGGCATTATGCTTCCAAAAGATCATGTTTCTGTTTTTGTTTATCCTTAATGTAGATGGGGAAATCAGAGGCAATGTCAGTGTAGGAACTGCCACTCTGAACAGTTTAGGTCGTAAAGAGAAAGTCAATCTTATGGCAAGGTGGAGGGGGATGAGCTAAAATTGTAGCAACTTTTCCAGCCCTCTCCCAAAAGAAACACACTACACCAATTTTGCTTATTTTACAGATATCTGGTGGATGTATATTTTAAAGCAGCTTGTGAAATTATTCAAGTGGACTCAGTTCTGTTTACCTTTCTGTAAGTTCTTAATTTTTGCTGTATAGCATTGGCAAAAATATGTACAAATTGACCTCTGTTCTTTCTTCCTATTGTGACCATTCTAAGTGATAAGCTCCTGTGTAAAACCCTGCTCTCAGATAAGGATATGTCACAGCGAAGCCCAGCAAGTTCATGTTCAGCTGTGAGGACCCTGGGAGCTTTTTGAAGACGATGGAACCACATTAGGGTTGAAACTGATGGCTGTGGAGTTAATTGTGTTTTTGAGCTTGAAGCTTACCTGTGATTAATTTTTAAAACATCCTTTCATAACTTGATTTTTCTCATATGCCAATGTATTTGTAGGTTTACTGGATTTTATTTTTAGGGAGTGGGGTGGTAATTTCTTCCCTTTTTTGATTAAGTTGGTTCAGCTATGGTGCTATTCAGTAGATATTTTCAGTGTCAGGTCCCGTAGCTGAATGCCATTGTTACTATAATTATTATTTGTAATCAAATTGTAAGCTTGAATTTGGGTTTGTACCTGCATCTTTTGTATTTTGTACATTTGGTTACTTAGACTTTGGGAGTCCTGTTTGGTTTCAGTCATGTATGTCTACTTGGTAGATTAAGTAGACTTCATCAACTATGGTCTATTTGGGTTTGTAGTTTAATTTAGAATTGTGTTAAATTGATGTTTTACATTTGACTTCATTTTACATTAGTTTGAAGTAAATTATTTAATTTTTGAATTCTGGAACATTTACTGTAATTTGTAATATAACTGCTGTGAAATACTTGAATAAAGATAATAAGAAAAATATGTCTTAGCTTAATTATCATCCACGTTGGCTGCAAATGCAATGCTACTTTTCCAGCTGCTGTCTCTGTTTTACAGAGCTAGCATATTGATGTTTACCAAACACCTCCGGAAAATCTTGTTATAGTTGGGTGTGGTGGTCATGATTTTAATCCCAGCACCATGGGAAGCCAAGACAGGAGCTAGCATTAGAAGTTTAAGGCCAGCCTGATTTAGATCCTATCTAAAAATTTAAAAGGGCAAGGGATGCAGCTGGGAGGGAAGGCCGTGGGCTCAATCCCTAATCCTACAAAATAAACAAATAAAAATAATTTTAGAAATCTTAATTATATGTGCCTTTTAGATTTTAAGTACCCTTCAGGATTTTTAGCTGAAAGCTTTTTTTCTTTTAAAAAAAAATTTTGGTTTTAATTCAGTAGACAATTTGAAGATTCAACAGAAGAAATGAAGATTTAAAATATATTGGGTAGGGCCAGGGATTTAGCTCAGTGGTTCCACTGCCTGCCTCGCAAGCGCAAGGGCCCAAGTTCAATCCCCGGTACAAAACAAACAAACAAATATATTGGGTAGAAGCAAATGGATTACTCTTAAAATTTGTTTTTCTGAGTGGTTAGATTAAGACCATTTGAGGCCCAGTCAACATTTTAGGACTTTGGAAATGAAACTGAATTTTGTTTATCCAGTTTTAGATTCCATAGCCATCAAAACTATAGTAAAACCAGAGGTTTATCCTGAAGTAGCTATTTCTTGTTATCCTTACACCCTAACACCTGCAAAACTGTGTATTGAGTGTTTCTATAAATGTAAATTCCCTCACGTACCCCACATTTATGTTTATTATACCCCAAGCACCAGGGTAATCTTGTGGATGCACAGATGGTACTTTCCCTTTTCCTTAATACTTAGCCAGTATTTTGCCGGGGGAAGTACAAAGTTAAATAGATGTTGTCTATTTTCATATCATTATTTATTCTTTAAGAACTGACCCTGGAATTTTGTAGTTTGGTTGGGTATCGCAGCACAGGTCTCTCAGTGGCAATACCTTTATGTTGAGTTATTTTTACAAGCAGTTCTGAGGTTTTTGTTCATTCGTTCCTTCCTATCTTTGCCCTTCTGAGAGTTTTCTTTCCATTAGTCCAATATATTAAAACAAGAACTCTGGGGAAATTAAGGTATTCTTCGGGAGATTTTTGCACTGATGATCTCTCTGCCCCCTTGTAGGAGCATAGTTGTTTTCAGAGTGCTGGGTGGTGAACGAACCAGGCTTTCGCCCTTCTTTGACTCAGGCCTGTTAATGTCAACTGTGAGTACCCACTGTCCTCCTGCTGGCACTTCTTGTTCCAAAAACAAATGGCTAAGCTGTGTAGAACTTGGGAGGGATGGCCGTGGCAGGTTAGAACCTTGTAAGATACCCTGATTGTCTTGCTGGAGGTTTTTACTGGAATTCTTGCTTTTCAAACTGTAGAGTTTTGATGGACAGAAGCAGCACAGCTTCAAGGAAAGTAATGTTCCATTAGCTAATCCTTTCCTCATTCCTAATGAACTTCAAGCTATTGAAGATGAAGGAAGGCGGGGCTGGAGATAAGTGAATAGAGCAGAAAACAATGCTTTAATGTTTTTGTTGTATTTTGATATCTTTTATGAGTTGAGCAAAATCTTAAGCCTTGTCTCTACTACTCATCTGCCCATCAGATGACTTGGAAGTTATTTGTGACCATTCTATTTAGGTACCCATGACAGTGCTTTTAATATCATGCAGCATTAGAGCTGGGGATTTAGCTCAGTGGTTCTGCCGCCTGAGCAAGGTCCCAAGTTCGATCCCTGGTACGGGGGTGGGGGGGGGATCGTACAACATTGCAGACTAATTGCTACTGAATGCTGAGCAAGTATTGATTTTAAAGACCAACATTTTAATGGGTTGTGATCTTTTGGGTAGCTAGAGGTCAAAAGGCCAATTTGGAAAACTGAGTAAAAATCAAGGGTGACCATAAGGAAATGTGGTCCAAGATAAAGCTGTATAGGTCACTTGAGTTCTTGTTATGGAGGATAAGTGTAAACATATTTATGCTCTATTATGTGGTAATCCTTTAACGTTTTTGGACAGTGTCATGACATGAAAATAGCATTTTAGATCCATAAATTTGTCATTAATATATAAAATGGGAAATAACTACCTCCTTTCAGTGAGATAGAACTACCTGTCATATTCAGATACATACTAGGCACTGGAGTTACAAAGATAAGTAAAAAACAGTGTCCTTGGAAAGAACTGTTGAGCAGGAGACGTTAAGAAAAAATAGAACAAGCTGTGTTGAAGTCTAGAGGAAGGGACTTAACTCATCCTCAGCAACCGAGAGGGTTTTCTCTGATGGGTATGGTATGCTGACAGCTACTCAAAATATGCAGGAAGGCAGTTTAAAAATGAGCATTTCAGACTGAGGAAACTAACAAAAGTATGGAAACAGGCAGATGTGTTAAAGGGGGACAACCATGGACAGTTCTAGTTTGCTTTAGAACAAAATAGGAAAAAAGTACTAGAGGCCAAAGAACTTCCATTCCTGCTTTTGTTTTGTTTTGTTTTGTTTTTTTATTCCAGGTGAGAGATGCTAGAGGGCCAAACTGGGGAAGTCAAGCTAGGTGTAAGAAGGAATTTCTAAGGAGTGTAGAGCTCTAAACTCATTGATTGTATTTCGGTGTGAAGGGTGGTAAGGGGCCCTGGAATTGCTCTTGGATGTCTACCTGGGCGTAGAGCGTGAACTGCAGGGAGGAGCAAGTCTGCAGAGAATGCAGTGTTGGGCATTCTGGCGTCTGATTCCCACACACACTCAGATAAATACTGTAAGCTGGAGGAGAGCAGAGGCGAAGACTTGAGGTCAGCTGCCTGTAAGTGGTGGTTCAGACCTGGTGTGAGAGAGCACTTAGGCGGTACTTCTGAAGCAGAATGAAAATAGCAGGTAGAGGAACAGTAGGTAGAAGATGTCGTCGAGTTGATACTAATCATACCTTTTCAAAAGCAGGACAGCCAAAAGAGTAGTTCACAGATTTCAAGGTGGGGAGAAGGTGGGGTTCAAAACAGATAACATATCAAATGCTCAGGAAACAGTAAAGGTATCTATTAAAATATTACAGGTCTGTGTTTTAATTTGGCATTTTCAAGAAAAGGGGAAAGAGTAGGAGCACAGCTAGAGAGGCACACAAGGTTGAGGAAATGATTTTGATGAAAGTGAAAAAATTCATATACCGAAGGGGTGGAGGTGGCAGTAGAGGTGGCAAGGATAATAGCAAGAGTCTTGCTGAGTTGCCCAGGCTAGGCTCTCACTTGCAGTCCTCCTGCTCCAGTCTCCCAGAGTGCTAGGGTTGTAGGCGTGCACCACTATGGCTGGTTGGCTAGATACTATCATTAGTGTCTTTTTTTGGTGGTAATGAGGTGCTAGGGCTTATATCTGGATGACTGTCCCAAAGCCTCCTACTCTCACAGATTGGCTTTAGGGAGGTGATTGGATCATGGGGTCACAAAACTCGTCAACAGGTTGGTTCATGGTGAGTTTGCGGCTAAATGGGAGTGGGGCCCTAAGTGGTGGGGGGCTATAGGAGGTGTGGCCTCAAAGGGTTCCCCTCCTTCCTCCCTTGATCTCTCTGCCTCCATGCTATGATCTGTCTCTCCTCTGCTACGCTGCCCTGCCTTGGAGCCAACACACTATGGACTGAAACCTCTACGAGCTGTGAGCCAAAATAAACCTCTCCTCAACAGTTGCATATGTTGGGTGCTGTGTCTCAGCAGTGAGAAAGTACGGAGGGCATAAGAGAGTTAGTCACAGGTTATCACTTGCTGTAAGTTGGACAGCTACGTAGTATAACCAGGATTTGCACTCTGGGTTTTTGATGCAAGAGCCTAGTTATTTGCCACTATCCTGTGTGGCCTCAAGAGGAGGAGAGCGATTGAGAAGGGAAAGGGGATGATTAGTGGTCAGGATTCCAGTAGAGTGAGGGAATGCAGGTCTTGTGTGAGAGTCGGGGTGTTTTACAGCAGACCCTGGTGAATCCTCGGAGGCCAAGGCGGGAGGACCTGGGGTTGAGGCCAGCCCTCGCAACCTGGACCCCATCTCAGAAGCAAGCAAAACAGCAAAAGAGAACAAGGGTACTTTATTTCTGAAGAGTAGAAACTAGGAAATAGTCTCCCATAAGATGATGTTTAAGAAACCAATACCTACTTATTTCAGATATTTCCATCAAATATTTATTGATCTTATACCTTCTCATTGTAAAACATAACAAATATGGAAAACTGCCTAAAACAAATGTGTACATTAATCAGCAATCACTTTTACAACCTTAACGTTTATGGTAATGATTCTTGCTTTTCCTTAGTTTTATCACTGTGTGCATTTTAAAATACATTTAAGTATTTAATGTTTTCTTCTCCTTTGCCTTTTTAATCTCAGTCTGTAGATTCCTCCTTAGTCTCACCTTTTCCCTCACTATTAACTTATTGAAGAAACCAGGTTTGACCCATAGAATTTTCCACGGGCTGAGTTTTGATGCTTGAATCCCTGTGGTGAGGTTAAAATGTTCATTTTCTTCTGTGTTTCCCATAAATTGGTACTTGGACTGGAGCTGTGCTATGCCATCTGGTAGCCACTGGCTACATGTAGCTGTCGAGCGCTTGAAATGTGGCAGTTCAAATGGAGATGTGCTGTGAATGTAAAATTCACACTCATTTGGAAGGTTTATTACAAAAATTAATATGTAGTGTCATTAATAGTTTCATATTGATTGGATGTTGAAAATATTTAAGATCTATTGGGATATATTTATGAAAAATAGTTTCTGGTTCTTTTTTCTTTATAATGTTAGTAGAAAACATCTGTACATATATATATTTTTCATATATAAGGCTTGCATTATATTTCTATTGGACAGCACTGATCTAGAGAATCAGATTCTGGTTTTATATAATTTTATTTTATATCTAAAATAGCTAAATAAAAATTAACATCACCAAAATCCAAACAGCAACAAACACCAAATACCCTACTGACTGCCCTTTAGAATTTGTTTGTACTGCTTGTTGTCTTCATCTGAGGGCGCACAGTCTCAACACTGTGTTCCAAAGTTACTTGGGGCTTTCTCCCACTTATCCAACCTGCCTTTACTCTGATGATGTTACTTTTCAAATTAAAATTTAGTTTGGTTCTTGTTTGTGTTTATTTTCAAGGTCCCTCCCATCTTTATGGATTTTTTTTTGTAGTATTAAGATACGAACCAAATCACAACTGCAAACAAGTTAGACCCAGAGAGGTGTCGGTGCCCTATCCCTTCTCTGTTGGTAACCAGTCTCATTAGTTCCTCCTTATCTAGTGTTTTGTTTTGTTAAAAAAGCAAGTCATGCCTATTTTATTCTCCTCTTTTTCCTTACACTAAAGGGAGCTATTGTAGAAGCTCATTTGCATACTTTTTTATTAAAGAAGTTTCTAATTCACAGAAAAATTGAATGTAGAAATCCCTTTAATCTCTTGTCCTGCCCTCATTTCCCTGATTATTAACATCTGATATTATTAGTGTGATACATGTGTTACAATCAAGGAACATCGACACCTAATTATTAAGTGAAGTTTGTATTAGGGATGGATCACTGTTCCACATTCTGTGGACTTTGATAATGCTATCTATTCATCACTAGCAATAACATTCAAGATAGTTTTGGGCTGGGGATTTAGCTCAGTAGTTCTGCTGCCTGCTTTGCAAGTGCAAGGACCTGAGTTCAATCCCTAGTACCAAAAAAATAAAAAAAATTTTAAAAAGATAGTTTCATTGCCATAAAAATTGTTCGTGTTCTACCTATTCATCCCTCCCTCCCTCTCACTGGCAATCACAGATATTTGTATTATCTCGTTTTCTAGAGTGTCATATACTGAAAATAATTCAAGATATGTAGCCTTCCCGATTGACTTCTCTCATTTAACAATAAACATTTACGTTTTCTTCATGTCTTTTTAAGGCTTAATAAACTCATTTCATCTTAGCATGGAGCAGGTTGTCCCATTGTGTGGATGTGCCAGTCTGTTATCGTTCACCTTGGTACATCTTGGTTGCTTCCATGTTTTGACATTTATTAATAAAGCTGCTATAAGTATTCATAGACAGGCTTTTTGTGGGCACGTTGTCAACCCTTTGGGCAGATGCCAGATACCATGATTGCTGGATTATATGGAATTACTTTCGTAAGAAGCTGCCAAACTGTCTTCCAGCATGGCTGTACCATTTTGCGTTCCAGGTCCTGTCCTGGTCAGCATGTGGGTACTGTCTGTGGTTTGGATTTTGGGCCATTCTAATTGTTTTAATTGAATTTATAATTCCCTTATGATGTATCATATTGAATATCTTTTCATATCTATATTGGCTTTCTGTAGGTAGTGAGGGATCTGTTTAGACATTTTGCCCATTTTTAATTAGTTTTTTTTGTGTATGGGGGATCGAACTTGGGCCCTTGTGCTTGCAAGGCAGGTGACAGAACCACTGAGCCAAGTCCCCGGCCCTTTAATCAGTTTTTTTTTAAATTTTTGAGTTCTAAGAATTTTTGGAATGCTTTTAGATACTAGTCCTTTATTGACAGGCGTTTTTCAAACATTTTTTTAATAGTGGCTTGTCTTTTCATTCATTCGGCTAATTTACCTATATTACTATATTTTATAACAAATACATGTACCTATATAACTATTATAACTATAAATCATGAATTATTGGGTAAATTAGAATCTATAAGTTATAACTATAGTTGGGATTTTTTTTTAATCTAACAATCTGTTTTTGGTATATTTTACTTTGTTTACATTTAATATGTGTTTACATAGTGGTCAAATGCATACAGCATAAAATGCAGTACCTTAACTCTTGTAGGTGTTTAGTTCAGTGGCGTTGAGGACACTGCCGATGCCATGTGTCTCTGCCGTCTGTCTCCAGGGCTCTTTTCATCTTGTAGAACTGAAGCTGCTCCATGAAGCAATGAGTGCCCACCCCACCCCGCCAGTAGCCACCCTTAGTGTTTGGCTCTTCTTACAGCCAGGCACAGGCAAGCCTGGGTAACCTGACCATCCCCTAAAGGTATAGTTCTCTTTATCTGGCTCTGTTTTTTTTAAATCCAGCCTCAGACTGGTAGTTCTGTTTTAAAGGAATCTCCACACTGCTTTCCTTAGCAGCTGGACCATTTTGCATTCTTATCACTAATGCACAAGTTTGATTTTCCCACAACTTCACTGATACTTTTTGTTTTGTTTTCTTTCTTTCTTTTTTTTTTTTTAGGGAGAGTTTAAATAGCAGTCACTCTACTGGGTGTGAGAGGTAGTTTTACACTTAATGTAATTCAGTAGTTTTAGTATTCTGTTGTAATCTATCTCTTGCTCTTTAGCGGCATCTCTCTGCAGCTTGTTGGGGGTTTTTGGCATTTACACATACTTTTTACAGTGTACCTGAAATTAATATTTTTTCACTTTACATGTAAAATAGAGAAATCTTCCAGCCATATGCCATAGTTTTCATATGAAATATATTTGCATACAGTGAAAAGTTCAGCATAGTTTATATTTTTTCAACAGTCACAGATATACTTAACTCACAGAGTTAAAATTAGGATTTTTGCACATTTATTGTTTCTGTTGCTTTTCATTACAGAAATCTTAGGTTTTATTTTTTCAAATTAAAGAATTTCCTTTAGCATTTCTTTTGAAGCAGGTCTGCTAAGGACAAATTCTTGGTTTTCCTTCACCAGAGAATATCTTTATTTTTCCTTTATTTTGAAGAAATATATTCACTAGACACAGAATTCTGGGTTGACAGTTCTCGTCTTTCAGCACTTTAAAATGTGCATGGCCTCTATGGTTTGGGATGAGAAATTCATACCATTGATCAATTCAAGCTAAGAAACTGGAAGAACTTTGTTTGGAGCCCTGGGAAATGCAATTCGGGATTGACAGATTCAGATAACTCTCAATAAGTGTTCCAAAAAGCTCAGATTGTACAGGGCCTTTATGGGGAAGGAAAAGTAGAAGGCAAAGGAAATTCTGGGCAGCTCGCACAAGTTGTTTAAAAAGGAAGGAGGCCATGATGTAACTCAGTGGCACAGCACCTGCTAGCAAGTGTGAGGCCCTGAGTTTGATCCCTGGTATCAAAAAACAGGAAGGTGATTGGTGCAAAAAGCCCTGGGTTCTATGGTGGGTTTGTCCAACACAGGAGCTCCCTGTGACTCTGGATAGCCAGTAACGCAAGTCTGAACTTTTGATTTAGCAATGTTTCATGACTGGATTGCGTGGTGCTTGGGTGCAGACTATGTGTCAGTGGCATGATGTGTCGGGCCAACTTCACTTCCTGCTTTCCTCCCCCTGGGCAGTCCAGTTGAAACCTGCTTGTCAGACACTGCATGCACTTAAGTGACTTGGCGAGTAAAACACAGTGGCTCTGCAAAACAGTTCAACCTCACTGCACAGGTGAAGACAGGCATATATTGTTATTAAGCAGACAGGTAAGTTTTCATAATTATTAAAATTGAGCTTGTATCAAAATAGTTTTGTAAGATAAGTTAAAATAATTTTTTAGTGGCTGCAGTGAGGACAGTAATGTATCAATTAGTTTTTTGCTCATGATATTGTTATATATACAACATTTTTAATACTAGAGAAGTAAACGGTTGCTCATTAAGTTTTGGAGTGTATAGAGTTTCAATCAGACATTCGACTCTCTTTACTAGACTTTTGTAAGAGCTATCATCCCAGAGAATGGATGTGCTATATTAGATTTTATATGTGGCCCAAGATATTCTTCGCCCCATGCAGCCTGGCAAGCCAAAAGGTTGGCTGCTCATGCTATACATGATTGCTGAGGCTGCCTCTGGGTTAAAAATGTATTTGTGGCAGCTGGAGCTGAAACTTTTGTTAAAGGATGTTGATGGTTTCTGCAGACTGAATCCGAAGTTCAGATTCCTGGGCCAGTTGAAGAGTTCAGATTCTGGGCAGCAGCTCAAGGCGTGCCTAAATCCTGCTCCCTTAGTGGCCTCCCAGGTTCATTTTAAAGGGCTCTTCCCACATTGCTTTTCCTCATGACTTCGTTGATATTTCACTGTAGTAATTTGAACTATGGTTTATAGGTAGTTCATTGTTTTTCTCTGGATGCTTTTACAGATTTCTTTCTTTGTCTCAATTTTCAGCTACTATATGTAGGCTTGGATTTCTTTGTTGTTACCCTGTTTGGGGTTTGCTGATCTTTGTTTCTGTAAGTTTATGTATCCTATCAATTTTGCTAAGTTTTCAATCATCATTTCATCAGATTCTCTGTCTGCACCGATATCTTTCTCCTCTCCTGTTGGGATTTCAGTGATGAGAATGTTAGACCTTTCAATATTGTCTGCAGGTCCCTGAGGCTCTGTTCACTTTTCTTTAAATATTTGTCTCTCTGTTGTTCAGTTTGGAGAATTTCTTCTAAATATTTTTTTCTTATTTTAGCATCTGAACAAGTTTGTTGATTACTATTTCTCTTGGGAGTTATTTAATGTCCTGGTTCTTTTTATGTCAAGAATTTTGGATTGGGTCCTGGACATTTTGAATATTTATGAGATTCTCAGCTCAATTACAGCCTTGTGGAGAATGCTGACCTTTTTTGTTTTAGCAGTTGATGTGGTTAGCTTCAGACCAGAAGTGCTGCCTACTTTCTGTTGATTGTGTTCCCACTATTGCTTAGTGAGATTTGTTTGTTGTTGTTGTTGTTTTTGGTTTGTTTTTTTGTTTGAGACGGGGTCTCACTCTGTATTCCAGGCTAGCCCCGACTGCAATGCTGCAATGCTTCTGCCTCAGGCTCCCAGGAGCTGGGGTTACGGGCAAGTGTCACCATACCTGGCCGGTCAGCTTAGTTTTTAAGGCTTTGTAGTGCTTTTCTGTTGTCATTGTGGTGGGTTGAATAATGGCTCCCCAGTTAGATGCCACAGGTCCCCAGAACCTGTGAATATGTTACCATACATGACAGAAGGGAAATAGAAGAAGTGCTTACTGGTCTTGAGATGGGGATTGTTGGATTATTATGTGGGCTCAGTATAATCCAACCTTTTCTTACAAAAAGGGGGCAGGAGGGCCAGGGCTTTAGGTCAGTGGCGCTGCGCATGCCTTACAAACATGAAGTCCTGAGTTCGATCCCCGGTATCCCCCCCAAATCAACAACAACATCAACAACAAAAGGCAGCAGGAGAAACGGATTTTTCCCTAGAGTCCTTGATTTTAACTCGTAGGACTCAATTTAGACAAAGACTCCGAGAAGTACAGGATCCCGTCATAAACCACGGTGTGTGGTAACTTTTTACTGTACCATTAGAGACTCATGTACTCACATGTGCCCCAGACCTGGAGATCTGCATTGGCTCCCAAGGCCTTTGCTCTTTAGATGTGGAGATCAGAATTGCACAGTCATTTAAAGGACCTCTTTTTCTAGCTCCCTACCCTCAGGATCCCCAAAGCCCCTTGCTTGGTGGCCTGACTGGAAAGTCAGACAGGAACCTTCACCACTGCCTCTGTAATGAAGAGGTGAATTCATTCCTGGACCTCCCCTGCACTTGGGTCTGGAGAGTCTGACCAGGAAGTTTTTCTTCTGGTATTCTGTCTGCCCTGGAGAAAAAGCTGGGAGACAACGGGCTTAAAAGGTCAGCTCAGGGAAGTCACTGTCATGTGGGTCATTCTTTGACTTGATTTTCCTACCCACTGTGCTGGCTTTTAGTTTTTCAGAGCCTTTTCATAATTGCTGTGTTGTCTTCTCTCCAGGGTTTGTAGGTGTAACCGGTCCAAGGATATGGCAGGGTATTCTTACCCACCTTGCCCGGGACCAGAAGTTTCTTTGTCACTTGAAAAATGTCCCGCTTTGTTCCTGCTTCTGTGTGTCTTAAGGCATTTTCTGTTTTATTCACTGTATGCTCTTTCTTTTTATGGTATCGGGGATTGAGCTCAGGTCCTTGGGCTTGCGAGGCAGGTGCTGGAGCCACTGAGCTAAATCACCAGCCCAACTGTATGTTCTTTCTCATTTGGTCTACATTTCAAAATTATTTTTTTTCTAATTCTTGCCGAGTTATTTCACTTTTTCTGTGAGGTTTTCTAATTCTCACGGTGATGTCATGATGTAATCAGTTGTGTTGTCCTGGTTTATATTGTTCATTCACTCTTCACATTACTACTGTATGCCCTTTTCTTGTATTGAGCTATTAAGCTTTAGCTTTGATGTGTTTTTTATATATGTCTTTCTAGAGTGCCTTTGAACCTACAGTAGCAGCTTTCCTTTAGTTTTTTTTCTTGAAATATGTTTATATAAAATGTTTTCCTTCAGTCCTTTTTTGCTCATTTTTACATGAGATTACTTTTCAGCTTGTAGAAGGCAGCCTGACTTTCATGGCGCTCGGGCTCTCTCTTCTGTTACCTCTGTGAAATGTTGAAACGTGGCTGCTCACTTTCTGAAATCTGCTCACTTTGCTCCCGACACCCCTTTTTAAAAATACAGACTTCTCTTTCCTCTGTCTTTCGTTCCTATGCTGCTCAATTCAGATTCTTTGCTGCGTGGTTTCGTCTTAGTTCGGGGCTCTGGAAGAGGGCTTTGGCTGAGGAGCTTTGAGGATTCACCAGGCTCCTGTCCACCGCAGAAGCCTCGCACTCACCCAGCGTGGGGCTGTGCAGAACCCCCCAGCCTCCTGTGAGTCGCTGTGGGGTCTCAGTTCCGTCTGCTTCCTTCTGCACACGAGTACACCATGCAGGTCTCACGGGTGTTAGTGGTTGGTTCATACCTGTTAGGGAGGTAGCATTTTTGGAAAGTTCTTATTATTTAGTTTTGTTTTGCATATTGTCCATGAGTGTTTGGATTTTTCACTCTGGTTTCTCTGTTTTTAATAGACAGTTGTGGAAGATGAAGAAAACTGTGTTGCCACCGTTGTCACCTTTATCTCAGTTACTTTAATGAAAAGATGAGTTCTTCTGCTAAGAGTGAGGCTAGGTGGGAAACTTTGGGGGCAAAAGGGAAGGTTCAGAGTAGACTCTGCTAGAAACCGGGGAGGGCACTCAGACCGATCAGAGTGAGGTGAGGGTACCGTGGAGGGCAGAGACCACACGAGCAGTGGCACCGATCTCTGTGGACGTGGGCTTTTTACAAAAATCATCCTTGCAGCTGTCACCACAAAGAAAGCACCAGAGCAGGCTCAGGGTGGGATTAAATTAGGATTGTAGTCTTGTCTTTTTGGACTGACAGAAAGACCAGAATGTTAGACGGCTGAGATAACTTTTGGGAGAAGAATTATACCGCTGGGAAGTAAACCTAGGGTCAGGCTGCTGAATTGGGAGAAGTTGGAAAAGATCAAAGAACTGAATGTCTGTTATGAAAGTAAGTGCAAATAAAATAGAAGGGACCCTATAAAGGTACCAGAAAGAGACTTTTGTGAACATTCTCATTATGGCAACAAAGCAAAATTACTTTTCATAGGTGATGCTAGTATTTCTGAACATTGCCTAGAGTTACTTTGTTTATAGCTTAAAGTTCCTGGTGAAAGTGTTAGAAGTTCTATTTCAAAATTCTATTTCGGCGTCTTAATGAATGCAGAGTATTTTAACAAGACTGCAAACAGAGCAACCTTGAAAAAGATATATGTCAATCCACAAGTAATATTATGTTTTACATGTTGCTGGAATAAAGGTTATTTCGGGTGGTGAATCTCACATGATGTCATTTATTTAGGGGAAATGTAATGTAAGCTGCCAGCTCTATAGTTTAGCATACTTTAAAGAAATTCAACAGATTCTGTTTAAAATACAGCAAAGAAAGCGATAGAGCTTATCACAGTATAAAAAATGAGCTTTTGTTCTTTGCAATATTTCTTTATACTAATTTTCACATTGTTTGAATTTAAATATTCATCCTCAGAAACCAAAAAAGTTAAAAATCATCAAAAAGCTTCCCCCCCACATTCTCAGTATTTTATAGTTAAAACTTGAAGTTTTGTCTATTAATACAAGTATTGAATAGAATGTTTTTAGGTCATGTATCAACGAAATGCTAGTGATAATGTGAAAAATTTGAATTTTAAGTATAAGTGGGGCAAGCGATTGATTTTGCTGGTCTTTGCTGAAGCTGACTGCTAAGATCATCATGTTGTTTGAAATTAATAACGTACACAACGTCCAAGACTCTTACAGAAATTGTCAGGTCATGCTTTTCCAATTATCACTGGATTTGAGGGTGGGTGGGTGCTTTAGTTTATGTGTAGAGTATTATTGTGTATTTATTTCCATTCTTTCAAATAAAAAATACTATAGTACGACTGGAGAGACTACAGTTTTTTTGGGAATAAGATAATTCCTGTCAAACATTTTGCTGCACCCAGAATTAACTTCAAAGAATACTAATTTATATGTATACATAAAATGTTTATATTTATGAGCTTATTGCTATTTATCATTCAGAGAACATACATTTTTTAAGAACTATTTTGAGAATTCTAGATTAGAACTTTCTTCTGAATCTTCCACAGTGCTACCTTTCTGTCATACTTTCAAAGATTTGGCAGAATGTGTTGACCCCAGAATCCCATGTGAATATTTGAGCTTGTGTTATAATTAGAAAGGAAGCAAGATCTGTGTGTGATGGAGAGGGGCTCTTGTAGCCAAATAAGTTGGAAAAACTCTATCTCATGCATTCAGTTTACCAAAGTTAGAATGAAGTCTATTTTTGACTCGGTAGAAATCCATAGTAAAGAAACCCGTTTAATTTTGTTAAGCCCGGTGCTTCTTAAGTTTATTAAGTCTCAAAACCTTGTATGCAACTTTTCATAACTATTATTCATACTACCCAAACATCTAATAGCTGCTGAATGAGTAAAGAGAATGAATCTGTTTTTATGTATACCATTTTATCTATCTGTAGGATTGAAGATTACTTGGCCATAAAAAGAATGGACTTGTACAGTACATGCTACAACGTGGGGGAATCTTTTTTCCCCAGGTTTTATACCATGAGTAAATAAATGTTGAGAGGACTATGCTAAGTGAAAAAGGCCAAAAAGAAGATCACATATTCTGAGCTTGTGTTTATGGCAGATACTTGTTGTAGGCAAATCCATAGAGGCACAGAGACAGTGGATAGTTGCTGCCAGGCGAAGAACAGGGGCCCTGGGGAAAGACTGCTGGTGGGTGCAGGTTTCTTTTTGGGGAGATGAGGCATCCTGTAATTGGACAGGGGCAATGGCTGGGATGAGACTAAAGCCCGCTGAATTGATCCTTCAGAAGGGTAATTTCACGATGCATGACTTAAATGTCAGCATGCTCTTGTTATAAACAGGGGCTTGGGCAGTGCGGTAGGAATGGAGGAGTGAAGTCAAGAGCCTCGGGGAGGGAGTCTCCCTGGCCTGGGTGCAGAGTCCCCGGAGCCGCAGCTCTTAGGAGATGGAGCTGGCTGCTCCAGGTCCCGGGTTTGCACTGACCGAGATTGAAGGTTCCCGCGGAGTAGGCCAATACCCTTTACCTAAACTCTACCATTGGAGTCACCTGTGGATGCGGGGATGGCTGAAGCAGTGCACTGGACTTTTCTGTAGCCCAAAGTACTTTTCATGCTGCCTGTCTGCTTTGGCCCTGTACCAGTGACGGTCCTGTGCTTCGAGCTGGAGGACACGTCCTCAGCTGCAGAGAGCGCCGTCTTCCTGACCTGGTGTGACCCACGGAGGCTGCCCGTCTTCCGGGAGGGGACGCCCAGAGGGCCTGTAGATGTGGCAGAGCCGGCCACACAGCTCACTGGGTACGTGTTTGGGAGGGTGTTTGTTTTGCTTTCAGATTCTTTTTTTGGTAAAGAAATCCATGGTCTTCCTCTTAGTGTCTTTCCCCAAGAGCAAATCTCAAGTCTTGTCTTTGCCATTGTGGTGCTGAGTCTTTGCCCTTACTCTTGGGGAAACACTCCATCCTTCAGTGCAGAGGCCTGACATCCCCACGGGCTGAGGATGGTGCATTCTGGGCAAATGCCAAGGCAGCGGGTCCCCCTCCGCTGCCCTCCCAGGCTGGGGACGGGAGCAGGGTCATGAGGGACTCCTGAAGAGATCGTTACCCAGGCTCACAGGAGCAGTCAAACGAGGCAACAGTGGTCGCTCTGACATCTTACCTTAGTGGACTATTTTCAAAGACTCCTGTGTGTAGCTGAGACACTTATCAGGCATTTGAAAAACTGCTTCTAAAGAGGACGGTTTCTAAAAGAGCGGGATGCCTGGCCATTCACAGAGGTCTCTGTTTTCTTATTACAGGTTCTGAGATAGCTTGGGCGGAAGGAGGGAGCCCTGGTTTATGGTGAGCAACTCCGGGCAGCCTTGGGGAACCCGTGTGGTGAGCGCAGACCTGTGGAGTCCTGTGGGCTCATGTGTACCTGGGGACAGCCGCCTTCTGCAGGCCGCACCGAGGACCAAAGCTGACCGTGGACGGAGCATGGAGGCATGGCCCGGTGGGTACTGGGCAGCCACTCTATTTCTGGAGAGAGTTTCATCAGACTGTGGCCTGTTTCCCTCACGTCTTAAAGAGTGAATATTTTAGGATGGTTGAGAGGATAAAATCAAGTATGTGTGCAGTTATATAAATATTAAGGTTTAGTTGAAGAAGACGTTCACAAAGATCTTAGAAACCTATTACAGAGTTTTAGCACTTATGCATAGCAGCCTATTTTCTTACTGTAATTCCCTTGGTTACTTAATGTTGAACCCTAATTTCTCACTGCTTATGATGATCTTCCTAAAAGAGAATTTCTCAGACTGGACCTAGAGAAGAGAGTACTTTCTGCCTGTTAAAAATAATTATGTGGGCTGAGGATGTGTTTCGGTGGTAGAGTGCTTAGTATGTGTGAGGCCCTGGGTTCAATCCCCAGTGCCAGAAAAAAAATCTATCTCTATTTATATCCATATTTGTGTAGTATTTCTACGTCTTTATCATAAAAGTAATGTTGCCACTTTATAAAAATTTTGAGAAGAGGGCTGGGGCTTTAGCTCAGTGGCACTGCACCTGCCTCACAAGTACAAGGTCCTGAGTTTGGTCCCCTGTACCAAGAAAAAAATTATTTTTGAGATGAGGAAAATTTGTCTATAACTCCATCAGTATAATAGTGGTTTTATAACTATGTCTGCTCTCTGGATAGATAATCTTAAACTACAGTCATGTACAAATATGAATCTTGCTTTTTCTCATAACTTTTCTATTCAAGTAAATGTGTTTGGTATCTATGTAGTAGAATGGTGAGCTTCTGTGGTTAAGTGCTTAGCATGGTGGCGGGCTGATCATCAGTGTCCAACAACAGGAGCTAGTTGTTATTGTAACAGTTGGTGTTATCTTTCTGCAGTTTCCCTATCTCCTTGGGCTGCCAGCGCAGGTGAGTACTCCTCAGCTCTTGACACGCGGCGGTGACTGTCATACTGCTCTCTGCGTGGGGCCTCAGTGCCACGTAAGTCTCACTCCTCTTCATCAGCACTTGGGACGTCCCCTGTCCTATTTTTAGGTGTGAGGAGCTAATTTAGTCGTAAAAGATGTCTCATTATTTGGGATTGTTATTTAATAACTACTGATGTTGAGCTTTTTGTTGTATGTTTACTAGCAATGCTTCCTCCTTTTTAGGTCTAATACTTATTTCGATTTAAGTATTAGAATCACTCAATATTTTATCGTGTTACCTGCACTCTTCAATAAAGATAATTCTTTATCGTACAGGCTGTAAATATTTTTCTGAATATTCTCTTATTTGGGCTATGAGTGTTCTAAAAGGTTCACACACACACTGTGAACTCTCTTCTGAGCTGGGTGAGGTAGTACACGCCTGTAATCCCAGCACTGGGGAGGCTGAGGCAGGAGAATTGCCATGAGTTTGAGGCCAGCCTGGCTACATAGTGAGTTCAAGGCTAGCTTGAACTAATAGTGAGACCCTGTAAAAAAAAAAAAAAAAGACTCTAAATAAAGAAATGAACTTTCTTCAATTTGGTTACGTGGGCTCCTAACATAGTGGACACACATCTTCCATGGTAAAGTGTAATTTATTTGCCACCAGAGTTAAGTGCAAAATACATAGATTCTCCATAGACCTAGAGAATGCTTCCCTTATTTAGGAAAATGAGGTAGACAAGAAGGATGCTAACAAAACTACTGCTTGATTTCTATCACAGATTATCGCTTTAGCTCTTTTTTGTTTTTTGAGACAAGGTCTCACCATGTAGTTGAGACTGACCTGGAACTCAGGATGCCCAGGCTGGTCTCGAACTCACAGCGATCCTCCTGCCTCAGCCTCCGAATGCTGGGCTTACAGGTGTGCGCCACCACGCCCAGCAATCGCTTTAGCTCCTTTTTTTTTTGGTACCGGGGGGATTGAACTCGGGCCCTTGCGCTTCCAAGGCAGGCCACTGAACCGCTGAGCTAAATCCCCTCCCCGGCCACTTTAGCTCTTAATGGCTGGCATCTTGTCATTCTCTGTCATTTCCTCTAGGACTGCTGTCCCTGGGAATACTGCAGCTGTTTGTCTTATAGCTGCATGGGCCACCACTCAGCACAAGGCCTCAGCCAAATTCTTAGGAGATCTCCTCTTTCACCTGTCTTGTGTGGGGGCCCAGTCATGGCCCACTGGCGTTTGACATTTGAAAGGAAACTTCTTCCTCTACAATTAAGGCATTGATATAATCTATGTAACATTTGTTACTTTTCTAGGACTCTGCTTGTTAAATTTGTTTTTTGACCCTGCAATGGGAGAACCTCAGAGAGACAGCCACAGATCTGATGTTCTTTGTAAAGAGTCAGAAAATCCGGTCTTTGCATAAGATAAAAACAATTGCTTGGTGCTTCCTGTTGTTGTGTGCCCTTAAAAGCTTCCTTTTGATGTGTGCCTTTAAAAGGAGCTGTTTCTGTGAAACGAATCAGACTTCTCTCGGTCTCCACTCAGGCTTGAGTGTTCTTTCCTTTCTCAGTCCTCACTCCCCAACTCAGGTTGGTTCGTGTTGTGACGTCTGGGCTGTCACAGTCCTGCGCCACCCATTTTAGGCTTTTTCCTTCGAGGAGGCAGTAGTCCGGGTCAAGATTTGGGGATAAAGGACATGAGAGTATTTGTGAAGACGACAGCACCAGTGTGGCTACCTTCTCTCACCAGTCAGTCAAGCCTAAGTGTCGTCTCCCGCACTGAACCAGCCCACCCGGCCTTCTGCATCGTTATCCTTGGCATAGCAGTGTGGTCTGTATGACAAGCTAGACAGCCGCCCATCACGGCAGAGGAAGACAAGGAGGTCACCCTGACTGGATTTTAGGATGGAAATCACACGCTGTTCTTCCTGGAGGGAGTGTGTGTCTCTTGGTTGGGGCTGCAGTGCGATTCTGGCGCAGTCATAAAGACAGAGTCCTGGGCAAGGAGTGACACCAGTGGGAAGCGAGCTGTGAAACTCAAACAAGCAGCGCAAGGGAGGAGGAGGAGGAGCTCTTACATGGAAGGGACGTCCTCAGAGTCACTTCCAGAGTGTTGGCAAGTTGCTTTCAACTCTGACCTTTGCTGCTCTTTATTGCTGGCTTCCTTTTCAGCCCTATCTGTTCCCTTGCTGGGAAGTCCTGTCCTTTCTCATCACCAGAATCTGCATGGAGGTCTTTAGAAGAACCCGACAGCTGACAGGGGAGAGGAAGACCAGGCCCGCACGGGGCTTTCAGGTGGCTGTGGCAAAGACGACGGCACACACAGGCATCTCATTGGCTTTGGGAGTCTAGATCTATAAATATATTTATTATAATATAACAAGAACTTAACAATAAACATATACTATGTACAATACCATTACAGAGAACCCTGTTTTATCATTCACAGAAATAGCCAGTTTTGCTCCAGTGTGACAGATGAGGAGAGAAATGGAATTTCAGTGTCATCTGTGGAGTCTTGGTGACCACTAGCACCTCCCTTGGAGGCAGACACACACCAATGCTAACGTTAGCCCTGCCCCAGGCAGCTAGGATTTGTGCTCCAGTCCTTGGGTTCACACTTGCACCCTGTTTGACATAAATACTTTAAATGACATACAATGTATGTAGTTTTGTGCTTATTACTTTTTAAAATAATAAATAATATTAAAAACTGCATAACGAAGCTCGGTATCTTGTCCAAGTGGGAGCCGTACTTGTAGTGCTAGAAGTTGATGCCTGGCGTTAGGAATTTCGTGTCAGCAGACGCCGAACGGTGGGAAGCATCTCCTCGTTGTCCTTAGAGACGGCTCTTATCACGAAGAGATGGTGAGCCCACGTCCCAGACAGGAAAATGGTAAATGTGCATTTGGTATCAACTTCAACTGAACAGCACGGTGGCGGCAGCCTGCCTCCTGCCCTGGAATGGAAGCTGATGGCCGGGTGAGGTGGGAGGGTCTCAGGGCCGGCGCTGAGGCCTTCCTCCTCCGAGCCTGCGCCTGTGCTCCCTCCTGGCTTCCCTCTGCTCGGGGTAGGGTTCTGCTCTTGCCCCTCAGGCCGTGGCTGTCATGGCTCGTCTAAGAAGGCTGTCCCCCTCCTGAGAGCTCCTGTGGCAGGTGCCTTAATATATAGCTATAAATATCAAAAATAGTCTCCTGTGCTTTGTAGACATTTCTCCTCCCGCCCTCACTCCATCCCTTCCCCTGGCCTGGGTCCTCCCTCCCTCCCTCACGGAGGGAGCTGGACGGGGGTCAGGAGCCAGAACTGTGTCCTCCTAGAACAGACCTTCCTCTGAGGTGCAGTCCCAGAGGGGCTGTCAGGGAGATACTTTTTCAAAAAATAAAGCGGGGCATGGCCCACCCCAGGAGAGAGCCTCTATTCTGCACATAGAAAAATGAGAGCAAATGCCCCCTCTGGCACTACCCACAGAGAGCTTTGGGATTCCCACAGCAGCATCCCTCTCTTGGCCTCTGCCTTCTCTCAGTACTTAAAAATAGCCTTTTGTTTATCAAGAAAATGCCTTGGAAATCTAAATAATTCCTATTGGATAAGAGAAAGCTAGCACAACCATCTTGTCCTTCTCCAGCAAAAACATGGTAGAAAAACCTGCGAAGGACAGATGGCCTCTCCCCAGCGGCCCCTGCAGCCACCACCCCTGGCTCAGTGCGGCCTCCCGTCTCGCACCGGTCCTGGCAGAGACAGCGGCCTCCTAGGCCTAGGCCTCGCACTGCACGGTCCTGTCCCTCATTTCTCACGGCCACTGAAAGTGTAGATGGATTAAAAAGCAAAAGTAGGAATCAAAGTGATAAGGACACTTTGATCTTATTCCAAAGGAGCCTGATGCTTAATATTGTCAGGGTAACTGATCGATGGTAGTTTAGGGGTCAAGCTTGCTCTGCAGGAAGGAAAAGAACAGCTTCTCTCTCCCAGTTGAAAAATATGTGAAACTCTTGCACCGGGCAGAGTGAGCGTCCCCACTGAGAGTGAGCGAGCGCTGGCTGGCGTGGTCCGCTTCTCGGCCTTGAGCGCGGTGCCCCCGTGTCACCCGAAGGCGAGGATGATTTCCTACATTCAATGTAGAGTATTCAAAATGTCCAGCACACTGAGCTCCTCGATTGGGTTTTATTGGCCTCTCACTGGTGTTGCTGAAAGATCATCACTGTGCAGAGCATCTGCCTCACCAGACTCGTCCAGTCTTGGTGTGGGCGTCCCCCGGACGTCAGCCGCTCTGAATGTATTTCTTTATCACGACGCAGCCGTGTCTGAACACAGGGCAGGGCATGTGGGGAAGGAGGGTCCACGTGTTGGTTGTGGGCTCGTAGGCTTCCATGTTGCCCAGGGCTGGCCCCTCGCTGCTGACAATGCCTCCGGTTGCAAAGATCTTGCCATCGAGCACCACGGCACTGTGAGGGAAAGCGGGCGAGATTTAGGCCCCAAACCTCACGTGGCCCTGGAATCGGGGTCCCCACACCGCATGCACCCCCTCACCCAGACCAAGAACATCCATCCTCCAGGGGCAACTGGGACAGTGCTGTCGGAGGCTGCACAGGACCACTGACTGCCAGCTTTCAGCCCCGCCGACAGACGAGCGACACCAGCAGAACAGCCACCTCTTGTGCGGTCACCAGGCACAGGCCCCTGACCATGTTGTCTTTCTGCGCAGTACAAACGGAGCCTGCATTCTACTCGAATCACACTGGGACGTGGCTCACAGTGCGGCAGAGTAAGGGCCTGATCTGACTGGGCACCCGCTGGCCCACTGAGCATCCTTCCCCTGCACGTCTGACCTCGGCTGCTGTCGTCCCGGTGCACGCTCTTTGGGATGCCCGACGGCTGAGTCTGAACCCTTCCCGCGGGCCTCGCTGGCTTATTCCTGTCGCCCCACTCACGCCCTCTGCACTCGCTCCCTGGGTGACGGCAGTCACCCCTCACACTGGCAGCCAGGCCCGGCCCCAGCGCCGACCTCTCTTCTGTTTCAGCTGTGGGCCATTTCTTCTCAGCTAACTCTGGAATTGGACACATCGGTTTCAAAGGCCCCACCTGTTACTGACGTGCGCACATCTAGAAAACATCTGTCCTGACTTTTCAGGAGACGCCAAAGCTTCCAGCAAGCTCTTTCGCAGTCCCTGCCACCCAGGGCCCTCACCTCCTTCCCTCTGTGGCCAAGCTTTTCCCTGCTTTCCTTGCCAGACATAGTGTAAATCTACCCTGACATTCAGGGTTTCTTTCCCTTTTCATTTCAAATGAGGTCTGAGCCCCCACAATGGGCTCCCTGGACGTGTAGTCAGACTGTGCTCTGCATGCTGCCACCATGAGACAATGTCCACAAGAGGCCAGCTGGAGAGCCAGACTCCACGCCAGCAAGGACCCGGCAGTTCCCTGGGCCAAGGTTTCACAGGTAGAACCTGCCCGGAGCGGGGAAGTTATCTGTCCAAGGTACTAGAAGTAGGGGTCCACTGGGGCCAAGAGCCATGGTGACCTGAGCATCCCCCAGGAAGCCACAGGGTTGGGTGGGAGCTGCCCTTACCTCATGGCCACACGTGGCCTCGAGGCCCCCAGAGCCACTGCATTCCCCCCTCTGCTCCCGCCCTACTCCCGTTTGTGTGATCACACCTCCCCAGGGGTCCCCCACCCCTCCCACAGCCCCTCACCTGCAAAACTGGCGGGAGTGATTCATGTTTGGGCCTGCCTTGATGTTTCCTTTGTCAGGATCATAGATGGTGGTGGCTCTGGCATAGGCCCCGCCCAGGATGAACACGAAGCCGTTGAGAGTGACCGCAGGCGCGTACTTGTTGTCTGTGAGGATGGCAGGGCAGGCGGGTCAAGGCTGTGAGCCCGGTCTGCCCTCCCCTTTCCCACACTCTCTACGCTGGGAGCTGGAAAGAGCTCCACGTCGCTCCCGGGCCTGAGGACAGGCAAGGGCAGGGCTCCCTGGAACTGTGATCAGCCTGCCCTTCCTTCTGCTCTGCACCCCAGCCTGCTCAGCCAGGCTCTGATCTGGGGTGTGGAGACTGAATTGCCCAGGCTGAGGCGGCCATTGGTCCTCACCGATCATCGGGGACTCGATGAAGCTCCACGTGTTGGTCTGAGGCACGTAGGACTGGAGGACGCCCGCGGCTCGGCCCGCCTCATTCACCCCACCGAACACATAGATCTTGCCGCCACACACGGTGGCTGCTGCCGAGTGCACTGCCTTGGGCAGGGGGGCCACTGCCTCCCACTGGTTGGTGATGGTGTCGTACCTGCAAGGGAGGAGTGGGGTCTTGAGCAGGGGCAGAGCCACCTGCTTCCTGAGCCCACAGGGGGATGCTGGGCTGACCCACAGGCTCCCCTGGAGCCCAGCCTCAGGGCCAGTGGGCCTCCTTCCTGCACCAGTGCTCCCTGGAGCTCAGGAATCGGTTACTATGTAGGGTGGAAGTGGGGTGACACCAAGGGGGACAAGAGTGCAGGCAACAGGCCCCAGCCTGCTCCCGTGGCAGGGTGGGCTTCCTAGGAGAGCAGTCCTGGGCCCGGCCCAGAGGTGGGCGTGGGCTACAGGAGGGGAAGACGGGTGGGTGCCAGGGTGCTCGGGAAGAGTACTGCAAGAAGGGACAGGTGTGAGTGTAGTTAGAACACTTTGGTGAGGCCAGAGGCTGGGGTAGGAGGCCACTGTGCCCCGCTCAGAGAATGGGACTTCGGGTACAGGGCAGTGGGGGAACCCTAAAGGTCTGAGCAGGGAAAAGACACAATCAAAGCCAGGGGTTGTGGTGACAGCAGGAGCAGGGTGGCTGGGAGGAGGCAGGGAGACAAGTCAGTCTGTCACCGGAAGTCGGAGGAGGGATCGGCAGTGGCTTGGGGTCCAGCCACTGCTGGGTGCTGGAGCTGAGGGGGACAGAGCTGCCCAGGACGACGCAGGAGACCGGCTGGAGGCGGCATTGCTACGGACAGGGCGCCGAGGCTGGGGAGGACAGTGACTGCAGCTCCAGCCAGGAGTTTAAAGGACCTGCCAGGCGTGTGCAGCGGGGAGGGGAGGCAGTGCGTGGGTCTGGGCTGAACAGTCAGCTGTGGGTTCACAGGCGCAAAGACGGACCTGGCTGAGGCACAGAGGGGCATCGCAGTGGGGTACAGCCCACAGCCGCGCTCCCAGGGCAAAGGAAGGCGACAGCCTGGAGCAGGAGTTACCTCTGTTTTGAGCATTTGTCACTGTGAGCGGACGATTTAACTTTCAGTCAGAGCTGTGGTTGGTACCTGGCCTGCGATTCCCAAAATGAACTGGCTGTCACCAGCGAGTGAGAGCCAGCCCCAGCGCATGGCTGCGTCTTAACGGGGAGGTGGTGGTGGTGGGTTTCTCACACTGGCCGGGGAGGCTGGGTATGAGGTCAGCCCTTCACCTCCACATGTTCCACATCTGTGGATTTAACCAACTGCAGACAGAAGATACCGGGCAGTGCGTCCATGCCGAACACGTAGAGAGGTCTGGCCATCAATCCCTAAACAACACGGTATGAGGACTATTTGCTAGGATTGTACCCTGGGCCGTAGCACTGCTACAACTCCTGCTCTTTTTTAGTTTTTGAGATAAGGTTTTGCTAAATTGCCAAGTTTGGGCTCCAACTCTGGAACCGCCAGCCCCAGCCTCCCAGAGCGCTAGATTACAGGCGTGCACCACACCCGGCATATGACGTTTTATATACGGAAGCTGATTGGATCTGGGTACCTGTCTTCCAGGCATATAAGGGGCATCTGGGTAGAAAGAGAGGGGAAGCGGAGTGCCACAGTACTCGGGCTGAGTCAGGAGGATTGCGTGAGCCCGGGAGTTCGACGATAGCCTGTGGGAGACCCCCATCCTGGGAAAAAAAGGCAGGATGGTGCCGATATGCTAAGTCCCCTGACAGACGGTGGACACAACCTGAGTCTGAATAGGAAGGCGGGAGAGCAGTGCAGGGCATGGACGGGAAGCAGAAGTCGCCTGGCCCAAGCGGTGGAGTCTGTGGGAAGCCTCAGAGGGACTGGTGAGGAAGAGAAATTCCTGCTCCCGCGTGAGGGGACCCTGAGAAGGCCGCCGTGCAGCACTTAGGACGGGAGGGCCGGTTTGGGTGTGTAGTGGACCCGGTCTGCAGACAGTGGGATTCCCTGAGCAGCCCCTAGGTGGGCGTGGGGGACGAGGCGGGGAGGAGAGAGGACAGAGGTGCACTGGGAGAAGCTCCAGACAACACAGGAGAGGGGCAGGAGGCAGGTGCTGGGAGCAGCCGCACTGGAGTCCAGCCGGCGGCCAGGAGGGGCCTTGGGTTTGAGGTGAGGGGGGCAGGGGCTGACGCGTGGCTGATGTCCGTTCGGACAGTGTCGGAAGTTCAGATATCTGCTTTTGTAGTCACTATGGCAGAGATCCAAGGCGCTCCTGCAGAAGGAGCTGGAGACGGAGGAAGATTATGTGGCTGTTAGTCCTCAGTCTTTTGGTATGATGGCACATTCCGCCAAACACAAATTTCCTGAGAGCTTGTTATTCCAGGTGGCTGACTGCCAAGCCAGGGCCCTCCCCCAGCTCAATCTGTCAGTTTCCTGCTTGAGAAGGATATGCTAATGACATGCAAATGACCCCGCCAAGTGAGGCGCTCTGCTATCATTTACCCAGTAAGCACAGCTCCTGCAATATATTACTATAAAATATTAGACCCAGTTATTTATATAATGATATAATACAGGTTTGTCTACACCACTGTTGTTTTAATCTATAATTATAAGATCTTGCTCTATTCCTGTAATACAGTAATGTAATATAATTATAATGCACCATATACTTCATTCATTACCAATATAATAGCGATTTGTACCATTAGTGCTTCCTGGCAAATAAAGCACCCTTGTGTCTGCACCCATCCCGCTGACCTTCCTGTCGCCCTGCCACCATGGGCTCAGAGACGGCCCTACCAAAGGGGCTCTGCTTCTGGGAAGTGGGGGTGTCCCCATGCCCGACGGGTCCCTGTGGGCCAGGGCAGGGCTCTGGGACCCCAGGAGTTGGAGTTGTAGCTGCCTGGCCTGTTCCTCCGTCTCCCCCGGGGTGCCAGCCAGCAGGAAGCTGAGTCCCACGGGGAGCCCAGGGCAGGCGACCCCAGAACTGCGCAGGCCCAGGAAAGCCAACCTCGGAGTTACTGCATTTTATCCACAAACAAATCCTCACACTTATCAACAAGTTTGCAAAATGAGTAATCAGTGTCTTAGGAGATTAAAAGTAGCTGACAAAAGCAAGACAGGATGACAGATCCAGCTCAGTTTACTCCTACACAGAAAACGTCTCCGTTCTCACGTGTTTATTATTGGGTGGCGAGTGACTGGAAGCTGCTCCTGGAAGGCGTGGAGCATGCACGGCCCCACAGCAGGTCACACCGCAGGCCGGGCCCTGCCGCAGTGCTAACACCCGAGCAATCACGCAGGCATTCCCGATTATCTCCAAATCAATATGTGATGAAATGTTGTTACACAGCCACCTCTGGGCTCCACTTGGGGGAGTTAAAAGCCCACAGTGAACATTCAGAGCCTGTCTCACTCTGAAACCATCACTGCTGTAACATTTGTCACAGGTCGGAATCGGCCGCGGGGTGGGTACGGGTGACTGTGTGGCAGGGTGCACGGGGGAAGGTGTGCTTTCCGGTGGCGGCTGAGGGGCGGGCCAGGTGCAGCAAGGGCATGGGAAGAAGGCTCTGGTGACCTTGGGTGTGAGCTGGGCTGTAATCGGACTCCTCACTGTCTGGGCACTAACTGCTCTGAAAGCAGGACTGGAGCCTTGTCATCCTGCTACATCATGGAGCTTTCCCCACCGATGTGGGTGGGTTTCTGTGGCTCTCCCCAGGTGTCCCAGGAAGCAGCTTCCCGGCTCAGAGCAAAGGATCGCAGTGTGTCCCCGTGGGAAGTGCCTACCCCAGTCCCTAGCCGAAGGCCTAGCTTGACTTGGAGTCCACTGTGGCCATGGGGAGGAAGCAGCTTCCACCTCCAGCAGAGGGCAGGCTAACACATGTGAGTCTTGGATTCCTGGACTTAAATTTCCTTCTGGAAAATTCCAGATGGCCAGCCTGTGTCCGCACAGTGCTTAGTAGTGAGGGGTGAACCTCCGCTGCATTATCACAGATTTCCTGGGATATGGGACATGGAGCGGGGGAAGGAGGTCCCTGGCATGTAACCCTCTGCTTGGTAGGGACAAGAAGACACGGCCCCTGGCATGGGCCACATTTTGGCCATGGGTTCTAGCTTTGCTCCAGAATCCCAGCAAGCCTCTTGGCTTCTACTAGCAGACATGGCCCCACCCCGCACCCCCGTGCCTTTCTGCGACAGGCTCTTGGGCCTCTGTCTTGTCTGACACAGAAGTGGGGTGCTGACACACGTGCCCCACCTAGTGCCCGGGGAAGGCTCACGTCCTGTGGTCCCTCCTGCTGCCGTGTCAGAGGAGCTTGGCACACCTCGGACTTTACACCATCCAGGCCACGGACACCGAGAGCGTGCCGTAGGAGGACCGATGCGATCTCAGCTTTTGGTGAACACGAAAAGATTCCCCAAGCACTATGGGCTCCTCACCTCTCCACATGGTCCACGTTGCCCGCCACACCAAGTCCTCCGAGGGTGTAAATCTTCCCGTCGTAGACCAGGCTGTTGTGCCGACAGCGTGGGACCGTCATTCTGGAGACCAGGTTCCAGTTATCCAGCAGGGACATGTAGCACCAGACATCGGCCAGCGTCACCCCCGATTCCATCCCACCTGTGGGCAGTTTGGGGGCACAGAGAACAGATGGGCTGAAGAAGGGCCTGAGGGGGCAGGCCCAGCCCCAGGTCAGAAGACGGCTTTGTCTGCAAAGCAGACGTCCTGGTCCTGGCTTCCTTCTGGCCAGCCATGTGGGCAGAGCCCCTGGGAAGCCCCATACACATCCCCACCCAGCCCCGAGGGGCCTCACCTGAGAGGTAGATGTTGTCCCCAGCACTCACTACGCTGAAGAACTCGCGGTCATAGAAAGGCAGCGAGGCCAAGGGGTACCACTTGTTGTTCTGCGGGTTCCAGCAAGTGACAGCCACCAGCGAGCGCTGGGTCATCCCCACCATCTGACGACCCCCAACCAGAACGATGACCTCGGCCACACCTGCAGGGACACAGACAGGCACTCTTGGGACACACCTGACATCGTGACATCTGAGGGACCACCCCCAGCCAAGGTGACCCTGGCACCTGCAGAGCAAGGGTTCGGGCTTGCCCCTCAATACCTGCCGAGAGGCGGGGCCGGGTTCGGGGCGTTTGCATCTCCTGGCGGGCATGGGGCAGCATGTGGTAGCGTTTGGCTTCGTTGACCAGGTCCCGACATGCCTCTGACGACTTGATTAGCTCCTCATTGTCCACGACGTTGAGCAGGTAGCTGGGGTGGATGAAGGGAAGGCGGACCACAGCCAGGAGCTCAGCTGCATGCTGTGGGAGAGGGATGCAGAGCCTTAGACTCCAAGGAAGGAGCCAGCTCCTGTGTGGCCTCAAAAAGGAAAGAGGTGGGGGCTGCCCAGCCTCAGGTAATTCGGCTTTGTGTATGGCTTGGACGTGCAGACACTGCCCAGCCTGGCCTAGCCAGAGAGGCAAGGAGAGCAGGAAGGGGCTCAGGGTGGACTGTCCAGTCCCCACCAGTACCTCAGGCCCACCCGGGTCATGGGCCCTGCTCTGTGCCAGGCTGCTGGGGTGGGTGGGACTGAACTGGAGGGCATGAGCCTCCAAGAGGTGAGTGGGGCAGCAACGCAGGCACAGGCAGGTGTCAGGAGCCATTCTACATAATTTTTGAGGAAACTCATTTTACAATTATGATTAGGCCCAGTCTTCTTGCCTACAGAGTTGTTACGACACACTGAAATTTAACTCCATTTTTGCCTCTGGTCAAGGCTAAGACCTCACTGGTCAAGATTATATCACTAAAGACATTCTAGTTCCTTGAGAACCAAGTAGTAAGAGAAAGGTCTCATCTGGGGAAGGACAAATTCCTTATCAGCTTAACTCATCCCACCTACTGTTCTAAGAATGTCTTTTTTTTTTTGGTATCAGGGTTTGAACTTGGACCTTGCACTTGTGAGGCAGGCACTGGAACCACTGAGCTAAATCCCCAGCCCTGTAAGAACATCTTTGCTCTTTGCTTATCCTACCATTCCTAATCAATTTAAACTCATTAGCATAAGAGCCTCAGGGTCACAGGATTACCAACCACCCTCCGAGTCATCTGATACTTCCTCCAATAATAAGATCCTCGTCAATTTAGGATTATTGTCTCCCACTGAGTCATCTACTACTCCCTATAAACTCAATAAAAAGCTCTGGGTGCTTTCGTTTTTGTTGCCCAGAGCAGCATTGATCAGGACCAAAGCTCAGCTTCTTCTCTAAGCCTCATTTTCTGTCTTTATTCTTTAATTCACCTTGTGCTGTTCTGGCTCACAGAAGACCAGGGGCCACTGCAGGGTTTCTGGTAACGTCCCCTTCCCCTGTTCCCTAGAGGCGGGAGGCCCTGGAAGAGCTCAGAGACAGCAGCTGTGAGGTGACTGTGAAGCCTGCCTCTTCCTAATGCCACAACTCCCTTTGGGGTGTCACCTTATCTCCCAGGGTGCCCGGACCCTACTGCCCTGCCCTGAAGGCTTTTCATGGGTGCACCTGAATCTCTCCTGCTTTCTGGCAAGCTGTGCTCATCACTCCAGTTTGGTGGCACTGAGCGAACACCTGCTGGCTATGTGTTAGCTCATTACTAGGGGCATGGACCTATAGGACCCCTCTCTGATCTCAAGATGTCCAGTTTTTGTTTTTTTTGGTACCAGGAATCAAACTCAGGACCTTGTGCTTGCGAGGCAGGTGTGGCACTAAGTAAAATCCCTGGCCCTAGATGTCCAGAGTTTAATGGGAGCAGAAACAGGAGTGACTGGTGTCACAGAGCACATATCTCAGCTGGGTGTGCAGGGATGGCAGAGGTGTGGGAGAGTGGAAGGGAATGTGCATGTGGGGAACTATACGGGGAGGCTGCTTGCTGGTTACGAAAGGTTTTTGGAGGAGGCAACCAGCTGACAGGAGCAGTGAAGTCAGAGATTGGATGGCAGAGGGAGGTCTGGCTGACCTTCTAACTCACTGGCCAGGACTGTGTAGCTTCTGCAAGATGATGTGGGGACTAATAAAGGACTTCTTTAAGCAGAGTGCTGACATGATCCGATTCGCTCTTTAGAAAGAGTATTCAGGCCATAGCCTGAAAAATGGATTCAGAGGCAGCAAGACGGATGGCAAGGAAACTACCAAGGAGGCAATGGCAGTGATCCTGGTACAGTGGGCTGGAAGTGGGGAGAGGCCCATATGAGGAGAAGGAAGGAGGCAGAAATGAGCACCGTGGCCACTGCATGGGCACTGGGGGAGGGACGCTGGCTCTGTCTTGGCCTGAAATGAGGAACACAGGAAAAAGAGTGGGCTCTGGGCCTCATACATGAGACAGACCTGGGACACTGCTGGAAATGCCTGGCATGTGAGTGAAGACAGAGATCTGGAGCCCTGGGCTGGGTCACAGATTTGGGAGCTGCAGTGAACTGTGGTACTACTGTTATAAACTGCCCAACCTAACTTTATTCTCTGCAAAGAAATCTTGTTCCTCCCCACCTTCTCCTGGGCTCAGTGGCTGGGTTCAGGGAGATCCATCTACCCAGCATCCACCCAATTCCACTGATCCTAGTACCAGTCTGTCCCTCTTGACCTTGCTCCCTCTTTGCTCCCAATGAAATGTGACAGCCCTCTCACCCACGTCACTGGCCTCAGCTCATTTGGGGTCTGGCTTCCCTGAAGCTGTTCCTCCTGCTTGAGCCCTGACTTCTGGGCTGTGTTCCCTTTCTCTGTTCCTGGATGCATTTGGAGCCCTCCTGAGAGCTTCCTGCAGATGCACTGACTCCTGGGCTCCTTGCTGTGAGAACCAAGGCCAATGCCTTCTGAGCAGAGCTTCCGACCAGGGCTTCCTGGACTGGGTGCGGACCCAGTGGCTCCCTGTGACTTGGGCACTTCTCTGGGAGCGCTGCTGTCCTTCCCTTCCTCCCTGGATGCTGGCTTTGGTTCCTCCAGCCATCCCTTTCAAGGACCTCACGTTCTCTCCTGTAGGGGTGCAGTGGCTCCATTTGGTCCTCCCAAGTGCTTCCCACCTCCTCGACAGCCACAGCATGGTGGGGGCTCCTCCTGTGGGTCTGAGCTCCTGAGAGCCCTAAGCTCCTTGTCAGGTACCCACCTCTCCCTGTAGGGAGAGTGCACCCAGGCCCTGCAGCCCCTTGGTCAGCTTAGGTCTTCTGCAAGGTGGAAGGCAGCTCCGGAGGGCCCTCTGGTGACTGATGTTCACCCCTATGCCCTCTTCCTCTCTGTGACTGTGTGCAGAGGGGCAGGGCTGGCTTCCCTGCCCATTCACCTTCCTTGATCTTTGCTGCAGACCCCACCACTGCAGGGTCCCCTGAACCCAGACAGAAGGGGTGGGGACAGGTGGGCCCTACCTGTGCCCGCGATGCAGGGTCTTTCTTGATCCACTTGATGACTGTCTCGTACACCAGCTCCTCGGCCTTGGTGTTGAGGCTGTCATTAGAGACGTAGGCAATGAAGTCGTCCTTAGAGATGCTGAGGATCTCCTCCTGGGCTGCCACCTCTGGGAAGATCTGCAGCGCGAAGGCCTTGGCCATGTGGTAGAGCTCGCTGCACTGCATGGCCTCGGCCATGGCCAGCACGCCCAGGCAGTTGCTGGCGGTCAGCTGCTTCTCTGGGGGTGAGAGTGCAGATCCAGTAACCCAAGCGCCCTGGAAGCATCTCCTCTTGTTCCAGGAACCATCACTGGATCCCCTCTGAGCCCATGTCCTTAAGACCATGGTACCTATCAGCCCCCTTCCTGTGTCTCTTAGGCCCACTTCCCAGGTTTCCCTGTGCCTTCCCTCTGTGCCTGGAGGCCCTGGCAGAAGCACCAAGGCTGTGAGGTGGGAGTTGCGCTTCTCCACCTGTGCAGCAAGGTCCAGGGGAGCCTCAGCACCCAGGCCTGGGCTAGGTGAGGGAGCCACACCGAGGCTTACAGTGTCTTCTGTGACCATCAAGACACCTGAGGCCATGGGCTCCCTCAAGCCACATCATTGATGGCACCCTCACACACCATGCTGTGTGCCTCAAGGCCCTGGCCTGACCCCCAGGACCTGGCCTGCCCCCCTGAGATCAGGCTAATGGCTCCTCCAGCCTAGACATATCTGGGTCCCAGGAGGCCCCTAACTGTCCTTACCCGATCTGCCCCACTGGGCCCAGATCCTAGCCTTCTCTCTCTGCATGCCGCAACACATGTAGCAAGCTTTTTGTGGTGCTTGTCCTTGTCCCTCTCTCCCGGCAGTGAGCCTGCTCTGGCCTGGGAGCCTGGGCAGCAGCTCTGGGCATCCAAGGATGGCTCAGGTGTCCAGGCCTATCCATGAGCCTGACCCACACCAGTTCCAGGGGGAACAAGTATGCTGCTGCTTCATCCAGGGCTTAGTGGCCAGGACAGTGAGGCCAGGCCCCGCTCTAGAGACCTCTGGCACAGCTGCACAGCGCATTGGCTTTGAAGGACCTGCTGGGCCACAGGATGCTCTTCCACTGCTGGGGAAGGGGCTGTGTCCCCTCAGGCCAGGTCTCTGTATCGGAACATCCAAACACCCATGTGGGAACAGTATGGTGTTGGGTTTGGTCCGTTACTGCAGGGTGGGGACCCGCACTGCTCTCCCCTCTCAGTCCCCTCTGGCTTGGAGTTTTTTACACATCTGCACCCCACCCCCATGACATATGGGCTCCTGGCAGTCTTACCGAGAAAAGACACACAGACTTTGCAAAAGGTGTGGAACTGGAACTTGCTGGCTGCTTCCAGCAGCGTCTTGGCATTGGCCGAGTCGATGACCAGGGAGCCGGTGTAGACGAACTCCAACAGCAGCTCCAGCACATCGGCCTGCAGATTAGACAGCACCAGCTCCAGCTTCTCCCGGCTGCCCTGGCTGCCATCCTGCATGGACCTAGGCACAGAAACCAGGGTGTCCTCACCTGCCACCCCTGCGGCCACTGCGCTGCGTGCTCACAGGGCCAGATCTCCCTGTACACCTCGGTCACGCCCTTTGTTTAGGACTCAAAGAACACAGCAATGACACACCTGAACCTAGTGACCTGACACGGGATCTGAAAGAGAAGAGTCTGACCAGAGGCGCCCAAAAGAACAGAAACCCTGCTTATCTACTCGGCATGTCCATGCAAAAAAAGATGCAAATAAAAAAGCATGAGCTGTGGATGGGGACGAGGACCAGGACTGGCCTCAAAGGGAAACAATATGACGTCAGCACCAATTTGGGCCCGAGGCCCCACGCAGGCCTCGCCCGCTGCCTCTGGCAGCAGATGCTCCGGAAGCGGAAAGCTCGGGAGGCTCCTGATTGGCGGGCATTCCAGCCAATCCGGAGGCTTCCTCTGAGCGCCCACTAGAGACCCGGAAGGACCCCCATCCCTACCACTTTCCAAAAGCATATTGTTTCCTTTTAGGCATGGAAAGGAAGCCCTTCATGACATTGCTTTGAAACTGAAGACGAGACGAGATAGACGGACAGAATGGTTAGAGCTGGGAGGGGGAGGGGAACAACCAAGGACTTCCGCCACAGACAGCCAGCAGCCATGATCTGGGGCCTGGCCCGGGGCGGGGCCCTCCTGCCACATGGAACACGGGGTCAGAGGTCAAGTGGCCTGCGTGTAGAGTGTGCGTCGGGCTTGTGAACTGGGGGAGCAGGGGAGGGACACAAATATATCAATTTTTTTATATCTGGTGTCTACAGAAATACAAAACCATTGCAAGGGCTCCTAAGGCCTGGCAGCCGCGCCCTAAAGCTGGACCTGGAAGGAAACAGATAAGATGAAGCAAAAACCAACACGATACGGAAGTGTGGCCAGAAGGAAGATCACCCAGAGAGTTAGGCAGGAGGCGGACTTCTCAGAAGCCATGGCTGGGCCACCCCGTCTGGACCACTCCCACTGAGCCCGCTTTCGAACTCGGCCCTGGCCCTGCTCTGCAGCCACTCACTTCCAAGAAGACCAGCAGTCAAGATGCTTGTGACTGGTCCTGGGGGGATCCGTGGCTGGTGTAGGGGTGGAGCGGTGTCTGGCCAAGAGGGCAGGCCAGCCACAGAGGGAAAGGCCGGCTGGGTGAGGGACAGAGCACTGGCAAGGAGCAAAGGGACCTGGTGCCCAGGTTTGCCACCGACAGGCAGGCAGCCTAGGCCTCTCAGGCCCCAGTCTGTTCTGCAAAGCAAGAGGATTGAACTGGACGAGGCCTAGAGTTCATGGAGATTGATGTGGCAGAGGCTGCAAAGTGCCTTTCCCGAGACACTGTTCTACACGACAATACCTACAGGTCCGCTACAGCAACATTCCCTGCTGTCAGGGCTTTTAAAACCTACACGCAGCCTGGCAGAGTGCACCTTATCCTGCAACCCTGGAGCCTGAGCCAGTGTCCTGGAAACCCCCCCCAGGGGTGCCACGCTGGGCCCTTCCCACAGATCAGCTCACCTCACTGGGGGCCCTGAGGGGCCTTCTGCTTCCCAGCCCTAGGCAAGTCTGGGAGCTGGAACAACAGGTACAGACCACACAGGTCTTCGCAGAAACCCCACCACCGCCACAATGGCTCCTAAAGTGACCAAATGCACCTAATCTTCTGCTGTTGGGATGTTTTCCCAGCTGGGGGAGCTTTGTCAGGTGTAAACATTGTTCATTAGGTGCCCACTTGAGATCACAGAAATCCGACTACCCTAGCCCAGGCCTTGGGGCCATCTGGTCAACTTCTTGCTCCTAATCCCTGCTGCCTCTCCCTTCGTTCTTTCACAGCCTTTCGTCATCATGCCCGTTGTGCCTTGTGGAGGTTATGTTGGGCCACTGTCCAACAGGACTGATGAGGACAAGGCTGGCTGAGTACCTAGGCCTTCTCCCAAGTCCCTGTCTCCACCACTAACCCGTCCAGCTGTGTCCCATGAGTCCTCAGGCTGCGGAGCTCATGCCAGTGAAGAGCTGAGGTGGGATTCCAGGACACACATGCCTTTACGTACACACACATCACTGAAAAGTGTGTGGCCCTGGCTGGTCCAGTGACGAGGGCACTGGGAAGACAGAACCCATGGTCAAGTGATGCTGCCTGTCTCATCCAGAGTCGGCCAGGGCAAGGTCCTGGGGCAGGCACACCTGCACAGCTGAGGAACCCTGGGATTATGTGGGGGCTGCAGAGGCGAAAGAGCTTTGCTGTTGAGGTGGGGGTGCCACGGCCATAGGATGCATGGCTGTGGCTCTGCTGTCCTGGGGTGGAGGGGGTCACTGCGATGATCAGCTGGGAGTCTGCAGGTGTCTGGGGCTGGAAGAGCAGAACGTCCTACTTGGCCACACAGGAACCTTGGGAGTGTGAGGGAGGCTTTGTTGGTGGCTAAGTTCAAGGTCTGGCAGAGGCACGGTCTGGACTGCGAGGTTTGTCATCTCTCCGGCACACATCTCTGGTCCACACAGGTGCAGAGTGTGGCCAGCAGTGTTGTGAAGGCTGAGGGAGGCTAGCAGGGACTCCATCCAGCCTCAGGACTGAACTTCACATTCTGTAGGCGTCTGCCCTCTAAGCAGAGGTCCCTTGATGGGTGGCACTGATGACTGATACGGAACCGCATGACCATCCTGTCTCCAGCTGGTTCTTGGGGTCCAAATGTCCTGTGGCACTCAGCCCCATGAGGTGCTGTAGGGAGCTGCTGGGCCTTCCTGATGTGGTTGTGGAGGGCTGCACAGCAGGGCAGGAACAGACAGCAGCAGCCTTTGTCATCTTGACCTTAGGGGTGGAAATGGGGAGCTTCAGCCCAGCTCTGTCTGGACTAGAACTTCCTAGAGTTGCCTTCTTCCTGGCCCAGAAGGGCTGAGACTCCTGGCATAACTCCTGCTCAGCAGCACTGGGCCTGTGGATGGGTCAGGAATACCTAGGCCCAATCAATCAGTAGGATGTTGGAAGCCCCACCATTATTGGTGGGCTCCTCTGAGCATTGCTCTCTCACCCCGCTCTCTCCCTACTGTGGTCAGAAACTCGTATTTCACCACTGGAGCAGAGCACTGTCTGAGGCCACTGGAGGGAGCCTGGAGGGTGTTGGCGGTGGGTGAGGACAGGGATGGGCAGGCGATGACCATGGCCAGCACCCTGTCCTGCCCTTCTCATGTGACTCCCACCCTGCCCCATGCCCTTGGTTCCAGGACACAGGCACAAGGACACAGGTCTCACTGGTCCTGCGCTGCAGGCAGCTCTTGCCCCATCTTTTGAGAGGTACTGGTCTGGCTCCTGTCACCCTGCCAGCACTGGAGAGACGTGACTGCCCATCGTGTTGGTTGGTTTCCAAGCCACCCCTGTCTGTTCCCCCAGAGACAGCACCGTCCGCTTCTTGGGGAAGGATGTGCAGAGTGTGCCTCTTGGCTGGTGCCTTAGGGGCTCTCTGGCACTCAGTAAGGCAGCCCCATGTCAGTGTCCACCTTCGCTTGTCCATCGTGGCTGGGAACAAGAGCTCAGGGCCTGCACATGGGGTTGAGTGGAAATCATCTTAGAAAACAATTCATTTGTCCATCCACTCTCATTCAGCACGAAAGGAGCCAGAATCCAAGTGACACGCATACCCAAAGGCCTCTGAGAGTTGGGATTTCAGTGAGAGGACCGGACGTGGTCCCTGTCCCTTTGGTGTGGTGAAGGCAGGTGCCATGTCCGGGCATTTCTCTCACAGCCCAGCCCAGCCCAGGGGGTGCATCGCCTGGTGCTGGTGAGGGCAGCGGGGTGCTGCTGTTACCTCCTAAGAACGGCTCCCACTCAGATAATGCTGGCAGGGAGCAGGAGCAACTGCACAGCGGCAGCGTCTGCTGTGGCATCTGGCTATCCCTGAGCACAAGTGAAGGAGCTTCTCCTTGGGCCAGGACAGGATCAACATCCTGTCCACTGAGGGCACGAGGCAACTCAGCCGGGAGATCACCCCGGGTTGGTGCAGGTGAGGGAGGGCTGTGTGTGCCACTGTGCGTGCGCGCGCACACGCACACACACACACACACACACACACCCGTGTCCGGCAACAATGCCTCAGCTGCTTGTCCCAAAGGTGCTGTCATTTCAGGGACTCAGATGGGACACTGGGGGGCAGGCCACAGCCTCCCAGCTCTTTGGTAGCTCCTGTAGCCCATCGGCTCTTCTCCACGGCTTCCTGGGTGTCCAGTACACCCGCGGGTAGGTGCTGTCTAGGGGCTCTCCTCACACACGTGCACACGCAGAGTCTGCATCCCTTGTTCTTGCATCCCTGTTTCCGTAGTAAGCTCGGAGGTCTCACTTTCCTCTCACCCACGGCGCACAAATGAAAACCGCGTTTTGTCCTCTGGGTGGCGTGGATAGTAACAGCGTGAGCTTTGCAGCCGGACTTCATTTGGTCCACTGACCCCGGAGCGTTCTCCTGAACACCGCTGGCCTCCATTTCCTCCTCCGTAAACTGGGGCTGCTAACAGTACCCGCTCCTTCCACAGGGTGGCAGCTCCACATGGCTCCTTGTCAGACAGAGGCGGACTGGAGAGGGAGCCGCTGGGGCCTCACTGCGGATGTGGGGCTGGGCGGGCAGCGACTGAGCTGACAGGGACGTGGCCACTGAGCAGGAGGCCACACTGACACCCAGCTCCCCAGCTCAGCCTCACCGGACAGTCTGACCAGACACCCAGGCAGAAGCAGAGTGCCGGGACCCAGCTCCTGCCTCTCTCTGCAACCCCGATCCACCCTCCTCATCCTTACCCCTGACTCTGCAGTGACACTGAGTCGATCGCCCTGCAGGCCTGCGATCTTGCACTCCTCTTTCCCACCACGGCCTGCAGTTCCTTTTCTCCATCAAAAGAGAAGGGAGCCACTTCAGGGGCCTCTCATGGGCAGCCTGGGTGCCTGGCCTGCAAGGGCAGAGCTTCCTGGGGGCCCCACACCGCCCCTGCTCTGCTACAGTGCTCCCCGCAGACTGTGGCCTCCCCGAGATCTGTGGGCCCGGCTGGCCCGGGTCTGCCTGTCTCCGAGTGATGGGACAGCGGGTGACTCCGCTGCTCACATGTGCACCCTGGGGCTCAGGGGAGGCACTGTCCTTCCTGGGCTTGGTGCTGCGTCAGTGTCCTCCCAGGGCTGGGGTGCCAGGCGCCTGTCCCACCCGAGCTGGGGTCACCTGGATGCGACTGCTCACCCAGGGCAGGTCAGTGCTGGCTCCTAAATGTAAACCCAGGACCTTGTCCCACCGATGGTCCCCTAACCCTCCTCTTGGAAGAGGCCCTGGACCGGGTACCCAGGCTGGGCCCCTTCTCCCTTGCAGGGATATTTTGGCTCCAGAGTCCCAGACGAGAAGGGGGCCGAATGTGGTGACAAAAGCAGCTGCTCTGACCACTGAGGACGTGAAATTCTTGGTGGTTTTACATGGCCTGAAAGGAAATGATCTTCATGTAAAGTCTGCTTTCCTCCCAGGAGCCTTTGGTCTGCAGCTCTCTGCACGAAGCCTGCTGGGTGCCCCAGAGACTAACACCAGGCTTCAGCTGCCCGGACTCCCAACCCAGGCCCTGCTGGGTTCAGATCCACCCATCTGCTCGGCTGCCAGCAACAGCAACTGGGGGGCTTGCGTGTCCTTGAGGCTGCTAAAGTCCACCACGCCAACTGCTCCATTGTTCACCCACCCCCAGCTTGCCTTGCCCTGGCTTGTGGACCTGACCGCCCTGTGAGCCTCCGACCCTTGCCCTCATGCCCTGGTGTCTATACTTGGGAAACCTCTCTGGGCTGGCTCTTCCCATCCCCTGATGTCACCTTTGGGTGTCAAACCCGGCCATCATTTCACCCAACCTCCTGATTTACAGAGAAGGAAAACCTGAGGCCTGAGGTCCCAGGACAAGTGACAGTCAGGGGTAGACCAGAACGCCCAGCTTTCAAGGGGCCTTCTCCCATGCAGTGAATGCCCAGAGCTTCGCCCTTCTGTGAGGCCTCAAGGTGCAACCTCCTGTGCTCCTGCCCCCAGGAGGGCACCCTCCCACAGCTCAGACCAAACCTAGGAGCGCAGGGCCAGGGATGGTGGAGCTCTGCCTGCTCTAGCTCACACCGACCCCTGAGGCAGCCACCTGTCCCTATCCTTGGCTCACATCTGTGTCTGTCCTCACCCTCCTTGTCCCGAGGGCTTCTCCTCTCCTCAGCCGGTCCAAGAAGGCTCTCTTGCCTACCAGGCCCTCTTCTGTGCCGTATGGCAGAGTTTGGCATCAGTGAGAGTTCAAAGTTTCCCTCGTCCACCCTGATCTAGCCTGGGGCTGGGGCCAGCGCTCGGCACATTGGAGCGAGGCAAGGCCCCAAGGTGCTGGTCACTGCTGGTTGCAGTGTGCCAAGAGAGGCAGCCCAAAGACCTCTCAGGCCTGAGGAAGCCACTGGAGGGTCCCTGCAGCCTGGACTGTGAGACGGGACGTCACCAAGAGCCTGCCCCTTTTGTGTGGCTCAGCAGCCAGGCTCTATGCCCAAGGACACCACAGGTGGGAAAGGAGATGCCAGCCAGTGTGCCATCCTGAAACAAAACACAGTCGCTCTGGGGTTAGTCGGCAAGTCCAAACACAGCATTGGGAAGCAAGCAGAGGTCCTGTCCTCCCGCTCTGAGCACGTCCTGGCTCAGCGTCGCCCCGGAGAGGCTGCAAGGCAAAATGAGCAGCGGCATTAATTGGCTGATGGGTGAGAGAAACGGGAGCATTAGCCTGGGCTGGCCCCTTGGCTGCTCTCCCTCGCTATGCACTAGGAGGTGGCCCTGACTTCTAGTGAGGGTAAGAAGCAGACAACTTGAGAAAAATCAACATAATGGAAAGGAAAAAAAAAACCCCAAAACAAACAACAACAAAAAAGAAACGATGCTTACGCACCATTTAAGACTCATCCAGATAGGAATAGCCAGGCAGGGCTGGGGCGGGGCAGAGGGGCCGGAGGAAGGCTGAGCAACCATGTGTAGGACACACCTGGTGTGCACTCGGCATGGTTGGGCTCAGTGTACGGAACTGAAAGGGGACATGCAGGGTGCACGAGGCCTTGGCTACGCATCTCTCCTCTGACTCAGGCGGGGAAAGCGGTCCCTTGGGCACCTCGTGCTCCCCAGCAGGGATGGCTGGTCGATGTGCTTTCCTGGCATTAATTCACCATCGACAGCGGTGACCATGGCTCTGAGGGTGCCATGCCGGCCCCGGGGGCGGTATGGAACGGTCCCTTAGAATAGAGTTTCTCGTCCTAATCTCAGGGAGGCTTGTGAGCCCTGGGGCAGGCGGGTGAGCACTGAGGCTGCACTGGGGCTGTGTGTGAGGCTGCGAGGAGGAGGAGGAGGAGCAGCAGGAGGAGGAGGAGGAGG
>NW_022900914.1:5503916-5506368 GCF_012274545.1 Fukomys damarensis | reverse complement strand
AGGAGGAGGAGGAGGAGGAGGAGATGGCTACTGGCTCTGTGACAGGGAGTCACGCATCAGGAACCTGCAAGAGAGGGGAGGAGGAAAGCGACACAAAAGCGTCCTACAAAGGAACAGACCCGACCACAGCTGGAAGGAAGGCAAACCTTTGAATCAGGTCCTTGAAATACAAGCTGCAGGAAGCTAGAACATTTTGGTGGACTTCAAACTCTCTGCCTTCAACAACAATTTTCAGGTCTGTAAACGCTTTCGCTCTGCGCTGCTGGTTCAATTCCTTCAACATTTCTGCAGAACAGAGAAGACAGACAGGGCCAGGTTCCCATTAAGAGTTTTTTTAATTAAATTTTTTTTTCAAGAAGTAGAGAGATAGAAAATACTTGATATTGTTTCTTGGCAAGACTGGCTCAACACTGACAGTCAAAAGAAGTCACAAACATAATGCGTAAACAAGCAGCCACTGGGAAGGGCTACATAACCGAAGGGATCACAACTTTATAAAGCGAAAGAAACAAAAACAAAACAAAAAACCCCAAATGAAACAAAAAACCAAATATGATTAAAAAAAAAATCAAACCCAGAAATTGGAAAGTTAGGGGGAGAGATTCCCATACAGACAATTGGAAACATAGAGAATACATTATTACAGACAGCTAAAACTTTTCTAGAACTACGGAACAAGCTCTCCAAATGCCAATGGGTGCCGATGTATTGGGTACCAAGTCAAGTATGGCACTGTGATGTAAGATGGGCTGGATATGGTTCAAAGGAATCAAAACCACAAAACCTGCAAAAACAGCATCCCTTCCGTTAGACACTCACAGCCATGGTGTGCGGCGGGCTTCTAGGGAGGGAGCCCCAGAGCGGAGGGGTTGGGGTGGGGAGGGCCTGGGAGATACCTCGATGCACTTCACACTCTTGGGACCTCAAGGGAAGCAAGCAAGCGAGGGACAGGGCTCTCAGTACCACCCCCCATTTCCCGGCCGGCCTCTCAGGACTCCCACCCTTGTCTGGGGTTCAGCACTGGGCAGCCGGTCTGCAGGCCCTGCAGGTCCCGGAAGTAGCTTCTGGGGTCTTCCCACCCTGGTGTGCACCTACCTTTGCCTGGAGTCTTGGCCGCCAGACCTGGGGCTGGCACAGACAGAGGCCAGGCCATCAGGCTGTCCTCTGGGAGTGTCAGAAGCTTCTCCCTGGACCCACCCCAAGGCATGGAGGGAGAAGGACGGAAGAGCCTGCCAGCTGCGCTGCTTGGTTTGTGGACCTTCTCTCCTTTGCCAATGTTAGGCCTTCAGATGACCAGCGCGCCTCCAGCCTTGCCCCGCCTCGCCTGCCTGCCTCCGGCAGCCCTGGAGAAGGCCTGCACATTGCTAGCAGCTGGCTACGGAGGGTAGAAGGACCTAGACAGTCATGGGGCAGCTGGAGGGAGATGATAGCCTGCAGGGCTGAGCTCCACTTCTCAAGGCCCCTGCCGTCACCCCGGGCCCTCCAGGTCCATGCTAAAGGCCAGCTGGTGTTGAAGGAGTGCCCTGCTGTATGCCTTGTGTCTGCCTGGCCGTCATCACTTTACCTAGGCCAGCGCTGGCCGTCCGCTGAGACTCAGACACTTGCATGTCTCTGCAGGACCCCTGCACCTCTTGGGGGCTCTGCACCTCTAAACTGAGGACTGAGGCTTGTGCTTCTGTGAGCAGAGAGTACTGAGGGACCCGTAACGAAGCCCTGTTCAAGCTTTGGGCCTTGGTGGCCAGGCAGAGCTCTGGGCTCCGTGGAAGACCAAGGAGGGTGGTCCTGGAGAAGACGCTGTCTGGGGGGCAGGGGTGCTGTCTGGGAGCCACAAGCAGTCTGTGTCACAGGCTCACCTGGAGCCACGGAGGAGCAGCAAAGGTGTGTGCGGGCCAGGGCGGGGCCTCCCCAGGGACCATGCTGAGGCGGGGAGCCGGGGCAGGTACTCCAAAAGGCCAGCAGGGCCTGTGGAGGGGTGCAGTGAGTGAACAGGCCGGCGTAAGAGCAGTGCTCCAGGTTGGCAGGTGGGCTGGGTTCCAAGAGCTTTGCCATAGGAGCTTGAGCCTAACCCTGGGGCCCAAGGGAGCCACAGGGGACTCTGTGCAGGGGAGTGGTGAGGTTAGACTGGGCTCAACACAGAGGCAGGATGGGCTCAGGTGGCCTAGAGGAGGCCTGAGGCATCACTGAGGATGGGCTGGAACTCCGCCTCCTGCCAGCTGTGAGACCTGAGGACAGCAACGCAAGAAAATGGAGCCTGGGTTCCCTCATCACTGAGGGCTGAGGAGATAGCTCAGTGACCAGCCAGCACACACCCAGCCTCGGCACAGACTGGAGCTGTCACTGACGGGGAGGCCTGTGAGTGAGGTGGAGGGGTGCAGGGACACACGGGACACCCAGGAGGGGGCAAGGAGAGGTGAGTTTTGGGGTGGGCCTGTGGGGAAGGGGAGGGGGCAGG
>NW_022900914.1:5489234-5503231 GCF_012274545.1 Fukomys damarensis | reverse complement strand
AGGGGTGAGTTTGGGGGTGGGCCGGGGGGGAGGGGGAGGGGGCAGGAGGGGGTGGCTAGGGGACCAGTGTCCAGGCAGGCTCTCCTCACACCCAGCTCCAGCAAGAACTCCAACTGAATTAGTGCCCAGACCCCGGGCCAGAGAGGGATGACGCCACCTTTTTGAGCAAATCTGGGGGTACGAATGTTAGAATTTCAGCACCCGGAGCCTGGTTCTGGCCCCACCACTAAGTGGTCATGTGACCCTGGGCAAGTGGCCCCAGCCTGCCAGCCTCAGTTTTGGATAGCTGTGCCTACGGTGCGTGCCCACTGCCTGGCCTGCGCGACTTAATGATCTGGCATGTCCCTTCCTGTCAAGTCCCGGAGGTGACCACAGCCCCAGTCCCTGCAGCAGCGCTGGCGGCTCCTGGAATCTGGGGCCAAGGCTAGGCCTGGTTTGTGCATGGAGATTAGGCCTCACCGTCCTCCACGAGGGTGCGTCTGCTCTCTGCCACTTTCCCTTTGCCGAAATTTAGGTTTAATAATTGGGCAGGATTTTATACTTCCAGGAGAATTTTTCAATTTATGAAAGCGCTCACCAGGGGATTCCTTTTCACAGCAGGGTGGGCGCTTTTCAAGTATTGATCGGTTGGTGTGTGCTCACTGCTGCCCCAGGCGGCCGGCGGGAGGACGCTGCGGGCTGTGCTTGTGGGAGGGGCCCCCGATCCACAGGAGGAAGCTGGTGCCTGCTGGTTTCCGGCGCAAGCTGCCCTCCTTCCTGCCCCGTCTTGGCAAAGGTCAACCCTTCCTCTCGGGGGCGCCTTCTGGGATCCTCTGCGAGGAGTCTGGCCTGGGTGTTGGCTCCCTGCAGCCCCCTGACCCTCCAGCATTCAGCTGCTCCTCCTTTCTGGCACCTGGCTGTGGGCCCTGCACACACGAGCTCTTCCAGGCTGGGCAGGGCAGCCTTCCGGGCCCCAGCTCCTCCTTAACTTTGAGGGTCCTCTTCACTCCTCAGAAGCCTCCTCAGGCCCCAGCAAGTCCTCCCTCCAAGTCTCTGCCCCCTCTTTGCAGATCTTTCTTCCCTTCTTCGTCTGCTTAATTGTGACCTCAGGTACGGTCTGTCCCAGGCGTCTTGTCCTTTTCCTCCCTCCACTGACTCTCCTGCCCTCTGCCTTCCCCGCACCTTCCCACAGTAGCCCCCGCTGCCTTCTTTATAACACACCGTGTAATTTATTTCCATGTCTGCCTCCTCTACTCAGCTCTGCTTTATTTATATTTTTATATGCCACACTCAGCTCAGGGGTTGGCAATACACAGCCTTGTGGTAGATTGCAAAGACTCTGCACAGTTTCCCCTGTTGAGAGGTAGGGGTATTTCTCCCATCTTTCCATCTTGGCTGGCCTTTACCAGCCTGCTACTTTGGACCGTGGAATGAGGCAGAAATGCCCTTGTGTGAGAGTCAGCTGCACCTTAGGAAGCGCTGCTTTGTCTGGAGACCCCGGCCATGACCACCATGGAATGCACTGGGCCTGGTCTGTTGGAGGATGAGCAACTACACAGGGCAGAGAGGACTCACGGAAGAGCTGGTAGGTGAGCCAGCATCTACCAGTATCAGTCCCGTCTGAGCTGCCCAAACTGCCAAACCAGGATCATTTTTTTTTCCCAGACAGGGTCTCACTATGTAGCCCAGGCTGGCCCTGAACTCATGGTGGACCTCCTGCCTTGGCCTCCGGAGTACTGAGATTACAGGCATGCGCCACCGCACCTGGCCAGAATCATAATCTGGATAAATGGTTTTTGTTTTAAGCCACTAATTTTGGAACTGTTTGTTATGCAGCGAGAACTGACTGATACAGAAAGCAGGAATAAATGATGGGCTCAAGTGCCTGGAGAGATTTCTCTGTCAGTTTCCCCTTTGCCGGTTTGGTGTGAGGGTAATATTTTTAAATTGTGATGACATATGCTGTCTTAACCATCTTGAAGTGAACATTGTGGGAAGTACCATCCACCGCTCTCCTCTCTGGCTCTGTGAGTTTGACTGCCCTGGTTACTTCCTGCACAGGGAATCATACAGTGTTTGGCCTTTTGCGACTGGCTTACTTCACTTAGCAGAATGAACCATAAGGTTCATCCATGCTGTAGCATGAAGCCCAATGTTCCACATTAATGTTATCTACCCAACCGTGGATGGACCTTGGGTGCTGTCACCGTGACCACGGCTGCTCTGAGGCGAATCCTCACCCTGAGCGCGGGCCTCTCCGCCCAAGCCTCTTTCCCCATTATAAGTGGTTGGTGTGAAATGGTTCCAGGGACCCAGCAGCAGGGGCAAGAGTGGGATGGGGACAGCAAGCAGAGTCTGCCTGGCGCTGGGCACTTTGGGTAGAAGACAAGGAGGCCACAGACGGAGCCAAGGCGAGATGAAGTTGCCGCCCAACTTCTGCATATTTTTCATCAGACACAAGTTATTTGTCAGAGACTAATGGGCTCATCCCAGCTGGACTGGAAGGGCTGTCCGCGGTGGTAATAAAGAGGAAGAGATGCCAGGTATTAAAAGGCAAAGAATTCCAGTGTCTTTGCAGCCGAGAAGTCCATTAAATCAGAGCCCTGAGAAAGGTTGTACGGCCGAATAATTTTTTTCAGAGCTCAAGTAGGAACCCAGCTGGGTGATAAATGCTCCTGGTCCCATTGGTTTTTATGACATATATTTGATAAAGGGCCTGAAAAAATTATAAACTCAGAGCAGTTGGGAAATATACTGAGATAGCCCAGCGAAGACAGTGCCACGCACGCCCAGAGGGTAATTCATCCCGGAGCGGGAGCCAGACATGCGCTGACACCCTGGGGACAAAGGGGCACTGCACAAACAGCCTCCAGCAGCAGGTGCCACCCCCACGGCTACCCTGCCAGGGAGCCTGGGAGCCGCAAGAACAGCCTTCCAGGCAGACCGCTGCTGCCCCCTCTTCCTGACCGCTCCAGATGTGCATTTCCCATCCAAGTTCTTTTCAAAGAAGGCTCAGAACTGAGCTCGAGGGCCGGGTGGGCTCCAGATTCCTGGGGACCACAAGCCTAGCCTGGGGCCCAGGGAAGTCACACGAGCTGGTCTGGGGCCCACCAGCGGGCCTTACGCAGGCTAGCGTTTTCAGGAAACGGAGTTCCTTCTGGAAGGGGAACACGGAAGATGGGCTTCTTGCCTAAACTTAACAGAAAGCTAACACAGTCCCTGTTTCTAAGCTCCTGAGCGTGGGCTGATGGAGCCTTCTGTGATCTGTTCCTAACCTTTGTCTGTATCTCAGCTTCTGTTCGTGCTCTCACTCTGCCCTCGTGCCTGATATGTCCTATTCCTTTGCTTTGGCTTTTCTCTTCCTGTCCCTTTGGCCAAGTCTTCCTTACACTTGTTTCTTACAATTCCATGGATCCCTTAAGCCTTAGCCTGTATTCCATCCTCTTACTGCTTTCCCAGTCAAAGCTAACTTTGCCCTCCCCTGTGGCCCCACGGGACATAGCAGTGGGGATCCCGGACTGCCTCATTTTAGAACCTCTGTCTGTCTGACGCCTCCAGGCGTGGCCTCCTGCAGGGCTTGTCTCTCTGGCCCCTGGGCATCTGGCCTCGTGTTTGCACAGCGTGTTCCTCTCCATGAAATGTCACAGCTGTGTGGAATCAGAAGGACAGAATGGAAAAGTCAGGCGACATCAGTGCCAATAACAATAGCGATAACCCCACGATTTGAAGGACCAGTGCAAAAACATTGCCACATTTATTACTTAGGTCCTCTTTGGGGAAAGATGTAATTATTCTGTTTCACTCCAGTGGCTTTGAAGAGCCCTAAATGGCCTTTGTGTGAAGGATTGGCCACCTCGGGAACCACCGACACAGCTGTAGCCCACAGCCCCTAGGGAGCTCTGTGGATTGGTGGTCTTCACGCACGGGGGAAGAGAGAAGCGGCCCCCTCCGCACTGCGGTTCTATCTGTTTAGATGGCAAGATTTGCTTGCACTCACTGGTAGATCTTGTCTGGTGGGCTCAGGGACAGAATCAAAGCATGGCCTTTTGATTGGGAAGGAATGAAGGAGGCACAGGCGGCTTGTCAGGACCCCAGCACCAGTCCAGGGCACCTGGCCAGACAGCAGTCACTGCGGGGCTGGGAGGGACAGCACCTTCGCCAATCGGGGAGTTCCACGGGGCAAGCCTTGGGCCTGCAGTTGGAGGAAGTCCCTGACTAGTTAACATGGGCAGCAGTCAGCATTCCCTGCCTCCAGTAAGGAAGCAGGATCCTTCCCTGCTCAGAGAAGGAAAGGGGAGGGGTGCCACGCCACGCAAGAAGGATGGAGATGTTATGGGGTTTGGGCTGAGACACCCCAGGAGAAGGCCAGGGCTCGAAAGTGTTGGGTTAGAAATGGGCCAGTGGTGTTGCAGCTCAGCAGACAGCTGGCACTCTGGAGAGGCTGGCTGGCTGGCTGGCTTGGGCAGGGGCAGGTGCAACAAGTTAAATTCTGGGTAAGCCAAGTCAGAGGGCCCTGAAGAGCCCTTGGGTGGTGGTTTGGAAGGGCCAGTGGGACATGGAGGAAGATGAATAGGAACAGGCCGAGGGTCAAGCACTTAGGTGGGAGGAGGCTCATGACCACCCCTCCCAAGGGCCAGTGTTTGGTCCCAGGAAGGAGGGTTCCAGAGAGGCCTTGTCCTCATGTCCGGGGGAGGCTGGGACCTGGGTCTGGCTCCAGGAGCTGAGCTGGATCCAGTGCCTGGGGTGTGTGGGGTGTGGGTGGGGCCGCACTCCTCCCGCGCTCGGTGTTGTTGTGGAACCGTGCGTGTTTACTCAGAGGTACCGCTGCCTCCTCTCTGGGTTGGGGTGGAGGTTCCTGGATAAGGGGGTAGCTCTCTGCTGGGAACTAGACAGCCAAGGAGCCGGGACAGTGGGGGCAAGTTCAGCCCCTGGGAGAACCCCAACCTCCAGCGAGTCAGGGCAGAAGGAGCCAGAGAGCGGCAGAGGTTAGGGGGCACCCAGCCGTCTGTGACGTGCACAGATGCACGTCCCCTTCCAGAGGGCTGTGAGGCCCCGAGTCCAGGAACTTCTGGCCCAGTGCATGCCCGGGATACGCTCAAACGGCCATGTTCACAGACCCAGGGGTTCAGGGTTTAACAGGAGGCGCACAGCATAACTCCTGCCGACACAGCCAGTGCAGGGCAGAGGAGGGACGGACGGCTGCTTCTCCCTGATGGGCTCAAGGAGGCAACCACAGAGAAGGGACGGCCTGGGGAGGGTTTGAGGGTGAGCAGAGGGCAGGGGCTCATGCACAAGGCTCAGAAGTGCAACAGGGCCAGCTAGAGAGCTCAAACCTGTCTTCGTTGACCCTCTGAGGTCCTGCCGCTGGTGGTTAGCGTCAGGGTTCTCTCTCACACCGGGAAGGGCTGATGGTCTGAGCCCCACCCTCGGGCCACCCACTCTCCCTTCCTCTAGGTTAACCTCTGCTGTTCCACCCCCTCACCCTCCCTGAATCGCCCAGGTTCACTGTGCCCGGGTGGAAGGAGAGGGGGCAGGTGGGCAAGATGGCGCCTGCCCTGGGGACCATGCAAGGTGCACACAGCCAGCAGCTGAACACTGGCTATGTAAGTGTTCAGTTTACATAGGTGGTGCGTGACTGGGAGGTGCAGGGTAGTCACACAGGGCAAGCGCACTGCTGAGTGACTCGCCGTGGCAACAGTGCAGGCACAGGGCTGTCCTGCGCTGGGCCCTGGACTGTAAGGATGAGTCCATTTCCACCATCAAGGAACCCGGGGTCCCTGGGGCATGAGAGGCTGCTGTGCGCACAGGTCAGCCTGGCTGTTCAGCATCAGAACCCCCTTCCGGATGGGGGGAACCCCAAGGCTTGGGCACCCAGGGGAGATGGCGCCAGGGCAGGATCCCAGGAGAGCGGTCCCTGTGGCTGCTGTGGCGGTACTGAGCCCCACTCCACCCTGGTCCCAGCCTGGCTCGCAGTCTCCTGTGAATACCTTCACCGCTCTACTCTGCAGAGCCATCGTGTGACCAGCACCCCAGCCTCTCAGCTGCAGGCGTGAGTGCGACAGGCAGTTGACAAATGCTGCTTACAGCAGAGGCTGCCGGGGAAGCACATGGGGACAAGGACGGCCCACAGACGCGGTGGCTGGCCTCGGGACACAGGTGAGACTTACTCGAGGGAGGCAGAGGAGAATTTGTTAGCTGCCCACTGGTGCAAAGGCCCAGTGCCCCAGATGAGCACATTCCAGGGACAGGCAGCCATCAAGTGAGGCAGGAAATGGGGCTGGGGTACAGGCCAGGCGCCCACGAAAGGCTGAATAAGCTGTGTTAAGAAACCTACAGATTTTGAGCCTGGGTGGGAGTCCAGGTGACCGGGGCCGGATGGAGGGGGAATGTGTGCAGACTCAGGGCTGCTGGAGGACCACTGCTGTCCCGGCGGGTGTGCACTCAGGACCCACAGTGGTGGTCGTCTGAGCCACAAGACTTCCAGGTTCCGTGCAAGACCGGGACCCTGGCGAGAAGACCCTGAGCGCTGTCCCCTGTGGTCGGTCACCACTTCTGGAGTTCAGAAACAGTGCGCTGGCCAGCTGCTCCTCCCTGCACCCCCGCTAGCTGTGCCCCCTGAGGGCGGCCCCAGGCCTTTCTGCTCAGAACCCTCCTGCTAGGAGAAGCCACAGGCCTGACCCCACCTCGGCCGTGCCGTAGGATTAGCGGGGAGACCTCGGATCTGTGGATTACAGGTGAGAATCTGCAGTGACCCCCGTCAGGGAATTTGAATGAGGATGCGTCACCAATGGAGCTGCTCTGGGTAAGTTCCCAGGTGGGTGTAGACGCTCCCACTGCTCTGGAGTCCTCCCGTGGCTGTACCCACACGAAGCAGTCCCCTGTCCTGTTCCCATTCCCTGGCCCCTCCACCCTGTTCCGCCTGCGCCCACAAAGCTGGGGAGCATGGGGATGCCAGCTGGTGCATTATGGGAAAGGGCAAGTGAGGGGCCCGGAGCTTCTGCACCCAAGAAAGACATGCTGTGAGATGGAGGAGGGACAAGGGACACACAAGGACATGGTGTCCGCACACAGGCACAAAGAGCCAGTGAGCATGGACACAACCCCAAACCTCGATTCTCAAGCCGTGGCCCACACAGCTTTGCTGTGCGCTTCCCGGGGACCTGATTCCGAAAGCTGCAGCCAGTCAGGGCCTTGGCAAAGCCAACACCTGCCCAGGTGGCAGGACAGCGGTCAGGACAGCTCTCAGACGGTGAGGAGGGTCCTGGGCAGGGGGCACGCAGGAGCGAGACACAAAGAGAGGGAAAAGCCGTGGGTCTCCTCCGCCTACCTTCGCAAAACCCACTATTTCCCAAGAATTTTGAGAGCCGCAGTCATAGCGAACAAATCAATAGTTTTAAAGGATTTGCAAGAATTAGTGAACCAGAGCTGGGAGTACAATCAGGTCAGTTACTCGGGTAAAGAGGGAAATGAAACAGAAACCTCAGATGCTAGGGCCTAATGGCAGCTCGAATGTCCAGAGGGAATTCAGAGCCCAGTAGGATGTGGGGCTTGGAGGCGGGAGGACGGCATGTGTGCACTGTGCGTGCGTGTGCATGTCCCCTGGGAGGCACGTCTGTCTCTCCTTTTCTGTCCGGCTTGCCCCTCCTGCCAGTCCTGGCCAGGTTGGGTCTGGGCACCACACCTGCCTCCTGCTATTTCAAGGGAGATGAAAGCCCAGGGATCATTTCTAGGTTTTCACACAAGCCATCACCATTATCCTGAGAAGGAAACTAGAAGACCCTCAAAAGCACCAAAGAATACAATGCCCTGGAGGTGCTCAGGCCCAGCTGCAGGCCATGCACAGAGCAGGGGTCACAGGTGCCTTTGAGGGTGCCCTGTGTGGCTCTCAGGAAAGCCTGGCTGCCGGGAGGAGGCAGCCTTCGCCCTGTAGGGTTGACACCATCTCCAGGCTGTGTGCCAGGCACGGTGCCATTGGGCAGCCGGCGGAGGCCATGGCGTGGACTAGCTCTGCTGCTTCCCCTGGGGTTGGCCTTGCCCCCTGCATCTCTGCACCATGCCTCGCCAGAAAGCTGAGCACCCCCTCCCCGGGCAGGCTGTCCTGCACCAGTCACCTGCATGTCAGGACCTGTGCCGTGGGAAGGAGACGGAAGTGGCCCCCCAACATGGGCCCTGCCTTGAAGAGCTTTCTTGGTACGAGGGGCAGGTGTATGAGCCCTGGGGCACAGGACACAGAAATGAGGGTGTGGTGTCCCAGGAGGGACATGGTACCCAGGCTGCGTTTCCACAGCCACTCTCCCGGCCAGGAGTACCCTGGTCCTCCTCTTTCAGAAAACACCTGTCCCTCCTGCAAGGTCCGGTTCAGTGCCACCCTTGGGCCCCACCACCCTGCAAATCCATTTACCTGTCTCCACACTAGGGGTTGCTGAAGGACACTGAGGACCAGGTGAGGATAGCGAGGGGCTTGTTGAGTGAGTGAATGACCTTAACCCAAAGGGCAAAGAGCACGGAGCCCTTCCTGGCCTGGAAACGTCATAGTTACGACAGGGTTTCCTGACCAGATGTGTCTGTAGTCCTCCGGGATCAGACTCTGACAGAGGGTGCTCCCGAGCTCCAGGTGTGGCCCTCACCCAGGCCCAGGGGACAGGAAGGCTGGGCCTGGTCTGACCTGGAAGTGGTCTCTGTCCTGTGGGGCCAGGGTCTCCCCGCCCGACTCTGCCTGGGTGATGAGCAGTGGTTCCACACTGTGCCGAAGCTCCCTTCTGGGGCGGAGGCCACTTCCGAGCTCCCTGGGGCATCCTCAGCTCTATTCCAGGGGCCCAGACCGGCTCTTTCCGGGCGTAGGTGTTGCCTCCCGCACGTGGATGTGAGGGGAAGGACTCGGGGGCCCGAGGGCCTGGCTGGGATGATGTGGGGAGCAGCCATGTCTGGGAGTGGGGCTGCAGGAGGCTTTCCCAGCATGGCTGGCTGAGGGCGTGAGAGCCTGTAAAGCAGGGTACAGGGCTCTCCGAGGCACTAGGAAGGCCACTCCTGTCCTTGTGCAGGTGTCCAGGGGGCTCAGCCACTTCGGTGCCACCAGAAGCGGCTCCTTAGCTCCCATCTGCTCCCCTCAGTGTCCTGAAAGTGCTGAAGCTTAACTTGTGCGGGGCAGGCGATAGCCGCTCCGGCCTCCTGTGAGTGGGAGCGAGATCTGCAGTGTGGCCTTGAGCAGCGCTGCCCTGAGCGGCACCCATGATGGGGTGAATCTGCTCAGCGGAAGGACCTGAGCCTCTGTTTCCCTGGTGGGCACCAGAGACGGGGAGATTGATCACTACTCAGAGGGACACCCTGCCTCTGCCTGGCTTCTGCCCCAAAGCCCAGCCCGCTCTGGCCTCCAACAGCCTTGAGGCAAAGTTGGAAGGAGTGACCAGGCGGGAGAGATAAAGTGGGTGGTTGGGGCCAGTGTCCTGGAATGGAAGGCACTGAGCTGGGTCATGAAGGGCAGATTTGGGCTGTCGCCGGAGGGGAGGGCTGTCGTCAAGCAAAGGCAGAGGAGAGAAAGCTGGATGGGTAATAGACAGGTGGAGTGAAGACGTCAAACACAGAGTGTGAGAAAAACGCAGAGAGGACAGTCACAGAGCGGTGGTCTAGAACCCCCAGAAATCCAGCATCCCTCTCCCCCCACCCGGGCAGCACCTACAAAGGAAAGAAAAGGCTAAGCTTGCAGGCCCAGTGTGTGGCTCCCTCCAGGCCCAGAGAGGGGACTCGGGGAGGTGGGCAGGCCCCGGTGTGCTGTCTACCAATTGACTGGGCAGGGATGGAGCCCTGAGCCTGGCAGCCACCTCCAAGAGAAGGGACCACGTGCCCCAGCAGAGCAGAGCTGGCTCAGCTTGGCACATGCGGGGACACTGGCGCTCAGTGTCCAGAGCGAGGCTGAGTGGAGCCCCAAGCCGAGTCCAGGGCCAGGAGGAGCAGCCGGGTCTCTGCAGCCTCGGGTCCACACTGGGGAACACCACACAGCGGCGGGCACCTGGGTGGTATACACCTCACTGCCGCTCATGTCTGCTTCCGGTACGCATGCACCTGAGGGCTCCCAGCCAGGGGACACTGGGGGAGGCCGAGGTGGGCGAGGTCTGCTGCGGGCCTGTCCTGCGTGAGGCCTGCTTCTCAACCTTGCCAGTGTGTCGGACTTACTGGACGCTTTATAAAACTACTGATGCCTGGGATCCACCCCAGAGTTTCTGGTTTCTGGTATTGGGAGGGGGCATTGAGGGACCTGGATTTCTAAAAGCTCCCTGGGAGATTTTTTGGTGCAATGAAGTTCAAGATCCCTGGTCTCACATCCCTGTGCTGCTGCTGTTTATATCTTTTTTTTCTCTCCCACTCCTTATGTGTCCAGGTCCGCAATTAGAGCGCAAAGACATTTACTGAAAAAAAAAATAAAATAAAATTAAGGAACGACAGCTCGACACCTCCAAGAGCCACAATTAATGCAAATGAATGCAAATAAATACACATTTTCATACATATGTTTATGCAAATATTCTTGTGGTCCTCACAAATCACTTGCTTGCCTGCAAGCAGCAACCTAGGATTTCTCTGTGAGAACCCCAGGTAGGGTGCCTGGGTTGATGACAGGTGGTATCGTGGCCTCCCATATATATCTCCATTAGCAGAAAGCATCCCCCAAGTTCCCAGGGAACTCACCGAGCTGGCTCTGCCCCCATGCACTCGGGGCTGCAGGCCAGGGAAAGATCAGGAACAGCTGTCTGGTGGGCACTCCAAGGCCACTGGGCTGTGGGCAGCTGCAAGGCCCCTGAAAGAGGCTGTGATGGCAGATCTGATGGCCAAGGGTTGGCTGCCTTTAGCTCTGTGCCAGTCTGGGTGGGCTGACAGGGAGCTGGAACTGAACTCACTCAAACGGCCTGGCCACGCCCTACAGCTCATTTACCCAATCAGGAGACTGGACTTTGGAGCAGAACTTGGCCAGTCCGGAGTAGCACTGGTGCCCCATGCCCCACCCGCCAGCTGGTGCATCTCTGGCTCTGCCCAACAGCTTGGCCCCCTTAATTTCTGGATAGCCTTGCTTCGTTGCAAGGTTCTGCAGCCCACTGGCCCTGATTCTTTCCTGAGGTCCCTCCCATCCACTAGGGTATCTCTCCTGCTGGAGGCTGCACAGTCTCAGTTGCTGCCTGGGGTGCAGGAAGCTTCCCAAGGCGGGATCGGGAAGTGACTAAAGATCCAACCAAGAGCGGGCCTGGGCTTTTGCAGTCCTCCCTCTGCCTGCCTTAGACGGCTCTGGGACAGCCAAACACAATTTCTTATTTCCCTAGTGGCTGCAGCCAGGAGGCTCCAGGCTCCGGACTGTGAGCACCTGGCAGGGAGGGTCTCGTTTGTTGGGGACAGGGCTCAGTGCATTCCTGCTGGCCAAGGGAAAAGGGAACACGGGCGTCTTCACACGGCTCCCGCCTCACTAGCTTCCCCTGGACTTCATGTGCAAACTGCCACACAGCCTGTCCTCCCACGGCACTCACCTTCAGCAGGGCAGGGGTTTGCAGCCTTTCCCCAGGCCCAGTGCCCCGGAAAAGGCAAGTTCACCAGGCACCACTCTTACTTCTGGTGGGGTAGAGGCAGGAGGGGTAGAGGGCTCCTGACCCTTTCAGGCCACAAGGGAAACTCGGGCTGGACATCTCAGCAGGAAACCAGAAGTCAGTTTGGTTCTGGCTCTGACTTAGCAGAAACCTGTCAGAACAGCCTCTGACACACGTCTACCCGAACTCCGTCCAACAGCTCCGGGAGTTCGAGGCAGCAGAGAGAAGAGGTCTGCATGTTGTGCCAGGAGACAGAGCTCAGCCTCGCCCTCACCAGCATTTCTTAGTTCTTGTTGGCCTGACTCTCCAAGAGGAGAGATTATTTTACCCTCAGGATTCTCCCTAGAGGACCAGCTGGCCCTAGTCCATGACCAGGTACCCCAGAACTTCCACCCAGGCTCCAAGAGATGCCAGGCTTCCAAAAACACAACGTCCCTTCTGCCCGCTTCTCTTCTGTCAGCTATAATCCAGTTCTAGAGGCCAGTTTATTCTCTAAGGACTTCAAGCTGACCTGTCACCTCCTCTGCTTTCTTGGGCTGTCTGGGAGATTCCTTGTGTTCCGATCAGTAGCTGCTCTGCGATAAGGAAAAGGCAGATAAAGTGGGGATGCTCAGCCTGGGTCTCCAGGCTGGTTGCCTGTGGCCCCTGCCAGTGGGCCAGGGGCTGGGGGATTCTGCTGTATGGCAGGGTGTTGCCTTTAGCAACCTGTCCTGGCCCAGCAGCAGACCATGCGGCAGGCCGGCCGTGCCCCACTGTGTCTTCCCTCGCTACATGAAAAACTGGCTGGACTGGCAAAAGGTACAGAGAGGGCACACAGGACAGGTTTTGTGGGGGTTATGACTTGTGTCTAGATGGTCTCCCAAAGCTGCCGTGTCACAGGTATGGCTTTTGGAGGTAGATCTAGAGTGTGCGATGCTGGGATCGATGGTGTGTGATTACTAAATTAGTCTGCTGATTGGTCTGGCATAGTTCTGGGTGTGGATGATGCGAAGTCCCACACTGGGTGTGGGTGGCACCACCTAAAGGGCGGGTAGCCTGGAAGGAATAAAAAGGAAAGGCAGGCTTGTTGCTTGCTGCTTTGCTACCTTCTGCCTGCCCTGCCATGCACTGTTTCTCCTCTATGATGTCCCTCTGCCATGTCACCCAGCTTTGAATCAGCCAACTATGGACTGAAACCTCTGCAAACTGCAAGCTGAAATAAGACTTTCCTCCTTTAACTTTGGGCATTGGGTATTTTGCTTCAGCAACAGGAACAGTAACTAAGACAGTGGTTGACAGGATTCACCAAGTTGACCACAGACAACTCAAGACTGTTAGGAGACATCACTCCTCCTGGCCGTGCTGTGGTGTCATCTATCTCAGCACCAGGCACCCCGAGTGGGTTACCTGAAGTCCACAGTCGAGAGTCCAGATCAGTTCAAAGCCCAGAACCTAGAGAATAAGCTCATAATGTGTCCTGGGGCTCAGAGCTTAACTTTCAGAGTTCCAGGACCCAGCCAGGGGCCCATGTTTGACACAGTTCAGCCCAGACACCAGACTCCTGATTTAAAAATCCAGCCCAGAAAGCTGGATGGAATCCTGAGCATCCTCTCGGCCTGGGTGCCAGCGTTTTCCCTCCTCTGCCTCCAGCCCTGACTGGCATCTGACAGTGTGCAGGGTATTAATTATGGTCAGAGCCTTTCAACACGCAATAAAAAGCCTGTAAAACGTTCCGATGGGAGGTGATTAACTCTATTAAGTGGCATTATGGATCTTTCTATCTGTTGCTTTCGTAAACATAGTTGTAGGCGGAATGTTTTATTATGGGCATAAAAATGTCCCACATTACAATGCATAAGCACATATTGATGTTATATTTCTTTACGGTGCTACGGCCCCAATCCCCAACCACTCCGAAAAGAAACTACACGTCTCAATAATTTATGCCCCAAGTTTTAACCAGGATTATCAATGGCAGCTTCTGAGCTTTCTCTTCTGGCAACACAATAGATCATAGTAAAAATGCACCGACAAGCGATGTGTCTGTTTGATTTTTTTCCACCTGAATCAGCAGCCCAAATTCCAGACACAGCAGTTCAGGGCAAGCCGCACGCTGAAGAATTTAAGTCTAAGCATTTAATCTGTTCTTTCCATAAATTTCTGCTGCTCGTGCTTTATAATGATTCTACCAGAGGAAGTTTATTTATATCGCAGATTTCCAGCATCAGCACATTGAGAACACGACGGCAATCGCTCAGTCAATAGCTCACAGCCATGTATAATATCACTCCGGAAATCAAAAGCCCATTTGAAGAAAAGAAGGCTCAGATTAAAGTCACTTTAAGACATCAATAACTCGGAACTGGCTGAAGAGAAGTTATAAATACCCGGCGTGCGCATATGCAAATGAGCCCCGGCAGACGCGCCACCTCCGCGCGCGGGAACCTCCCGGCGGGCCTCGGCGCCACGTGA
>NW_022900914.1:5471886-5488748 GCF_012274545.1 Fukomys damarensis | reverse complement strand
CCCTGCGCCTGCGCAGTCGCACGCCTTCGCTTTGAACGGCTTGATCCTGGGCTCGAGCAGCGCCTTTGCATGACAACCCCCCAAAGCAGAAGAGGCCACTTTAGTGACAGACTAGGCGTTCAGCCGTCGTCCTGACTGCACAGCTTTTGTGGGTTCCCCTGCTCCTCCCGGTTCGTCCTCGGATCTAGGGCTGGGTGGACACCTGTCCCCAGGTGCACGCCTCCTGCCTGCTTTCCTCTTGAGACCAGCTGACTTCCTTACCTCCTGTCATCCCTAGGGCAACTCCGGGAGGGACTGTTCCCGTAGTACAGACAAGGAATTCGAGGCTCAGAGCAGCTTGTTCCAGGCCACGCAGCTAGTGAGAGGCGGAACCAAGACTGAGTCAAGCTCTGCTTAATTCAAAATCCTGCTTTGAGAGTTTTGAATTGCTGCGTTTGCCTGGTTCCTGCTTACCCTGTGTGCCTTTCTTACCGCTGACAAGCCCAGGGGCCCAGGAAGATTTAGGGGTCACTTGGGAAGGTGGAGCCCACGATCTCAAGAGCACCATGGGTCGTCCCGATGTAGACAGGAGGGTGTTATACGTAGCCAAGGATGCGCAGCTGCGGCTGGGAGGTTGGACGCGGGGCTGCTGGGGCCAGCCTGGGGACATCTAGCCTTAGGAGACCTGATAGGAGGAGCCAAGGCCAAGCCCTGGGTCTGCAGACACCGTTCCTGGCCTGCACCCTGAAGGTGGCTGAGGGGACTTTGGGCTCCAGAAGGGAGGGAGGGCAGGTTGTGGCACTGGAAGGGGCCAGAACCTCGGGAAGCCCTCTGAGTGCCGCTGCCAGAGCTCGGAAGCCACAGTCCTGGAAATTGCCAAGGCCTCAGTGGTCGAGGCTTACCTAATGTCACAAGAAACGCTTCAGGAGAAAGAGGGAGGCTTGACCATCACTCAGGTGCAGGATAGCCCTGCACAGGGCGAGGATCCACCCAAAGGGGAATCCCCTCTGACCAGTGGGCAGGGTAAGGTTAAAGCCTGCACAAACATCTGCACAGGAGAGAATGTGAGAGGGAGAATGTTTGAATGAAGCTGTGCAAACCCACAGAAGCGGATGACCGAGAGAAGGTAAGTTTCTTCAGAGTGACTTGCCCAAAGGCGCTGCCTGTAACACTAGCCCTTGCTCAAGCTCTCTCGGACCCTGGATTCCTACCCTTCCTGTCTGTGCCCACGGTGCTATAGGTTTCACCGTTGTCTACGGCCATTCACCCACTCACTGGTCATCCTCTCTCAGCAGGCGCATGCTGGCTGGGAAGCCCTGCTCGGGCGAGCTTTTGTCCTGGTGCGCAGCCGTGGACCTGTTGCGAGGCTCCTCTCCAGGGCAGGTGTGACTCAGCAGACTCCGGGGCGGGGGCTGGTCACTCCGAGGAATCCTCACTCGTCTCTCCCAGTGGAGGGCTTCGGGTGCAGCGGCTCATCGCCTCTCCTCCCTTCTTGTCCTTGGTTCTGGAGACCTTCCCAGGACGAGGGTCAGTGTGAGCACCTCTGCCTCTAGGGGACCAGGCCTTGAGACCTCCTGGGAAAGGGAGTATGCACTCCAGCAGGACAGGCGCCTGGTCTGTGGCCAAGGTGGAGGGAGGGTGCTGTGGGCGCAGGTGCAGTCTGTCCCAGGACCTTCTGAGTTTGAGCTTCTCTCTTTCTCACTGCCTGGGAGGGCTGGGAGGCTGGCTTGGACCCTGGATCAACCCTCTAGCTCCCGTGCAGGCCTAGGGGAGGAAATGGATTATCAGGGGGCTGGAGCCTCAGAAACTGGGGATGTGGGGTGGTTACCTGTGCCTTTCTCCCTTTTTGGGTGCGAGAACCAGCTCTTGTTGCACAGAATGTCCTACTTTCTTGGACTTCGCCTGCCTTCGGCCTTCTCTGCGTATGGTTTCTGTAGCTCCTCTTGAGGGTGCCCTGGCTTCCTTTTGGTGGCTGCAGGGCTTCTGGGTGGTAGCTGAGGAACTCTGTGAGGCCACACCAGACTCTGTACAGGGCACAAGCTGCCTGGTGGGAGATAGGAGTGAGCTGGCCTGCGTTGCGTAAGGCAATTTCTCACTCGGATAGAGTGGTGTGACCCCAGCACCCTCCCAGAGGGGTGTTCACTGCTGGGCTCTGGCCAGGCCTGTCCACTCACCTGGCACTTGGGGTTGCATGTAGTGCTGGGGTCTGGCCTAAAAGCAGGTCTGAAAGTGGGTGCGGGCATCGAGAGCAGGTGCAGTGGTGTGTCGAGGCATGGTGAGGACCTTGAGGAGGACCCGCAGTAGGGGCTTTGAGTAGGGGAGGGTCTGCCACAGTAGAAAGACTGCTGTGTGCAAGTGGAGAGCAGCTGGGAGGCCGGAGGAGGTACGGAGTGCCCAGGAGAGGCTCCCAGATGGGAAGAGGGCCTGAGGGTGGGAGGCTGTTTGGGGCCGAGCTGAAGGCTGGGGAAGAAGAGCTGCAAGTCCAGGCACCCCTCAGGCTCCGCAGTTAGCACACGTGAGGGCCTCTCCTCTGATCTAGGGCCAGCTGCTCGTTTTGCAATTGGGAAGCAGAGGTTCGGGGTGGGGGAGCAGCGTGACTCCAGACCCCTCTTCCTCGTCACGTGGAACACACACTTGCTGGGCATCCCGGTGGCCAGTCTGGAACCAGGCGTGGAGGATGTAAAGTGAGTACAGGGCCAAGGGCTAGGCACTCGGGAAGGACTTCCCAGTGTCCATCCCCACCCTGCCTCTGCCCAGCTGGGTGCACACGGGAGCAGGGGCTCCTCATCTGCGAGCATAGGTCATGGCGGCACGCATCTCAGAGTTGTGAGGATTAAATGGGTCGATACACTCGAGGATTAGAAGAGCATTTGGAGGGAGATAATCTCAGCGGTCCCCGAGGGCTGCTTTAGTTGCTCTGACAGTTTTCTGGTAGGTGGCAGGCAAGGGTCTGGAGAAAAGGGTACCTTTCTCCATTTTACAGGAGGCTGCTACATTGGCCAGTGGCAGGGGTGTTCTGGAGTCATTCATAGTTCGGCGGGGGGAGACAGACGTGAAGATGGAACATCCAGGTGCTGGCTGGTGAGGAGATGTGGGGCGTGCGCATGAGGAGTGGGCTCCCGCCTCAGCTCCCTCTCGAAGGTGCCTGTCAGGGATCCCCGGGGCATCCTGGGTCTTTGTGAGGAGAGGCCAGACCTCAGCCTGGCCCAGGTGGAGACAGGCAAGGTCAGGAGAGGCCAAGACCCTCTTCCTGTGCCTCAGAGTCTGTGGAGTCCTCTCCCGGCATCCTGTTCCCCGGCGGGAAGAGCAGGTGGCTGCAGAGAAACAACCAGCAGACGGCGTGCCTGGCTTCCTTTCCTCAGCCGTGGCCCCAGGTGGCTGTGGCTCATCTCCCATGGTGTCCACAGGATGACCAGCGACCCTCACGCGGCCCCCTCCCTGGCCTCCAAGCAGAGGAGCAGAGGCAGTGTCCATGAAGGGGACACGATGGCCTGTGCTGAGCACGTGGCGGGGGGAAGCTTCTGTGGACTTCACTGGAGGCCCCTCCATCCTCTGCCTTCCCACTGCTCAGCCAGGGTTCCATCCGCACTTTGGTGTCCAGAGGTCAAGGTGTTTGTGTCCGCTCAGGCAGACTTGGGTTAGGCTCTGACAGCAGAGCCCTGGAGGACAAAGAGGAGACCCCTCCCTAGTGCCCACCTCAGTGGGGGGATTAGGGAGTGAGCAGGGTGGGCCAGGCTGATGGGGGAGGCTGCAGAAGACAACTGGGAGGGGCGCAGTGCAGGGGAGGAGGGGCAGAGGCCGGCCCAGGTCTGAGGGCTCGGTGTCCAAAGCTGGCTCCCAAGCTGCCCCCAGACGCCTGCTGCAGAGGCCCCGACCATCCCTGGGGCTTATCAGGCAGCCCAGTGGCCAGAGAAAGGCATCATAAGTGTCCTCCCTGCTTCTGCCAGAGCTGGGAGCCCGGGAGGCCCAGGAAGCAGGACTCAGCATGACCACCCAGCCTTTTAGGTGACAGTGATCCAACCCAGGACGCCAGTTCCTTCCTCCTGAGCCTGGGTGCTCAGGCCTCCAGCTACACACCCAAGTGTCACGGAGCCCGGGCCTCCCTCCCAGAGAGGGCCAGGAAATTTTTCCTGCTCTGCTGAGCTCCCTCAAAGGTATCAGCACATGGCAAATCTTCCTTTCGTTCAGAAATGCAGAGTAATTTGCCTGAATGGGGATTTCTGCATATTTATACTAATGTCTGTGTTTAAAGCTTATGAGACAGGGAATTGCTGAGAGATGTCCATTAGCAATATATACAGACTGCAATTATTTCTTTATGGTGTGTGGTTTGACTGCAGAATATTTTATTTCTATGGAAGTAGTGGGCTTTGCCTACTGTGTTTTCTTATGTGCCTGAAGAAATCAATAAGAACAGAAAAGAACTGAAAAGAGGCAAGAATGAAAAGAGAGTGACCTTTTAGGATCTTGAGAGCCTTGAATACACCACGCTTGGAGCTGCCTCTGCCTCTGAATCTAAATGCACGTACCCATGAGGGAGAATACAGCCCGTTGCAGGATGTGGAGGAAAACTTGTGAGTCTTCCCCAGGATGCAGCAGCACAGCTGCCAGTTCCCTGGACCCAGGATGAGCTGGCAGAGCTGTCCCGTCAGAGACAAGCAGACGAGAACATGGGGTGTCCACAGAGCACCTCACTGCAGTCCTCTTTCTAGGCCAGGACAGAATCAGGTTTGGATCTGAAACAAAACAAGCCCCAAACCTATAGATTCACAGGCTGAGGATTTCTGGGGTCTGCACAGATTCTGGCAGAAACCAGAATTTTTCCTGCTGTGGGAGGGGTTATTGTTCAGAACGTGGGAGCTAAAACACTAGCATGCAGATGAAGGTCAGGCCCTTTGGGCATTTCAAACCCTTCCTCAGAAGTTTTAGTTCAGGTGCTGCTCTGTCTAAAGATTCTGGCCAGGAAACCTCTGGAATCCCACCCAGGCCAACACCCAGGCCTCCCCGGGACTGTCACGCGACTGCTGGATCACTTGCCAAGGGGCTTGGATAGACAAATCCAGGGGTGCTCTGGGGGCTGTCTTCAGCCCTCACCTGCTGGGAGGAGATTACTCAGGCTCAGCTCATTCCCAACATGGAACAGGGCCTTTGCAGATGAGAAAGGCCAAGTTGGTGGAAACAAACATGGAAGACTCTGACTCACTCTGCAGCAGTGCGTTGCCCGTGACCTTGCTCACGGAGCTGTCATATCTCACGGCCCACCTCTGGGTCTTCACTGGAATCCTGTGGCCCTCCCACTTGGTCCTCTGCTGCAGAGTACCTGCACCGCCCGAACATCTGGGCTGCTCCTTTGGACGATGCTGGCCTTCTTCTGGTCAGTGTCTGCCATCTTGTGTCCTCTTCCAAGCTGGCTGCCATCTCCGGACCACACTCCCTTGGCACGAAAGCACTATTCTTTTCCGGCCCCAAAATAGTTCCCTGAAGCTGATGCCGACTCCTCACTGCCTTCTTGCAAGGAAATCTCTTCCAAGAGGCACTGGGGTCCAGAAGAAGGACAGATGGTTCCTTTCTTTTTATAACATGGCCAGTCTTTTGAAGTGAAGAGCTATAAACACAAGTTTGTCTCCAGCAGATGTTCTGTGGGCACAACAAGTGCCACTTTGTGCTCTTAAGCACCTGTGAGTGGTGTTAACTGGGGAGGAGACAGAAACCGGGCAGAGCTTTGGTGCACGTTCAGGGGACCTGGGGGCCATGGTTCGATGGTTCCCATTCAAGCCGCAGACAGGTCTTGTGTCTGCTCAAGTTCAGGTCTCCACTTCCTGGGATCCAAGGCAGCAGACCTTCCAGAGCCCAGGACGACCACGCCAGCCCCACCGTGCAGTAAGCATTCTGAAGTTCCAGTGGTTGGACATGTTCTTCAGCATTCCTCCCAGCTGATCCCAAGGCCCCCTCTGAAGGCTGAGATCCAGGGATCGGCCCTGTCACTTTCTCCCCCGGGCTCACCGTCACTGGGTTGCCCAGTCCCTATGGTGGCAGCACACTGATTTGTGGACTCCCTTGAAGACGGGAATGGCTGTCGAGACATGACATTTGTTGAGCTTCCCAGGAGCTGATGCCTGTGCTGAAAGTCAGCAGGAAGCCAAGTCCTATGCCTCTGCGCTGGTGGCTCCTTGTCCATTGGTGACAGAGACATGAGGCATCGATAACTACTTCTAAATGGATGTATGGCTGTTTGGTAGATTTCAAGAAATTCATTCATTTGAAAGGGCATAAGCTCAATTAATAGACCTCATTAACTTCAAAGATGTATCATCTTTGCACGGAATTGGCTCCTTCTTAGGATGACTGGCTCCATTAACTTTATTGCATTGGCAATACTTTGAATAAGACGTGGGAGGTGCAGCAACAGGAACGAGTCCCTAGGGCTGCCTGGCTCCCAAGCACCGGCGCCTTCTGTGGTGACTAGCTCTGTCTGTGGCTTTCTCAAAAGGTTCACTTTGGGAATTCCATTCATCCCATCCACCCACCCATCCTACAACATTTAGAGATGAGGAAAGAACCCAAGAATCACCAGTTTATATTCAGAAATATCAGACACACGACCCTCGGAGACACAAAATAGCCACGTTGGAACCTGCACACCTTAGCCCAAACGGGCTGGCGACAATACAGATGACAACAGGAAGCTCCCAAATATGATGTGGTGAAAACTGCATGGCATTGCAGGTGGGCTGCTTTGAGCGCGACTCTTATTTTCCCCCCTATACCCGGGTAAGTATTTTACCCAAGCCCTGCTTTTCCATCTATGCATCTACCTCACAGGGCAGCTGCAAGGAGCACACAAATGCAGAGAGAATATAGTGGATAGGTAGTGGAAGGCACCTACAAAAAACCCCACTGCAATTCCGTGTCCCCACAATGGCAGCTCCTGGCCCACACCCTGAGAACAACCTGCATGATAAGCTTCGTGTCTTTGGTGGTATCGTCACCACAGAGACCCAGGGGGAGACCACACGTCGCCTGCTTCCTGCTTCGTGGCACCAATGACATTAAACCGGGAGTCCTGCAGCCAACAGACATCTCCATGTAGAAGGAAGACTGAAAATATGGGGATTATTTCTGGATCAGTCAGAATTTCTGAAACTTGTTTATTCACGTAGCCCGAGGGAGCTGGAGCATTTGGGACCACACAAGGTAATTCCTAAATGGTAGGGTGAGGCCCTTGGCAGTACTTCGATCTGGGGCCTTGCTGACCGGGCCACTGGGCCTGGCTGGTGTAGGGGCTCCGTGCCGATGGAAAAGCACGCTGGCCGTTCACCCAGTGTTCACAGGGACCCTCGGGGCAGGACTCGGCGGGCATGGGAAGTGGTGGGGCGAGGGCCTCCGTGCCCGAGGTAGAGTTTGCCCTCTGCCTCTCTTCCTCTGTTTGGGGCAGGGCCTCCTCCCTGTAGTCCCATCGTGCTCTGGAGCCACGAGTGGTCTTGCTTCTGTGGTGCTACATAAGACTGGGTCATCCGGAAGTGGTGTGTGTGTCTTGTCCCTGTTCTCCATTCAGGCCTTGTGCAGCTGCCACCGAGGGCAGATGGCCCCTGCTGGGGGTGGGCGCTGCTCTGGTCACAGCAGGGCACTGCACAGGCAGGTGGGAAGGGTGTGTGAAGTCCCACTCTGGCCACGCTGGGCTTGCTCTGAGTCACTGCCAGTCTGTGGGAGGAGAAGCCTTCGAGGATAGAGAATCCCTGAGCCGATGATGTCATTACACAAAGATTTGGGCTGGCTTCACAGGGGCTTTTCTGGTGCAGTTTCTGGGGGCAGTGTGCTATTCTGGTGATATCTCAACCTCAGGTTTCACCACTTGTGACATGAGGCGCTTTCCTAAGTGACCTTCAGAGGACGTCCTCCTCTGATGTTCCTGGCGGTGGGGATTTGGGAAGGACAGGAGTCTGTTTCCAGCCACAGAGAGGGAGATGGGAGCTGCTTCAGAGACTACGGCTGGGGCCTAGGGAGGGGCCAACTGACTGCCTGCTCTCAACTCCAGGCTTCAGAGGAACCAGTCTGAAAAACTCAGTGGACAGGTTAAATTGGCCATGACTTTATAGGGGCAAAAAAGCACCGGAACGAAGTAGGCAGGCACCATAAAAGGAAAGAGGGTAATGTGAAAGGGAGGGATCCCAAAGCAGCCGGGGCGTGGACAGGTTTTTTCTTCAGTTGGATGTCCGAGTGCATGCGTGTGCCTGCAAATAGGTGCACACGTGTTTTAACAAAGAAGCCACTTCATTCTGGGAAAGCGGAATACCCACAGTGCTTGGGACCAAGGAGGTGTCAGGTTCTTCTCAGCCCCCCAGCCTGTCAGCTAAGGTCCCTTTAGTAGGCGCTTGGCCAGCGGGAACATGACCAGGGAGAATACCCACAGGGCGAAGGTGACTCTCCAGAAAGAGCGGCTGAGGTGGCTGTACATGTTTGGTTTGTAGAAACACAAAGGCTGCCATCTTCAAAAGCCCACAGGGCTGTCGTGTAAAACGCCAGCTTTGCTCTGGTGGCCCCAGAGGCGGGGCCACGGTGGCTGTAGGAAGCCAGCTCTTGACTGTTCAACAGGACAAACTGTCCTGCAGTTGGCTCCTGCTTGGGTTCCCCATAATGAGGGCAGATTCCTGCTTCCACTAGGTGACTGCTGAGTGCCCTCTCGCTGTGATGGTTCTAGTAAGGCACACGTTGTAAGTAGGCAGCCTTTGTGCTATGGTGACGGGACATTCCATCTGCCAGTGAGACAGACTTACAGACCATCAAGGGCTGGATGGGTCCTCTCAAACTCACTGTATTTGGAAAGAGAGAAATTCTTTTCTTTTTGGTACCAGGGATCAAACTCAGGACCTTGCGCTTGCGAGGCAGACAGCGGAACCACAGCTAATTCCCCGCCCCAAACTCACTGTGTTTGGAGAGGGGCTTTAAAAGAAGTAATGAAGGTTAAATGAGCTCATGAGGATGGGCTGGCCACAGCCCTCTGAGAAGAGGAGGACGCCAGGACTTCACCGCCCGGAGGAGAGGCCACGTGAGGATGTGGAGAGAAGCCAAGGACAGAGGCTGAGGAGAAACTGGCCCTGCTGGTGCCTTGATCTTGGACCTCCAGCTTCCAAGAACTGAGAAAGTTCCTTTCTGTGGCTTACGCTGTCCTCTCTGAGGCAGCTTATGATGGCAGCTGCCCTAGCAGGCCAGCGGGTAGTGATGACCCTAACTCCGATGAAGGCGGCAAAGAACCAGTGTGTGCTTGGCTTGGGTGCGGACCTGGCTCTGGGGTGCCGGGCAGTGACAACTGAGAGGTCACCTGGAAAAGGTGAGGAAAAGGTAGCGAGAGGCCAGTGGGGAGAATGAGGGGTCCCCTGGGCTGCGCCTGCTCATCCAGCAGACTGCTGGGAGCCCTTGCTTGGTGGTATACAGACGTGACCGGACAGCGGTCCTGCTCTTGGGACTCGTCCCCAGCCTCTGGAGAGCTCTAGGCCTGACCTGACCTGACCCCCGCTCCTAGCGGTGCTGGCTGACACGGGCTGTGGTGATCATGGTCAGGAAATTCGGCGTTAACCCTCTGTCAGACGGGAGAGAGAATTCCTCCAGACCTCGGGTGTGCCTCAGACTTCCCATCAGGGCTTGCTGGCCACGGTGCATCTTCTACCCAGGTCAGAGCCACGGATGACCAAGGCGGTCTTCACCTTGTGGGACCAGGATCGTCCGGACACGGTTGGATTTCTGCCCCACACCGCAGGTCACTCACCCAATACCCAGAGCTGAGCAGCCTGGCAGGCTTCCACTCTGTGTGCCACGCCCTCAGAGAGAGCACGGCTTGGGCCCGCAGGCTTAAACTGCTATCGAGCTGGTCTCAGTTCAGGCCCTGTGGGCTCTTTGAGGGGTGTGAGCCAAGACAGTGTCCGTCCTCGCTACGTGAAGGCACAGTGCTGTGTCCCCGGCACTTCCTCTCCTACCTCCCCCACCTCCCTTCCCTTAGGAAGAACCACGGCCTTTCCCTCACCTCTGACCCTCACCTCTACTATGCCAGCCTGGACTCCCGGCCCCTGCCATCCTCACGGTGGGCACTGCCTCGCCTCCCAACACAGGCGCGACCCCAACCCCACCTCTCCGGGTCCGGCACGGTGTCTGGATGGCTGGGCACAGCCTTGATGCCTCCCACCCCACAGAAGCTGGGGCTGTGCAGGGTGTGCGGCGGCTACGTGGCCTGTACCTTTGGCCTGGCTCCTGGGGGAAGCAGTAGGTCCTACACAGTCGGTGCCCCGGATGACACACATGAGTGCGGTGCTCAGTTAGTCCTGGGTGGTGCAGTGGGGGAGGTGACAGGACTCAGACCACCCCTGACCGACAGCCTGGCGTCCCTGCTGGTGTCTGCCTGGCCTGCTGCTCCTGGGAGAAGATGGGCAGCTGCCTTCTCCCATGGGTTGGCACCCTTACCTGAAGCCCCTGTTCCCACCAGCCCAGGGCCTCCTCTAGTCTCATCTGGCACGGGTGGGCCAGAGTGAGATTTCTGACCTGCAGGATGCTCTGTTCAGCAGGGATCTGGGGCGGAGGGCCCTTGACCTCCCTGGGCAGTACAAGGAGCTGGTCCAGGGGCCTCCTGTGCCTGCACCTGCTGAGCAGTGGGTGTGGCAGGGCCTTGACTGGTGACCGCCTCCAGTGGTCTGGCTGCCTTTACTGCATGTGAATGCGTGCCCGGCTCACTCACAGTCAGATGATCTGTTAACCAAACCGTTAAGCCCTGGACAACTCTCCAATTAATGAGGAACAAAGCCCCTGAGGAAAGAGATCTGGGAACGGGAGGTGGGGCTTAGGAAACACCTAGTGGGTATAGACAGAGCTGCAGCACCCTGGGCTCAGACGCACCTGCCTCGTGGAGGGCTGTGAGCACTGTGCATAGGGTCAGAGAAGAAGGTTAGAGTCACGGTGGACAGGGCTCCAGACCCAAAGGCAGCAGAGGCCGGGGGCCAACGGTGTTCTAGACCAGATCACTTCCCTGGGCCTCGTTAGGGTTTACAGCTGTGGCAGCAGTAAGAATGGGTAACAGCATCATAAGCTGGCTCTGTGCTGGGTGTGGTTAGGACTTTATTACAGTACCTGATTGAGGCAGGTCTGTAAGAAAGCACTCTCATCTCCACATTACGGAGGTGCAAACAGGCTTAGAGACACCAGTTTCCAGCCCGCATCCACTGGGTTAGTGGGTGGTGGACTTTGAATTCTACCCAGGTAGCCTCGTGAAGAATCTGGGCATCCGAACACCTCCTGTGCTGCCAGCCATGTGCCCCTGAGCAACTCACCCTGCCTGGGTTGTTGGTCTGGAGGAGCCAGAGAATTCTAGTGCCATCTATGATGCAGCCCTGGAGGAGGACCCATCGCGGTTTCTGTGGCACCCTGGTATCAGGCTGACAGTCACGATATGCTGACCCTCCCACCCCCAGTAGATAGAGGAACTGCCGTGGAATTAGGGAGAAGGTGCCAGCAACAGGCTGGCTCCTTCCGGTTGTTATGGTGATGAGGGAGGACCATAAAATGTTACAACGGGAGAGGGCAGGTTTCATGTGTTCTGGGAACTAGGTATTTCAAATACCTAGTATTTGATGATACTCTCCCGAGACCCTGGAAGGAACACTGCTCTGTGATTTGTCACATTAACTCAGGCCCCTAAAAGGTTGCAGTCACAGAGAGATGGCCCTGGAACTGAACAATAACAGCAAACACTTGTATGGTGATTACGACACCGCGTTCTAAGGGCGTTGGGACAAAACTCAGTCCACACAATGACTGCAGAAGCCAGCTCTGTCATTAACCCCCTGCTGTAGCTGAGGAAGCAGACAACTGCAGATCCTGTATGCTCTGGGTGGGTGCTGGGGGTGGCGCCGTGTCTGGGTGTAGGGGAGGCCTTATAAAGGACGGACTTCTGCACCTGGGGGCATGGGGGCCACAGGACGAAGTCTCACACGGCTGCTTTGCACACCTGGATACCCAGATGCCTGTGGCCCTTGGACAGTGACCACGTTCACCACATGCAGGGAAGAGTCTCAGGGTCTCACAGCTAATTGCCAGCCTGGCACTTGCACCTTTACCCGTTACACTCTCCTAGTGCATTTCTTAGCGTTGGGTGCCGCTCTGGCCACTGGGGCCCAGCGGGGCCCAGCAGGAACTGGATGGAGGGAGTCCTGGCCTGCCCACCCCAGAGGGTGCACCCTGTAGTTGGGGAGGGCATGGGAACAGGCAAGCTGTCCTGTAGGGGTCGCTATTCAAGGTGCAGGGCACAGGTGAAGACTCTGTGGGAGCCACACTGGAGCACTGCGTCCAGGGCCAGACCGGGGGATGCAAGCAGTGGGGATGGGTGGAGACATCGGATGGGCCGCTGCGGGGCCAGGCCTGAGTTTTGAGAAGACCGCCTGGCTGCATCATGGAGCCTGGGCTGGAGCTGATGCTCTGTGGGCCAGTCAGGGGCTAGGCAAGGCCCACCTGGGGCTTTGCATCTGAACACTGATTGGCATTTCCAGGGTGCGCGCACAGGAGGCAAAGGTCTGAGGGAGGGTGACTGCAGTTTGGAGAATATTTCATGCCTTTGCCTAACGGTGTTAGGTAAACAGCTTTGCTGTGCGTTTCAGCTTCTTCTGGAGTGTTTATTGAGGCTGCAGAAGAACAGTGTGGCCTGGCCATGCCGGTGTGGGGCACGGAGGGGTGAGATCTGCACTGGGCTCCTTGCCTGGGGAGAGTGGTGTCGAATCTGCCTGCCTGACCTGAGCCATGACGCCGTCTCCCGCACAGTGGCTTGACTGGGGCTGCCAGCCCTGTGATTGCTGCCTTGAGGAGTGACCCGGCTGTCCCTCACTAGTTTCCCTCTCTGCTCTCCAGAGCCTGGGTCAGTGGCAGTGAGCAGGCACAGTGCTGGGCATGGTCGTGCCACAGTCTCATCCAATCCCGCCCTAGGCCACAGCGGCGTGGTATTGTCATCCTTATTTAAGAATGAGGAAGGGGCGGCTCAGAGAGGTCAGGAGACGTGCCCCAGCCACACAGCTATTCCCTGTGCCTCTGAGCATCTCACAAGACACTGCTGCTGCTTGCAGAGTCAGGGGTCATGACCATCTGAGCAGCACCTGGCTGAGGCATTGCACAGAGCTCCCTGGGGCAGAGGTCCAGAGACAGGAATGGAACCAGAGGAAGGAGCTGAATGTAGGTCTCTGCCACGTGGCTCCAGACCCTGAGGTAGGGAGGCCAAACCCTGTTGATGGACCTCACGGTCCCTTACCTAGGCCTATAAAGTCCAAATTGGAGAGACGCCCCTTCCGCTCAGGTTACTTGCACTTGGCTTTTTGTCCCAGAAGCAAGCCAGAAAGATGCAGCCCAGCTCCTCTCTCTCCAGCCACGAAGGACACACACAGCAGGCCTTTCTGCAGGCCCATGGTCGGGGCCACTTGCTTAGCCTCTCTACGCCACCAACAGTCCTTCTTGGAGTTACACCAGGGGTGGAAATGACCACCTCCACACTTCACTCTGAGTTCTCAGGGCACCCCGGGGGCAGTGACAGTGGCCAAGTTCTGAGGTTCACCACACCTCTGTCCAAGCATCACCTCAGGGTCCCAGTCCCTAAGACAAACATCCCAGGTGTTTTATAAGAGATTCAAATGGAACTAATTCTGTTTTCTTCCCTTATCACTTTGCACTCAAAAAATCTATTTTTTTTGTTTTTGTTTTTGTTTTTTTGGTACCAGGGATTGAAATTGGGACCTTCCACTTTCAAGGCAGGTGGTAGAACCACTGAGCTAAATCCCCGGCACAAAAATCTGTTTTTAATTAGCTTTCCATATATAATCTAAAAAATCCACAGCTTGTTCCCACCCTCAAATTGTTCTTAGAGAAAGATCTGTAAGTTTCTTAAGAAGAATCTATATGTCCTCAATGCATTTGAATAATATTCATTAATGTGAACTGCACAGAAGCCCGCTCCTTTAGTCACAGATGCGAGACAGTCGCTTGACCTACTGCAAATCAAAAAGCATTTTGCACACCACCTATACTTTTCAATTGGTTAAGTTTTAAATTAAAGTCCCAATGCCCTTTTTGGGAAGGCAGTCTAATAGAGCTCTGACTGAAATTTTCGTTCAGTCGATTGGAAGATAATTACAAGAAACAAAATGTGAAATTTTAAATCAGGGCACTAATGAAGTCTAAAAATACCAGCGGCCCCTCCCTCTAGCTGGTACAACCTGCTCTTCATGAAGGGGATCTCTCCATAATTACTCAACCTCGCAAGAGGGCAGATTGTCACGTCAAACAATAGGCAAAATCGCGGGGCCGTAATGAGCTAGATCGCGCCGTGTTCTGCAGTGGATCTTATTATAATGCTGGGCAAGGTTTCAAACAGGGAACAGGAGAAAAGGAAAATTCTTCCTGTTTTTTTTTAAAGTGGAGTTCTGACTTGTGTTGAAGCCATCACGCAGTGCCTCCTGTTCCTGCCTGGAGCCAGCTGTCTGTCATTTAGGAGCGTGAAATCAATTGGGCTTCAGAGATGTAAAATCCCCAGGGGCAAAATTAAAAGTGACCCAAATCCAAACCCACGTGGTCCTGTCAGGATTATGACTCTCCTATGGCAAGTTTCAAAGATTTGGTTTCAAAATTTGGGTTTCTTATTTTAAAAAATATTCAGTTGTTTGACATTAGATCTGACAGACAAATTATAGCTCCAGCAATAAAGGCTTTTAAGATTAGAAATGAAATGAGATATTACTTAGAAAAAAAGCAAGAACCCACCCTGGTTTGCATTTTACACGCTCCCTTGTGTTTCTACCCACGCGTGGAAGGGGACCAACCCATCAGTGGATAAGGGCTGTAAATAGCGAGTTAAATGCAATTTCTGGGGAAGGCGCCAGTCTGTTGGCAGCCTGCGGCAGTGAGTGTGAAGATCTGGTCACCTGCTGTCTCTGGCTGGAGTGGGGGGCCTGGTTCACGGGCTCCCCCTGGAGGCGGGGCTGTGGGTACTTTCCCCACCCCTTCCCTGGGGTCCTCACCCCATGCGGCTCCTCTTCCTGTTCCTGTCCTGTCTAAGGCTGGAGACCAGAGGCCGGGCCACACCTCCCTGCCCTCCGTAGAAGCCCGGCCGTGGCCAGTCCCTGCCTCTTGTGTCTCCTCCACCCCATGGGCTCAGGACCGAGGATGGACCTGGTGAGGTGGATCCCAGCTCCCAGCCGAGCCCACCAGGGACTCAGTGCCACGGAGCTGCTTAGCTTTTGCACAGAAGGGCTCCTTTTCCTAAAGGCACACTCGGAACTCCGCAGGACTGCAAGACCTCCCATAGTGGGAAGAGGAAAGCCACAGCCTTGGGGATGGCCAGACCGCCTGTGGCCCAGGGTGACTCAAGAACTGCGAGTAAGATTTTTTGGGAAGGAGCTTAACTGAAACAATTCAAACAAAAAAAAAATCAATTTAGTCTACTAAAATAAAAACAGTTCTTAAAGCAAGAGTTGACCAGAATTTAGATGTAATTTTCTACATTTTTGTCATTTAAAATGTATGTAAATTTCCAAAACAGAGAGTTGGGCCCAGTCACATTGGCGTGAAACCCAGCGGAGATCTGGATGTGGCCTTTGTTGATGGGTGGTCCATAAGACCTGAAAGTGGCTCGCAAGGTAAAGACAGGTTCAATCGGAGAGCAGGTGGGAAGGGTGGTGAGTTGGGTTCCTCTCTCTGCTACCAGGCCCAGCCCCAGATGTGCTGTCCAGGGCTGCAGTGGGGAGGTGGGGAGGTGGGGAGCTGGACCCAGGCATGGACACTGCCTAGGACTATCTGTGGGCCTTGGGGGAGGCCCCTGCCCTCGGGGTGCTTCATCTGCAGGAGCATCTGCCCTGTGCCCTGGGCTGTCTGGCCCCGGTGTCAAGGGCTCAGGAACCCGAGGCTCCACGCTGGCCCTGGCCCTCCCACTCAGGACAGGCATCAAGAGTGAGGCCTGCTTCTGGGGCCATGACCCAGACCTGGGCGCTGGGCTTGGGCTAAGAGCTACAGCTCGGTGTGTGCCCTTCCGGAGTCTCTGTTCCCCAGATCCAGCTTGGAGGAATCTCCCTGGGGCAGGGAGGGGGATGCCCTGAGGGCCGGGGGGAGTTGCTCTGTCCCTGGGTCTCACAGAGCCACCTCGGATCCTCACAACCAAGCTCCAAGTGCTCAGGTGCCCTGGGCCTGCCTCACACCTTGGCTGGGCCCCATCCCTCTTTAGGCTTCCCAGATAGGAATGGAGGTGGGTGTTCTTAACGTCCTGGGGTCCGGGATTGGAAAGTGGAGAAGGACCCAAGCAAGGACTGCTCTCTGGAGCTCAGGAGGAGTGGAGGAGTCCTGTCCAGTCTGGCCTGGCTGCAGGTCAGCGCTGAGCGCGGCTGGAGCTCTGGGCTTTGCAGGCTCACCCTTCCTTCCTTCTCCCTGCTTGCCCCAGCGGTACCCTTCCCTGACCTGCACGCCTGACCCCGTGTGGCTTCCCCTGTCTGAGGCTGGGCTCTCTGAGCAGGGAGGCCCCACTGTAGCCTCCGGTGGGTGAGGCCAGTGAAGGAGCCAGCACGAAGCGTCCTCCCCGCTCTCCCCGGCTCTCGCTCTGCGGGGCGGCCAGGCAGGGGGCACAGACGCAGGCACACAGGGAGGTGTGCAGGCGCAGGACTTACCTTTGGGGTGCCCTGGGTCGGTGAACTCATACTTCCCCACGCCAATGGTGCGCAGCATCTGCAGCCCGTGGGCCGAGTCACTTGTGGGGGGTCCATTGGTGGCAGGGGTGCTGTTGGGGAGAGTGGCCGATGGCTGGGCTGGTGGTGGCGGAGGCAGCAGGGGCCCTGCCATATGGCCGTTGCCCACAGCAGCGGGTCCTGGGCGGGCCACCG